>NC_091456.1:177544733-177903483 GCF_027789765.1 Dendropsophus ebraccatus
AGGGCGCCTTGGCTTCTGCTCGGACCCCCGGTCCCCCCCGGGCTGCTGCGGCTGCTGCTTGTCTCTCTCCTCCGGCCTCGGATCCAGGATCCTTCATGATTTGCGGGCGTCATGCACGTTTTTTAGCCGGGAAGCCTTGCTCTCGTCCCGCATGTTCAGGACCAAAAGATCGGTGCTCGTCCGGCGACTCTGGAGGAGCCGAGCAACTCCCGGGGAGAGCGGGGAAGGAGACGGGGAGAGCCGGGCGCATGGGGCCGGGGGCTGCTGCATGGGCAAGACGGGCAAGGGCTCCAAGGCGCAGCTGGGGGGCTCCGAGGCTGAACTGAAGGCGGTCACCCACTCCGTGCTGAAGCGGCTGAAGGAGAGGCAGCTGGAGGGACTGCTGCAGGCGGTGGAGACCAAGGGGGGAACCCGCAGCCCCTGCCTCCTGCTGCCCGCCAACAAGCTGGACTCCAGGCTGGCCCAGCAGCCCTTCTCCCTGCCGCTGCTGCTCTGCAGGCTCTTCAGGTGGCCCGAGCTCCGGCACTCGGCCGAGGTCAAGAGGCTCCGCTGCTGCGAGTCGTATGGCAAGAACAACCCGGAGCTGGTGTGCTGCAACCCGCACCACCTCAGCCGGCTGTGCGAGCTAGGTAAGGGGGGAGGGGGCACCCCAATATAGGGACATGTACACTGCAACCCGCACCACCTCAGCCGGCTGTGCGAGCTAGGTAAGGGGGGAGGGGGCACCCCAATATAAGGGACATGTACACTGCAACCCGCACCACCTCAGCCGGCTGTGCGAGCTAGGTAAGGGGGGAGGGGGCACCCCAATATAGGGACATGTACACTGCAACCCGCACCACCTCAGCCGGCTGTGCGAGCTAGGTAAGGGGGGAGGGGGCACCCCAATATAGGGACATGTACACTGCAACCCACACCACCTCAGCCGGCTGTGCGAGCTAGGTAAGGGGGGAGGGGGCACCCCAATATAGGGACATGTACACTGCAACCCGCACCACCTCAGCCGGCTGTGCGAGCTAGGTAAGGGGGAGGGGGCACCCCAATATAGGGACATGTACACTGCAATCCGCACCACCTTAGCCGGCTGTGCGAGCTAGGTAAGGGGGGAGGGGGCACCCCAATATACTGACCTGTCACCCCACACTGTCTACAGGGCACCCTAATATACTGACCTGTCACCCCACACTGTACACTGCAACCCGCACCACCTCAGCCAGCTGTGCGAGCTAGGTAAGGGGGGAGGGGGCACCCCAATATAGGGACATGGTACCCCACACTGTACACTGCACCACCTCAGCCGGCTGTGCGAGCTAGGTAAGGGGGGAGGGGGCACCCCAATATAGGGACATGTACACTGCAACCCGCACCACCTCAGCCGGCTGTGCGAGCTAGGTAAGGGGGGAGGGGGCACCCCAATATAGGGACATGGCACCCCACACTGTACACTGCAACCCGCACCACCTCAGCCGGCTGTGCGAGCTAGGTAAGGGGGGAGGGGGCACCCCAATATACTGACCTGTCACCCCACACTGTCTACAGGGCACCCTAATATACTGACCTGTCACCCCACACTGTACACTGCAACCCGCACCACCTCAGCCAGCTGTGCGAGCTAGGTAAGGGGGGCACAGGGCACCCCAATATAGGGACATGGCACCCCACACTGTATACAGCTAGGTAAGGGGGGCACAGTGCACCCCAATATAGGGACATGGCACCCCACACTGTATACAGCTAGGTGAGGGGGGATGGCACCCCACACTGTGTACTGCGCCCCAATATAGTGACATGTCACCTCACACTGTCTGCAATGTACCCCAATATGTGGTCGTCTCCATCCCCATGTACCCCAATATGACATGTCATCCCATCATGTCTCCTATAGTCTGATCCACTGTATTACAATAATGACATCCTGTGTACTGTAACTATACTGTCTCCATATCATGTACCCCAATATAGTGACATCTCACCCCATCATGTAACTATACTTCAGGCCTTCATAGCCTCCATAATCACAGTCTTCATACCATGTACCCCAATATTACCCATCACCCCATATATCTTCCTATAATTTGCCCCCCTGTACTGTAATAGTTTATATCACTATAGTCGCCATCCATACTACCAGTCTTCATATCATGTCTTTACCTGAGTCCTGTCTCCCTGTACCCTGTATGACATTATTCTATATACTCTGCACCACCACTATAGTCTGACCGTTCATCTGGTGTACCCCAATATTAGAACCTGTCTCCCTATAACTTGCTCCTTTGTATTACATTACCTATAAGCCTGTCGCCTATATGGACAGTATGCTCATGTACCCCAGTTTTCTATCCTATAGTCACCCCATTAGTCTGCGGCCCTATATTGCATTACTGTGCACCCTAACTATAATCCCTCAGCATATCCCCACTCTTATACCCTGAGCCCATCTTCTAGTGCCATAATATATGGACTTCAGCATCACCCCCCATCTATCCGAGCATGTCCATAAACCCCTGTGCCCTATTACCCCGTCACCCCAACTCAATATCCTCTTATTCATCTTGTACCATTGAATACAGTATCTTTATAATGTGCCTCCTCCTCTTCTCCCTCTCTCTAATTCTCACTTACACCATGTAGAATATACTTCTATATACCAATATACCATGCACTGCCCCCCCCTATAATCCATGCACTGCCCCCCAACTCTGCTCTGACACCCCCCTGGGTTCCACAATACAATATCCTATTATGTCACGTCTGTCTTTCCTGTAGATTATAACAGATGGCTTATTATAAGTCTCTTCTGTGGATTGTAGTGGATTTTGCCTTATTGTTACTTACATGGATTCATGTCTGGGCCAGGCTTGGCGCTATATATATATATATATATATATATATATATATATATATATATATATATATATATATATATATATATATATATATGGGTAGGTTGCTAGTGGGCAGCATCTATGAGGTTACCAGGTAATCCCCATGCCCAGTGATGGAACTGTCACTATAGGAAGTTGGCCAGACCTGTGAACACTTCCCCAGATGTTGGGTGCAGAGTTTACTCACTCCCCCTGGAGTCACTGAGTCTATGAGCTCTGATAACACAATGTAATGCTGCTTTACAGGCAAGTGTTAACTCTCTACCTCCCACTCGCTGCCTTCCAGGTTTTATGAGCCGGAGGTATTTATTGCTGGGGCAGTGTGTACAGCCTCCTAGACATCCAGGAATGTGGAGGTAAAACTCCCAGTATCTGCTCCTTCACCTTGGCCGGTGTATATTGTATACATTGATACGGCAGCATGTAAAGGGTTAACGGTGCCTTGCAGTCCCTGCTTTCTGTGATCTAGTTGTTTGTATATAGATGTGAGTGTGTGTGTGTATATATATATATATATATATATATATATATATATATATATATATATATATATATATATATATATATATAATTAGTCTTGTTTATTGTTTAGAACTTGCAACATTGTATCAAACTTTTAAACTGGAATAAGTAACGGTCAATGAAGGCAGCAACCTGTAAAGGGTTATCAAGTCTATCCCAAAAACTGAGTGCATCCTGGGGTTGGGGGTTGGAGGGGGGTAGAGCAGGACCAGGCATGGAGAATGTCTGTCTCCCCTGTGTGTGTGTTACTAGCTGGGGATTATCAGGCATTGCTGGCTTGCAGAGTTGTACTAGAGATCCCTGATCAGACAGCCAGAGGAGCAGATAGCACAGAGGCTGGCGCCAGGCGGTCTCTTGTTTATCAGACTCCTAGAATCAAGGCAATCACCGCCTGCTGCCCCAGCTCCAACCCCCAGAGCTTACACAAACACAATGTCCCTCTTATCACAAGTCTCTATCTCCTCTCAGTCTTTTTCCTTCTCATGGCTCCTTCTTTATTTTCTCAATCCTTTTTTTTTTTCCTTTGCAGAGTCCCCCCCACCTCCCTACTCCAGATACCCAATGGAGATTCTCAAGCCTTGTGGTGAGTAAAACTCTGCTTTACTTCAACTTGTTTCATTCAGACTTGTGTCACTTGTGTTCTCTGACAGCTTCCATGCTATGCCCAGGCGGCAGCTCCCAGTGCTGCTATTAATATGGGTAGGATGCACTTCATGTGTAAGTTGGGAAAACTTCTGACCTGGGACTTGAATTATTATTATAATTTTTATTATTATTATATATTTTTTTTATTTCTACTTGTTTTTTTTTATATCTATTTTAGTTAGTTACATTCACTTTATATGGTTTTATGCATTTTTTTATTTATTTATTTATTTATTTTTTTTAATTTTTTTTGTGCATTATAGTTTATTTTATTTTACTTAATTTTATTGTATTTTTCTACCGATGCCACCTGACAGCCTCTGGTGGCATGGTTATGGCATCTTTTTGGTACTGAACCTGTTAAAGAAGTCTTTGGCATGCCTGTTGCTTTTAATGAATGGGCTGCCCGCCAGGACAAAAGCCCATTTTCATCTGGCACCGGCGCGGTGGAGTCGCCTGCGTGAACCTGGCTGGCATCCTGCTCACCTTGTACTAGATAAATAAAACTGACATTGTGGGCTGCTTGGAGATATGGAGTTGGCGACGATTTGCAAACCCACTGGGCTTTGGGTATTGATCTGGTCTATGATTATTAGTGACTGTATAACACGTGTTATGATACAAGCTGGGTGTCTATAGTTGTCGTGTATCTTGGTTAACATTTAGTGCCCTATAGGATGTATTGCGTTGTTGTGTTGCCCAACTCCTGGCTATACAGCTGTTGCAAAACTACAATTTAGATCATGATGGGAGTTGTAGTTTTAGAACAGCTGGAGAGCCACAGGCTAGGTAACACAAGGTCATCACTATTTGGTTGTGCCCAGTTTGCATGGACACATAAAGACGTCAATTGCTTCTACCTATGGTCTTAACTACAACTCCCAGCATGTTATTGTTGGATCACGCATTCCTTTTTTGCATTGGCAGCGAAGGATACTGTTGGACGGGATCCTCACTTTGCTGCTAATTCCGAGTTTTTTTTGGGCACCGGGAGCGATGTGTTCCATCTGTTTATCTGGTGTTACTAGGTGAGAAGCAGGAACATCGTTTTGTAATGGAACAATCTGAAATGTTCACCAGTTTAACAAGAAGAAAGCGAAGGCCTCGGCCGTCTTCATGATAAAAACCACATTAAAGTCATTTGTCGACCACAATAGAGGCGGAGGCCAAAGAGTGATGGAGCCCTGGCTTATTGGATTGGGACATGAGCAATTTCTATAGCTCCAACTTTTTTTCTGTCAACTCTCAACATATACAGTGCAAAGTGTCAACTCGGCCCTAAGAAGCTACTTGGTGGATGAGTCTATAGGCTCTATTGCGCCCCTAGTGGAGGAGGGGTGGAACAACCTCATTGTAATGTTACATAGACATGGATGGTGCAGTGTCCTTTCAGGACTGGATTCTGACCAACGTATTCTTCAACTTGGAATCACTACTCTCTTTGCTTCACTGGGATAACTGGGAACTTGATTTATAAAGTTTCTGATGGTGACTGGAAATAAGCTTTCTGATGACTGGAAATAAGCTTTCTGATTTATAGACAAAGGATGCCAACACATTGGAGTATGGTGATGGCAAAATGGCAGACCATTGGAAATACTGTCGATAAAGGACCCCTGTATATTGGTTTGGAACCCCTACACGGTATATCTGGGAATTGTATATATGGCAGCTGTCTGGAGGAGGCAGCCTCATTGGCATCCACGTGGACGTGTACAACTATGGAGCTTCCTGAGAACGTCCTTTCTCTTGTTACCTGGCCAAGTTCCTGTAATCGCGTAACCTGGGGCGGCGTTTCATGTGGGAGTTCAGCACGATATGGCTGGATGTTGGCATCACACACAATCGTGCCATTTAATAAACCTACTTACACTGTGACTGGTAATGAAGGAGTGGGGAAAATTTTTTTTTCTTAAGACGTTAAGTAAGAAAAAACAAAAAAAAAAACTGGAGTCGCTGAGAAAGTAACGATGGACAATTTCATAAGTGACTGCACTTCCTGTCTCCTCCATTGTTTGAAGTTTGATGGAGTGTATCCTGGTAAACTGTATATTCCTGTTATGGCTTCTGAATCTCCCCAATTAAACTTCTAATGGACTTCTATGGCTTCTGACGGAGTATGGAACTACAAGTCTCAGCACTGTCCTGTGTTACTATATCGCCATATTGTTTGCTTCCCTAACCACTGACTAAAGATGCCAAAAACACCATAGACGCCCCCCCCCTTGCCCCCCATTTTGCTGGTCTTTTGTGTAGCGCTGAATCGGATCTCATTACCTCTGAGAAGACATTGCTGGGGAGATCCACATCTGCTTTATATTTGGCCGCTCCGCTAGTATTCATTAGTCGCTGCTTTGTTTCATGTTTTAAGAAAACAGACCTTACCTATCTGTATGTGCTGCTACCCCTTGATCTATGTTTGTATATTAAGGACGGGGGGGGGCAGGGGGTGGTGATGCTGTTGTGGAACTACAAGTCTCACTATGCAGGGATGTTGGGATTAGTAGTTGTATATGAACATATGTGGACATGCTGGGATTTGTAGTTGTATATGAACATATGTGGACATGCTGGGATTTGTAGTCTGTCTGTAAATCCAGAACACAACTTGGCCGCTAACCAGTGTCTCCTCTTTGTCTTTCAGCGGATCCTACAGACTGTGTGCCTTCCTCCACAGAGACAGGGGGAACAAATTACCTGGCCCCTGAGGGGCTTTCAGGTGAGACATCCATCTTATCATGATACAATCCAATGTTCTCTGTCATACATTGTTACTCTGTACGCCAGTGCATTAAATAGAGTGGCAGGGGATATATATATATATAATTTATATTTTCTCTTCTGGTCTGAATAGTGATTTTTATAATGGCCCTGGTCTATGTGGAAGCGGGGGGCCCCTGGCTGCGCTCGCTAAATGAGACTTTGTGGGTACAGTAACTATAGGCTCGCACGTTTACTAGGCAAACATAGCATTCCGCTCTAAGGAACTGGGGTCATTAAAGCCGGACCCGGCTGGGGCTAATTGGGCTGTTATGTGAGCAGAGCCGCATGGAGGACGGGAACGGAAAAAAAATCAAAAACAGAAATCGCCAGTAAATTCTTCTCAAGTCTTCATTAAGAATTTTGCCAAGAGGCCCCAGCAGTCTATATATTTTCAGTTCCAGATGTCATATCAGTATAAACTCTTGTTAATACCATAAGGGGAGAGGGGGGAGGACTTCTAGGATGGTTTATATGGGAGTAATCAGGCTGCTTTGCATTATGGGTATTTGCTTGCTTTGTGCGTTTTTTTATCTGTATCCATCCGGTGGCTGTCTAGGCTTGCTGAGAGTTGTAGTGTCATGCGGGGGTGTAGTGTTTGGCAATTGGTTTCAAGATTTGTTTCTATTTATTTGTTTGTTTTGCACAATAAGGGCCAGTTCACACTGCGGAATCCGCGAGAAAAGTGTCCCACCCGGAATCACCTCTGATGGAATTCCGCTCAAATTCATTGGTTTTTCCCAATTTAGAGCTGAATTTCTGCCAGCACTCCCCGCTGAAAAATTTCAGAGCAGAAATTCACTGTTCAATGGGATTCCGCCAGAAGAATTGCCAAATCAAGGGAAATTCAGCACGGAAATTCCGCTGTGTGAACTGCAGAGCGCAAATTTCATTGAACTCAATGGAATTTGCCTCTGCTGAATTTTCAGTGAGGAATCGGCGCTGATTCCTCTGTGTGAACTGTCCCTAACAGGTGTAGATGTAAACATAGAACAGTGGGGCATCAGGACTGGTCGTCCATTTGCATAGTTGTTCTTTGCCAAAATTTTGGTGCCGTTTTAAAGCCTTCAGTATCAATTTGCACTGGAAAAAAATAATAAATGTCTGGTCCTGGATTATCTTGATTATACTTCTAGTTCTCCAGCTGAAAGAAGGGAATTCCTCCCCTGCCCCCGGAGCTCCTTATCTGATGACTTGTGATGAATGTGGATTGGTGCTGGGCGTCTTTCATCTCTCCGGCTTTCAGTAGAAAGTTCTGTATCAGGGATAGAATCTGCACAGTCTAGTCTGCTGGGGGATAGAGGAAATAACTGTGTCTCTATGAAGACCCCCTTAAGGGGAGGTGGTGGGGGATGCTGAGGCCGTCTATCAGGCTCTCAGTCCTTGCTTGTTATTCCACCCCCCCCTTTACTTTTATATATATTTTTTTCCCCCTCTTTGGTGTGTGTGGGGCGGCTCTGAAGCCAACAAAGGGTTTAAGGAGGAATTTAAAGTCGTGGACGGATTTTATAGGTGTAGCTTGAGAAACTCTGACAAAGCTGCCGAATTAGTAACCGCGCTGTTGTGTAACTCATTGACATGGTCACTTAAGGTCTCGTACAAAGTGTTTTTCTCAACTTTGTGATTGATCATAAATGGGATGTAGTCACAACATCCCAAAAAAGTTTTTATTTTGCACTACCGGTCATGGCCATCGGAGGCTCTGTTCTATTGCAGTCCAGGCACTTTTTTGAAAAAAAAAAAAAAAAAAAAAGTTTACCTAAGTGCTATGGATCTGACTTTCTAAGACATAAGGGGAGATTTATCAAACATGGTGTAAAGTGAAACTGGCTCAGTTACCCCTAGCAACCAATCAGATTCCACCTTTCATTTTCCAAAGAGTCTGTGAGGAATGAAAGGTGGAATCTGATTGGTTGCTAGGGGCGACTGAGCCAGTTTCACTTTACACCATGTTTGATGAATCTCCACCATAGTGTGTTATGAATGCATATTGGTGTCTCTCAACTTGCTCTAATGTCCCATCTACTCTCGCCCCTCCATTAAAAAAAAAAGTTGAAAAAAGTTGGTGTGTAACTTAAGCTTGCTCTGGTAATGAGGTTCTGATAAGTGTTGATTCATGGTAGGAAGGAGCTTGACTACGCAAGCCATGAAAAAGCCCAGCACCACCACATGAAACAGCATTTGTTTTGCATTAGCTCTGATTTACAAGCGGCCCTATTCTGCATGCTTGCCTCCTGCTTTAATGTCGAACCCCATGAGAAGGCGAATTCTGTTAGAGAGAGAGAGAGAGAGAGTATGACGGAGGGGAGAGGGGGGGGTGGTGGAGCTGTCTTCATTTAGTTTCTGTGTGTTGTCTTCATGGGACTTGTTACATTGTGGCTACAATGTGTCACTTTTCACAAGTTTGTTGCAATCTTCTCCCGGTTCATTGTTACAGTAACCCGCTGACCTCCGCTGCTCCCTTCTCCAGGCTTTGTATGGGCTCTTGGGTTAAGACCCGTTGTTGAAAACTTTTTTTTTCTTTCAAATCAACTGGTTATAAAGTTATATAGGTTTGTAATTTACTTCTATTTAAAAATTTCCTGTCTTCCAGTACTTATCAGCTACTGTATGTTCTGCAGGAAGTGGTGTATTCTTTCCAGTCTGACACAGTGCTATCTACTGCCACCTCTGTCCAATTCAGGAACTGTCCAGAGCAGGAGAGGTTTTCTATGGGGCTTTGCTCCTGCTCTAGACAGTTCCTGACATGGACAGAGGTGGCAGCAGGGAGCACTGTGTCAGACTAGAAAGAATACACCACTTCCTGCAGGACATACAGTAGCTGATAAGCACTGGAAGACAGGAAATTTTTAAATAGAAGTAAATTACAAATCTATATAAACTGTCTGCAACCAGTTGATCTAAAAGAAAAAGATATTTGCTGGACAACCCCTTTAAGGAAACTGCTATATCTTGGATGGAGCCAGTTTTACATATTCCTGGATCTTCTCTACCATCAATGGGCCCTGGATTATCGCCGGGATTCTAATGCCTACAGTTCTTGCTCTCGCTGACCCTTCTGTTTGTGCGATTTAACCTCCAAGGTGGGATCCCGAGAATGCCCCTTCCTCTCTTTGTTGTGCAATAGGCTCCCAGTACAGAACATTTCTGGCTTCTCAGGATACCACCAATAAGACTTGTTCTCTGTAAAAGCAGCATTTTTTTTTTTTCTTTCTTCCCCTGCTTTTGCCTTGGGCCTCGCTGCAGTTAGCTGGCTTAATGAATGGGGCACAGTTCAGGGGGGTGGGATGAAGGTCGGGACTTGGGAGACTGGAGCCAGAGATTTGATTCCTTTGGCAAAGCAAGAAAAAATGTAAATGCTAAAAACCTAATCCCTGGCGGGCCTCTCACAAAAGAGCTGGTTCCTCCTGCAAAGCACAGAGGTGACCTTTAATTCACTTGTGCTGCCCTTTCATGTTGTATATAAAACTCCCTCCTCCTCCCCCTCCTCTTCGTCGTCTTTTTTTTTCTCTTTTCTATAAAGAATCCCATCTTGGCACAGGAACGACTTTTGTGGGCAATCTTTACTTAATGACCCCTCCTGTGGTCCGTGTCTCTTATCAGAACGGGCACAGAGCGCTCCCTATAGTAACAGAAAACTAACTTTGTTCGCTTATCATCTCGCCTTTCTATAACCTGATCCAGCGGGCACACAAAAGCCCAGAAATATTCCTGGATCCAAACACGCCGCTGCTGCATCTTGCTATATTGTGTAGATTTTATGCATTAGGAAGGAAATGAGTATATTCCTGCTATAGTAAGAACTAGTGAATAAATAATGCTGCCATACCATGCATATATATAGTAGTAGTGCCACATTGTACTCAAAGGTCTTTGTTATGGTAGGTATAAACTTCTCTCCTTCCAAAAAGTCCCACATGGCTCTACCTAAGCACCTAGCACTACTATTCTTTGGGCACTGTATGGCGGTATACAGTACCAACAGACCCTATGCACAACCATGTGGGATCTCTCTGACTTTTTGGAAGGAGATGAGCTTATACCTGTTATAGCAGAAGTTCCATACAGCTCCGCATAGGGCCTAGTATCACTATTGTCGGCACTGTATGGTTGTATTATTTATACACGCTATGTATTTGTCATAGCCGATAGCAGCCACAGCAACAACTAGCTAGTATATAAATAATACTACTAAAGTGTGACCGCACAGTAGTAGGGCTGGATTGTATGCAGGGCCATGTCAGGTCTCGATTCTCTTCATCCAAAAACTTAGAGGCCTTACATGGCTCTACATCCAGCATTTCTATTGTGTCGGCACTGTATGGCTGTATTATTTATACACGCTATGTACTTATCATAGCCAATAGCAGCCACAGCAGCAGCGACCTAGTATATAAATAATACTACTTAATACTATTATTTAGTAATATTACCACAAATATCATTTGCAATGGCTCTACATAGGATCCAGCATTTCTATTGTGTGGGCACTATATGGCTGTGTTATTTATATACTATCAGTATGATGACAGTGGTTTAAACAACTTAGGGGAAATTTATCAAACATGGTGTAAAGTGAAACTGGCTCAGTCGCCCCTAGCAACCAATCAGATTCCACTTTTCATTTGCCAAAAAGTCTGTGAGGAATGAAAGGTGGAATCTGATTGGTTGCTAGGGGAGCGACTGAGACAGCTTCACTTTACACCATGTTTGACAAATCTCCTCCTATGTGTATAAATAATGCCGCCATACAGTGACACACAATAGTACTTATATGTCCTATACAGTGCTGTGGTCTCTATGTAGGTGTCATTGCATAAATAATAATGCTACATAGTGCTCATATAAAAGTAGTACTATACGCTATATACCTTCCGCTGTAGTTAGGTTGCAGTTTGATCACAATAGTTGTATTATGTTGCACAAACACCACAACTGGCCTCTGCTACATGTGTATTTCCATGTTCCATGAGTGCACTCCCCCTATGTGAGTTCTGGTTCATCCCCACTACAGAAGTCCTCACATCTCGGTGCCTTAAGCTTCATTATGACATAGCAAACAAGCCTGGAATGTTTGTCTGTGCCTTTGATCCTGCTGGTAACTCTTCACGTCGCGGAGCAGCCGCTCACTACTCGCCCTGGCCTCACAATAGAAGAGCCATTAACTCTGACACATAGTGACGTTAATAATAAACGTTTTTTTTTTACCCGTCATGCGCCGAGGAATAATTCTGTAACTCTAATGACTTCTGTGTGAGTAAAGGTTGTCGGGCTGTGACACAAGAGGGCGGTTGTATGTGTTTGGCTGGTTGTCACTCCGCTTTCCCACGCTCCGCAAAACGGCTCGTCTGCTCGTAGTGCATTGTAATGGCGGCCATATTGCTGGATACCCAACCCTCCAAGGTGATTCCATACACGTCTATTGACTCATTGTAATGTGCAGTTTAATTTTTAAGCGCTGGATTTCTATTAGTTTTTTTTTTTTTTTTTAGAGAGAGAGGACGGAAAAGGGAGAGACTGGAAATCTGAGCTTCTTCTTGTAATTTCTTTGGCAGTAGAATAACATGTTACTAGAGGATTATGTGAACTGCGTGAGCGGAGCGTTAAATAAGAAAAAAAAAAAGAATTGTATAGGGGCCCCTCCAAAGTGAAGGTTATCATCAGGGGTTAATAGCAAGACGACAGAGTAAAGGCTTTGGATGAGACTAGGCCGCCTGCCAGACTGGGTGTACTGCTGTAAAGTACACACCATCTGACCGTCCCTGCTAGAGGCCAGGCCGGTGAAGAGGAGGGAAGCTGGCTCTTGGCAGGGGCCTTCTATAGCTTTTGGCCTTCTTGTGTCGGTCTCTTTTCCTGGCAGAGGCTACTCCAGGCAGCTAGGGTGGGCTCTGCAGGAATGAGGGGGGCTGTTTTTAACCACTTTTATTAGTATTTTTGCATATTTCAAAGCATTTTCAAACTTTTTGAAACTTCTTTATTTTTGCTTTCCTGTTTTGATGAGTTGCAGCATTCAGTCTGCAGCCCTATAGGAGGATCCTCTACTCCTGTTCTCGTCCTAGCCAAGAATGTATGGTGCCGTCTTGGCCGTCGGTGGCTGTTAATGTACTCTGGCTTTGCGCTATCAGTCTGCTGCCTGCATTATCAGCTACGTGACTGCACGGTTTAGAAAATGAACATTGAATTCCTACTGGTGCCGTCTCTTGATGACCTGAGAATGAGCTGTCTAGGAGAGTACTGTAACAGGCCACGCCGAGGTCACTGCCAACACAACCATCTTTCTTAAGCAGGATTAAATAACCCACACAGCAGTCTGGCTGACTGCCTACTGTCACCGAGCAGCTTCCTTGCAGTTTATTTTCAGCTCCAAAGATTTGGGCTTCTTATCCGCAGCCTCAATTTAGTTGCGACACACAAATAAAACTTAAGTGAACATTCACATTGAGGGCAGAGATGCCTTCAGGGTCCTGGTTTCCACCCTGGTGGTGGGGGGGGGGGAGACACCCTTCTTCAGGACTCAAGGTTCTAGGAATTGTAACCCCCCATAGGTGTCACGAATCCAAATTTTATTTTTTATTTTTCTTCCTATCCTAATCTGACGTCCAAATATTTCGGAATGACTCATTCTTCATGGTCCTGCGATAGTTTTCACCTTAGTAGTTAACAGGAAATATTAAGAGAAGGGAGGAAGCTGCATCATTCCTCGGGTGAGAACCCTGCCAAAAAACTGCTCTTAAGAAAGGGAATTTTTAAAAGGGCTTTTATTCACTTAGTAAAAGTTATTAAAAAAAAATTTTTTTTGCCAACTTTCAAGTCCTATACATTAACAGCGCCCCCGCCCTTATTTAATTTTTTGCTATTTTACTGCATTCTTCGCTTTTATTTTTTACTTTTTTGTTTTTTAAGTTTCCTTCCCCAAAACTTTTGAGGCCAAGAAGGTTGTTGGCTGCGAGTTTGTTCTTTTGGTTTTGGCGGCTGTAGTCTCACACGGGTCCCCACCCAGCGTCATTATCTTGGGTTTAACTTTTTCTTGCAAGGTTTCTCTTGCCTTTTACCCTTTTCAACTCCCTCTGCAAAAAGTTTTTGATGGGTTGAGGCAGAAGGTTGTCAGTTCTGATGGGAGTCAAACGTCATTACTTGCCTTAGGCCTTTTGGGTCTAGAGCAATGTTCCCCCAGCTGTTTCAAAACTACAACTCCCATCATGCCCGGACAGCCTTTGGCTGTCCGGGCATGATGGGAATTGTAGTTTTGAAACAGCTGGGGAGGCACAGGTTGCAGAATTCTTAAAGGTGCCCTGACCAAACTGTTAAGTCCATCAGACTCCTATAGGCCCAGCCTCCAATATGGCCGCCAGCTTTATTCCCATGTCCAATAGCTATAATGAGTTCTCCACAGAATCCACCCTCCCTGCAGGACAATCCTTCATTACTAAACAATAGCACAGTCCTTGGCTGTTTTCAGCCACTATGGGGTCTTTTTTTTTTTTTCCTTCTTATTCGGCACACAACGTTCCCCCGCTAGCCAGAGGGCCTAGGTTAGCATTGATAGCGCATTGATGAGATAATAGCGTTCATCCGAGGAACACGTGCTGGCTGAAGAATAGGACTTCATAACCTAGTAACCCTACGGCAAGGAGATTGAGGCCGGGGATTTGCTTCTGTGTCAATAGGCTCTGGTCTGTCTGTATATGTTAAACATGCATGGATAATATGGTGGAAGTTGTTTTAGAGATTGATCAATGACTTAAAAATAATAATAATTTAAATCTATATATCTTTTATTTCTTTATTTTTTAAGTAAAGTGGATCCCAGAGTGGGTTAAAAAAATAAAAATAAATATATATTTATTTATTTATATACTAAAAAACATCAAATATATATACCGTATGTATTAATACAATTTTTTTTTATTTTTATAATATTTTACAATGTCAACTTGCACCCACACTGGGATCCATTTCACTTAAAATATATATAATATACTTGCACTGGGATCAATACACTGCACAAGCCCATTTGCTGGTGTAACATAGAAACAAGTCCAGATTTCCTAGTTTCCCTATGTTCATACGTGCTTCCTTGTGCAGGTGGTCAATGTTGAGCGCCCCTCTGGCCTATGTTGCATTTTCCACCATTGTCTACCTGTAGTATGTAGACCGGATCATAAACTCTGCTGAGCCAGCAAGTATCCTGAATAAACGATTGGTGCAATAAAAAAAAAAAAAAAGTTGTCTCATCCCAGCCGGCAGTCAGTGTTAATAAAACCTGTCTGGGTTATATTAATGTAGTAGACAGGAGGGTGCAGGAGAGCATTAAACCAAGAGAGCTGGTTACATATTAACCTCGCCACTGACGTCTGTGGTCGCTAGACATTCGTCTGGCTTCTGCAGCGGGGATTCTGATCTGGCTGTCGTGTCTACGGGATATTAAGATTATAATCTGGAAGGTCATCCACCCCCCCCCCCCCCCTCCTCTGGACATAATCCGCGGATCTAGAGCACATGGAGTTAATGCATTCAAAAACTTTGTTTACTCTTTTTTTTTTTTTTTTTTAAACAAAGTTTTATATTAAAAATAACTGCCACTTTTTACCACCCCCCTCCCCCCCTCCGCCAGCGTGGGCCTAGGGTACGGCGGCTGCCATGGCTGTGCGTGTGGATGTGAGTTCAGCATGTGCGGAGGGGACCTGATTAGATTATGAAGGCAGACAGAAGTAATGATTAACTTTTTAAGTCTGCACACTGTCTCCAACCTGGCTGGTGGGAAAGCTGCCGTGTCGTTTTTGTTTTTTTTTTCCCTACCTCCCAGCTAAGTAGTAGTGGTGTGATGGCCTGGTGTCACACTGCATAGGATGAAAAGGGAATGGGTGTACAAAAGGAGGAGGGGGTGGGGAGAAGGAAGGGGGTCTTATACTCCCCCTCCTCCCTCCTTATCAGATTCAGCAATGGAATTTTTTGACTGGATTGCAATAAATGCTGCAAAATGTCATTGAGGACAAATATCGGCCTTTTACCAGTGATCCCCAAGACTACAACTCCCAGTATGCAGTTGAATATTTCTTTTGCAGCGGTGGCGGAAATTGACTGTGAGAAAATAAAATTAAAACCACCACAGTTAAACTTTTAAAAAATAGTTTAAAAGTTCTGAAAACTTTTTGGATTTGATTTGGCTGGATGTGATTTTCGGAGCTGCGGAGAAGAGGAAAAAGTTGTGTTTTTGCTTTTTTGCTCATAGACTTTTGCCCCCCTAAACCTGTGACCCTCTTGTGACTAAAACTCCCTTCATACTGATTTTCAACAGGTTAGGGTAGGGAACCTTGACTCTTTAGCTGTTGCAAAACTACAACTCCCATCATGCCTGGAGAGCCAGAGCTACAGCTCTGGCTCTCCAGGCATGATGGGAGTTGTAGTTTTGCAACAGCTGGAAAGGTTCCCTACGCCTGGGTTAGGGGATCTGTGCCATAGATTATATAGCATCCTCTTGGGATTTCCGAAAGAAACCAAAAACTTTTCAGAATTGTTGAAAACTTTTTGAAACCAATGAACTGAAAATATTGGCTCCATAGATCATGTGATCACTTTTGCGACCCATCATCCAGTTGCCCCCATCATGTGTCAAAAAAAATTATTTATTTTTTTCCTTTTCAATGCATAGACCAAGGCGGCCAATGTTTTATACTGTAACGTGTTTAGCAGGGTATTTGTAAAAAAAAAAAATTGTTTTGTTCTTCCAGACTTTAATAAAAGATGTCTCCATCTCACGTTAAGCGTTTCCTGCCTGACGCTGAGGTTATTATATAGATATTTTTTTTTCACTGCAGACAATTTGTACTTTGAGGTTGTTTTATAGGCTCCAAACAAGTAACCGCATTCGCTTGATAATATACATTTTCCTGACTATTTAGGTTTGAGGGACGGCAGCGTCTCCCTTCCGCAGAAAGAATTTTCACCACAGACTAAAGGTCTTACAATAAAAGAATGTATGTGTTCCCATTGGGAAGGCTCCAAACTTGGGTTTTCTTCCCCCAAAAAATTCCAAAAATATATACATAGAATAATAAAAATCTCCAGGTAGCCATCTTGGTTGAGGCTTGGTCACCTGACCCGAGCTGCCAGCCGCTGACTGTTTTATTGTGTATCTTACGCTATGGTTGTTTTGTTTAGGTTTTTGTTTGTTTTTCTGATTTTGGTTCTTTGACTCTTTTTGACATTTTTGGTCATGCAGATTTCTGGGTTTCTATTCTAAGCCTTGTTTTGCTTGCTCTCCCTTTTGTTAGCGCCCGATTTGTGTTCGTAGCCATTGTCTGGGGCCGGTGGCGTTTTGCATAAGTCATCGCGCCTTTGTCACTGGTTGTTTTGAATTTGTTAGAGTCTAAAGACGACTGAGTGTTTGTTGTTGTGGAGATGCTAGAACTGATCTCCAAGGAATTATGAGTAGGAATGACTATTTATTTTTTAAGGGGTTATCCAGCATTAGACAAACATGGCTGCTTTCTTCCAGAAACAGAACCAAGCCTGATTTCAGGATGTGTATGGTATTACAACTTGGCCCCATTCACTTCAATAGAACTAAACTGCAATACCGCACACTGAAGACAAGAGTGGCGCTGTTTGTGGGAAAAAAGCAGCCAAGTTTTTTTAATAATTCATAATTCCCTTTAATTTTGCATTGAGACACTAAGAGGGAGATTAATCAAACATGGTGTAAAGTGAAACTGGCCCAGTTGCCCCTAGCAACCAATCAGATTCCACCTTTCATTCCTCACAGACTCTTTGGAAAATGAAAGGTGGAATCTGATTGGTTGCTAGGGGCAACTGAGCCAGTCTCACGTTACACCATGTTGGATAAATCTCCCCTATATGCAAAGCAGGGATGAGAAACCTTCAGGCTCTGGCCGTCTCAAAACTACAACCCTCATCATGCCTGAGCAGCCAAAGCTTTGCTTGATGGTTGTATTTTTGCAACAGCTGATAGGGCCAGAGTTTCCTCACCCCTAATGCACAATGCAGTGGATAGGAATGCATGGGCTTTCAATGAAAGATTTTCCAAAATTGCGCCAGCATGCAACTTTTACCGGAGGATAATGCTGCAGTAAAAGTTGCAAGCAGGCGCAATCTATGATTATATATCCTATTCACTGCAGTATGAAGTATTAGATGTATACAGGGGGGCTCTTTAGATATTTGGAAAAATGGCACAAAATAGTGGGATTTTTTTTTTTTGACGGGGAGGAGGTCAGTCCTGGCATTAGAAGGGGTTAACAGCGTTCAGCATCTCACACACATACTGTAAATACAATGTGGATGGGTTTTGGCTTCCTAATAGATCCCACCCTTCCTCCAAGGCATTTTGCTGTTAAGAGGCTCTCAACTTCAACCTACAAAAAAGCACTCTATAATTTGCATGGCTGATGAGACCGAGTTCTGGGACACAGGCAGACGAAAATCAGCTGCTTGCTTTGTTACCACCGGAGTTGGGCAGACCTGATTTTTTTTTTTAGTTTGTTCCTTTAATAGCCTTCTGTCTGGAAACTTAAAGTATTGTCCTGTACAGGTCATCCGGTTCTTTAGGAGACCAAAATAAGTCAGATTGTCGAGGTACGACTCCATATATCTGAATGGGGTTGGTTCTTCATCAGAATATATGGGCAGTTGCAAAAAAAAAAAAATTTTTTTTAATTCTTAACCCTGCCTGGTGGTGGCGCTGTTGAACATTGCTCTCTACCTTTTAATCCCGGAATAAATTCTAACTATAAGAAGGCAAATTTTCCTCCCCAATCACAGTCAAGGCATTGTTATATGTCGAAAAGACTAGACATCAAGTCAACACCGCTGTCCCTTAAAACGGAACTGAGTAGACATATTTATAGTGTACCTTGGCTTCGGACCATTAAAAAGTTTGGCAATTACCTGTAAAAGAGAGAGAGGGGAAAAAAAATTGTCCTTGGAACTCGATGTCATTGAAGAAGCTGGTAAAAAAAAAATAAAAAAAATTCATTCATAAACTGCGCCCTCTGTTCCTATAACTGGGCCCCGTTCATTGCACGCCAGGGTAGCTCGCTTTTCTGCACGCTGCCAATTAAATAAGCCTTTGTATGTGGCAATGAGCGGCTTGTTATGTGGTATTCACTAATGCATACACAAACACACACAAGACTAGTCTAGCTCTATCCCCCCCCACCACCACCGCCACACCCCCCTCCTTTCCTGGAAGGGCTCCTTTCATGTCGGGGTGTAGAGATCGGATGTAAAAATAAATATAAAAAATTGTGAGCATTGCAAAAAAAAAAATATATATATATATATATATAATATATATATATTTTACGCTATAGGCTCTAGTAGTAGTTTGTGTGTGTGTGTGTTTTGTGTTTTTTTTTATATGGGGGAAGGGGCCTCCCTTCAGAAACGTTGTCATGGTTTAGACCCCCCTGCTGTGAGGGGTGTGGGGAGGGGGTCATTGTTGCCCTGGGTGGTTGCAACATGCACAAGTCTAGACGGCAGGGGGCGTCTGCAGCCCCTGCTGGAAAAAAAAAAAGTGACCCTGGGCTAGTGGAGCTGGAAGACAATAGCATTAAGATGTGTAAATGACAGCTGTGTCTTTTTGAAGGTGTTCTGCAGGGGCTGCAGACTTTATCTGTGGAAGCTTTGGCCCTCCAGCAGTTGCAAAACTACAACTCCCATCATGCCTGGCCAAAGGTTCCCATCCCTGTCTTTCATGTATTGCATTCTGTATAGTGTTTAGTTGTATTTGTTGTTGTTGTTGTTGTTGTTTCGTGTTTGTAGTTGTTGCTGTTGTTTATTAATTCTCACAACCCCCAAGTAGGGGCCCATAAACCTCTCTCCTGGAGCTTAGGCCAGGAAAAGGTTAACAGGAGAGTAGGTTACACTCACCAAGCCTGCAATTTATTTGGGCTAGGCAATTACAATAATCTGAAAACTCCTCTCTTTACTGACGTCTGTCTGAAAATTGCAGGGTGTACTGGCAGGGCCCTTGAGATGAAAGGGAAAAAAAAAATGCAGTCTTAAGGATTTTCTTTCACGCAACAGGGTGGCTACAGACCTTTCCATTTACAGATATTTCCTGACTTTTTTACTTTGCTTTTTACGAAGTTTACAAATTTTTTGTTTGTGGAATTTTTGTTTTTATGCCTTTTTTTTGTAGCAGTCTGCCATCTACATTCCACGATGGGTTATTTTACTTCTCCCCTCCCCTCTCCTTTACATACTTTGAGCCCCTTTTATAAAGACATCAACTTTTTTTTTTATTTAACTTTTTAGCTGTGGAAACTCCTAGCTTTTGTTTTTTTGCTTTTTTGTGTTTGTTTTTGTAATTAATTTTTTTTCTTTTTTTTGCTTTTTATGAAGCTTTTCTGGGTTTCTGTAAGAAAGCTCTGTAGTTTCGAAAGGTTAGGTGAAAGGTAATTTGATAGGTTTCCTAAACCCCCTCCCTGCAACCCTCCCTCTGCTTTTTTTTTTTTTCCTCGCTAGCTGCCTTCTTTGGTGCCAGGTTTCAATCGGATAGAGATATTTGAGGAAAGTATTGTGAGGCACAATGAAGGGGGGATACAGAGGCAGCCGAGTACACACACCTAAGCTTGTCTAAATTCCTTCTGCTTATTTGATATGGAATTTTTCAAAACCTCCATCCCCTATACTGCACCCCCTCCCCCATTGTAGATATCATCGGTGCTTTGTCCAAGAGCTCCAAGAGAGAAGAAAAAAATCTAAGTAGCTTTATGGGCAATTTTTCTTACATTTTGTTTTTTTCTTGTTGTTGTGGATTGGTGGCTGTTTTTTGTTGTTGTTGTTTGTGTGTTTTGGTTTTTTGTTTTTTTTTTTTTTGCTTTTTTTTATTACATTCTTTGTCTCTTCTGGTAGGTGGTGAATAAGAGATGTATAGTAGTTGTATTTCTTCGTAACAATGACAATTAATGCTTCAGTGCACAATTTCCGGTCCACACCCCGAACACCACAAACCACAGTTTTTAATGAGCCGGGTTACACGTGTAGCTCAACAAAGCCTTTTACTACATAGGGCCAGCTTTAAAGAATGCAAAGTGGGGATAGTGCTCCATAAAAATTGTATAGTCTGTATAATATTTTGTCATATAAACCTATAGAATTATATTTTTTTTACAAGTTTGATTACAAAAATTAAAAGCATTTTTTTCTAAGTAGGTGCAGTAACACTTTGTAGCCTCCAGGGGTCACTGTTGTAAATAATAGTTTATATACTAGTGGATATATGTTCTAATGAATTTTTTTTTTTCTTCTTTTAACAGATTCCCAACTTCTCCAGGAGTCTGGAGACCCGTCCCATTGGTGCGTGGTTGCATACTGGGAAGAAAAGACACGGGTGGGTCGATTATATTCTGTCCAAGAACCTTCCCTGGATATCTTTTATGACCTACCTCAAGGGAATGGCTTCTGCATTGGACAACTAAACTCGGACAACAAAAGTCAGCTGGTGCAAAAAGTACGCAGCAAGATCGGCTATGGGATCCAGCTGACCAAAGAGGTGGATGGCGTTTGGGTTTATAATCGCAGCAGTTATCCCATCTTCATAAAGTCGGCCACACTGGACAACCCTGACTCTAGGACGTTGCTGGTCCATAAAGTGTTTCCCGGATTCTCCATCAAAGCTTTTGACTACGAGAAGGCTTACAGTTTGCAAAGGCCTAATGACCACGAGTTCATGCAACAGCCGTGGACTGGATTTACTGTACAGATAAGCTTCGTGAAAGGCTGGGGACAGCACTACACGAGACAGTTTATCAGCAGCTGCCCCTGCTGGTTGGAGGTGATATTTAATAACCGATGACGCGGAGACGAGTGGACTTTGGGACTTGTTGACTACATGCTGCTAATATTTCCTTCCGAGTGCTTGCTTCTTTGTGCATAATGTTTGTTTTTCACGTTTTTTTATTTGTTTTGAGAAATAGCTTATGTCGAGATTTTATTTTTTTTGTTTTTGGGAGGGGGGGTTCTTTAACTTTTTTTTTTTTTTTTTTTTTTTCTCTTACAAGTGTGAATGGGAGAGCTGGCGGAGGGGGGAATGATAGATGGGGACTCGGATATCATAATCCTCTCTTACGGCAACATATTTTATGAATGCAAGGAAGGGAGGGGGGGGGACAAATCAGTATTTATTTTTTATGTAAAGTTGACCCCTCTCCCTTTATTGATCATCATCTTCTTCTTCCTGATGTCTGGGTACAGAAAGGCGAACAGCCGTCACATGTGATAAGCAATTCAGGACCCTCCAAACGGCTTGTAGAGCATACTGAACGTATCTTATGGCGCCACTCTGTCCTATGCCAACTTTTTGGATGGTCCAAGTCACCGAATTGCTCTTAGAGTCCTTAACTCATGTTTTTGGTGGCTTCCCAAAGGTCAACCCCTCCAACTATCTCTGGCTTCTCAGTTAAACTTGTAAAAGCTGCCAAAGACTTGAGTTGGGGCTCGCTCTGGCTCCTTCTCCGGGAAGGTCGGCCATCTTTAATCTGTGATTGGCTGGTGTAACCTTGCTGGTTGCAGACGTTCAGTGTGAAGAGTACGATATGTGCTTGAGTCTGGAGTGCAGTGACTATATGCTTTCTTTTTGATAAAGACCAAACCAAAAACTGCCAACCTACCGACAACCCCCCCCCCCCCCCCCCCCCAACTCGATTGTCCCTCCCCCATGATGACGTCATCGAACACTTTATTATTTTCATTATTTTCCTGGCAGCGCATTAGGTTTGTTGTTTTAAATAAGCCGATGCAGGATATGGCTGCTTCTTCTTCTCTTCTAAATCCACGGTCGTATTTATCAACTCCACTTTTTTTTTCTCTCTCTCGAATATGTATATGTAAAGAAGATTTCAATCCTTTTAGTAGTTCTGTGTAAACTGAGAGGGTTCTCGATGGTCAATGACTTTAATTTATAACATAGGGAATAAGAAGTCGATAGATGGTGCAGCGTTGTATCGTCAAACCTAAGTGGTGGTCCCAAGACCACAGGTTGAGTCTAGTACCGTAGCTCCACCTCATCTTGTGAATGGGGTGGAGCTGCGATACCACATGCAACCTGTAAACAGGTGTGGTGCTGTTTTGGTAAATGATAAGCCTTGTACAATCTTCTTTTATATCTGCGAAGGCCCATTGACATGTAGGAACTTTTTGTGATTGGGGAAAAAAGTTTTTGCTAGGCCTCAGAAATCTGTATGACTCCAAAAGGTATCAACCCCTGGCATACCTCCATATTATGGAAATGAATAACGTAAGGCCCTATGTATAACAACAGAGGCCTATGGAGGGACAGTATGTATAGTGTTGAGTGGACCTGTCAAAGTGTTGGGGTTGGGCAACGTTCTTTGGACCCGAACGCTCAACTGCATCCATGGTTTCTTGGAAGGCACCAACTTCTGCAGCCACGGGGATTAAACTACCGTGCCATCTGGTTTGGAGACTGTTGCCGAACCCAGGTCCGCTCAACACTAGTGCTGTATTGTGGTTCTCCACTACATGTCAATGGGCCTTTTTAGTAATGTTCATGTCTGCTTATGGTACCAGTACTGGTCCAAGGCCCATGGTTAACAAACCTGACGCTACAAACCACTGCATAGTCTATGGACGCTTCCGATGGACCTGCCTTTCCCCACCTGGTAGACCATCTTGTGGCCTGCACAGAAAGTCATAAGACTTGGGCCTATCTGGTCATCAGATATATCCGATAACTGGATGTTTCTGGTGATCCGATAGACTCTATTTTGCCAGTGCCCGCAATATGGCCACCCGGATGTGTTTTGGTGCTCGGGTCCAGTCTGCTTCCAACCCATAGGTTAGGGATTCTACAGAATAGATTTCTGTAACATACAGTATTCGCTAAATTTCCTCTTTCTAAAGGTACAAGTTATGCACAGAGAACGTTCATTTCTTCTATGTGTCGTACGTGACGTATGATGCGTTGTCATTAGTTATGGCTCAATGAGCACGATTTAACATAAGCTATTTTTCTAAAAACCGAAGTTTAAATGAACAAGGGTAGGCACTCTTTGGAACTTAAAGCAATGTAGTGCTTTGGAAATTATAAAAAAAAGAAAAAAAAAAGAAAAAAAATTTGAACTCCTTTCAAAAAGAAAAAAAAAGGAAAAAAAAAATCCTGAGATTTATTAAAGAAAATGTATTTTATGTTATATATAAATATATTATTACTTGTAAATATAAAGACGTTTTATAAGCATCATTATTTATGTATTGTGCAATGTGTATAAACGAGAAAAATTAAAAAGATGCACTTTGCTTAATATAAATGCAAATAACAAATGCCAAATTAAAAAAAAAAAAATCAACATTTTTTTGGACTTTTGTCTTTCTTGTAATATCTTGTGTGACTTGTATTGTATACAAAGATGGGGTGCACTACCCGATATGGCCACACTTGTATGGCTGGCGCTGTGCCTGGGCAACCAGAGGTGCTAAATAGAGATAAGCGCAACTTCAGCATGCTCGAGTCTGATCAGCATTTCTATACCTGTGGCTGGAGAAGTTGGATGCAGTCCTGGGGAGTCCGGAAAACATGGATACAGCCTATGATTTGCACTCATCTCTAGTGCTATAGCTTCTTCTTTCTCCGAGGTTGGATTAAACATAGATTGATGACCGATCTTTAAGGTTCCCATACGCTGTACTCCAAAGCATGGGAGCCTCCCCTGACTGATAATGGAAGAAAGCGGTCAAACACATTGGATTTCTACTGCCTGTCCCTATTGTACTTTGAGAGATAAGCTGCTGTTAGAGCTCTCTGGCAGTGGCTTACCCATCATCTTTCCATTGAGAATGTAGTTATGTGTATCCATGTTATATATGGAGATATCAGGAGTAGGGATGGTCCGAACAGAGTTCGGTTGGGGTTCGTACAAACCCGAACTCTCGGTAATGATTCCCGCTGTCTGCCCGCTCCGTGCAGCGGGAGGAACGCCTGGAAAACGGATACAGCCTTAGCCATAGGCTTTATGACAGTTTTCCAGGCGGTCCTCCCGCTGTATCCACCCGCACCACGGAGCAGGCAGACAGCGGGAATCTGATGCCGAGCGTTCGGGTTCGGACCATCCCTAATCAGGAGGACAGCTATTAAAGATGTGTGGCCACCTTAAAGGGATCCAGCATTAGAAAAACCTACCTACTTGGCTACTTACTTCCGAAAACAATGCCACACCTTTCCTCAGGTTGTGTGTGATATTACAACTCTGCTCCATTCACTGAAATGGAACTGAACTGTAAAACCCAAACCGAGGGCAAGAGTGGTGCGATTTCTGGAAGAAATTGGCTACATTTTTCTCATTTTGGATAACCCCTGTAAGGATAGGCTCTCCATTAAAAAGCCTGATAAACCTTTAAAGGGGTATTCCAAAAAATCTACTTTTCCCCTTTCCCCTGGGCAAACAAAGTAGACCTCATTTGCATTTATCGAAACTGGCTTCGAGGAAAAAAAGGTTGTGTTTACAGTCATATCACAGCCGGATATTAACATCTGTACTGCGGTCGCAACACCCGAAAATAGGCTCAAAGGGTATGTGCTCTGCAGCCGGGATGTGGTGAAAGACTGTAGGGGCAGAAAGTAGGACTGTCCCTTCGAGGAATGCTCTAGGTGGAGTTATCCTCCATTTACAATTAAACTGAAATCGGGACCTGACGGTCACAGGAATTGATGAATAGATGTTACCTTATGGTCTGATACTTTGGTTGTAAAAGAATGGGTTAAAATTTTACTAGGCCTTAGAGATGAGTGCAGCTGGAGCATGCTCCAGTGCAACTGATCGGCATTTGATTACTGATGGCTGAAGAAGTTGGATTCAGCCCTAGGGAGCCCTGGAAAACATGGATACAGCCTATGGTTGTATCCATGTTTTCTAGGGCTGCATCCAACTTCATCAGCCACCGGTAATCAATTGCCGAACAATCGGGCATGTTCCAGTTGCACTCATCTCTACTAGGTGTTAGAGAGACCCTCGATGGAGAACTAGGGGAGTAGTGTGTTTCGAGGAAACTGCCCAGCTGGTGTATAGAGTCCTGTATATGCTTAGCTGGTGTATGGTGCCTAAGGGTGGATTCAGACTACGGAATCCACACGGATAAATTCCGTCGGATTCCATTGCTAGTACGCGCTCACGGCTGCACACCTCTCCACCCGTGCCACAGACACCATTCTATGCATGGGCGGATTCCGCATTCCGCTGAAAGAATTGACATGTCGGCAGATAGCGGAATCTGCCAAGCTGGTGTATAGAGTCTTGTGTATGCCAAGCTGGTGCATGGAGTCTTGTGTATGCCAAGCTGGTGTATGGAGTCTTGTGTATGCCAAGCTGGTGTATAGAGTCTTGTGTATGCCATGCTGGTGTATAGAGTCTTGTGTATGCCAAGCTGGTGTATAGAGTCTTGTGTATGCTAAGCTGGTGCATGGAGTCTTACAAGCTTCACAAGGCTCCGTGGGAAAAGTGTTTGCAAAATATCTCGCTGCAGGACTCTCAGGATTTTTTTTTTTTAGGTGACAGACACTTTAAGCAGATGACATAGGTAAATAAAGACTACAATGACACCTTGCTTATAGAATGGGGTATTTTATGCAGAGTTAGCAGATTATCATAAAAATTCCCGCTCCCCTGGGAAGCTATAGATGTGTATTGGGTAAAGCCATGGTCACACTTGCATTGTAAATTTCATGTTCCCGCACCCATTATAGAGTGCTGGTAGTTGCACCATAGACTTCATTGACTTATAAAGGGGTCCATTGTTTTGGAGAGAAGAGCGGCGTTAAATGGTGGAGGCACCGCTGCTGTAGATGTGAATGCAGTCTGGCCTGCAGAAATGGGGGCTTTGCATGACTTCTGTATTTTAGTGAAATGTTATGTGACTTATCGTCTCTCTCTCCATTCTCTCCTACTACAGGCTGCCACTTTAAAGGCGTACTCCGGCGAAATTTTTTTTTTCTTTCAAATCAACTGGTTTCGGAAAGTTATATAGATTTTTGAATCACTTCTATTTAAAAATCTCCAGTCTTCCAGTACTTATCAGCTGCTGTATGTGCTGCAGGAAGTGGTGTATTCTTTTCAGTCTGACACAGTGCTCTCTGCTGCCACCTCTGTCCATGTCAGGAACTGTCCAGAGCAGGAGAGGTTTTCTATGGGGTTTTGCTGCTGCTTTGGACAGTTCCTGACATGGACAGTGGTGGCAGCAGAGAGCACTGTGTCAGACTGGAATGAAAACACCACTTCCTGCAGGACATACAGCAGCTGATAAGTATTGGAAGACTTGAGATTTTTTTAAACAGAAGTAATTTTCAAATCTGTATTACCTTCGGACACCAGTCGATTTCATTTCGCCCCCTCTGGAATACCCTTTTAAGTTGTATGACTCTATGGTGTTCCACACACTTGCAAACAACCTACAATAGGTTCCTTGATCCTACTCCTTTATTCTAATCCAAGTTCAAGAAAAAAAAAAAAATTTGCTTCGATCTAAGTAACCCTCATGCAGTCAGGGTGTCACTAAACTATGTTTTAATGTGACGTGTTGCCATGGCGCCGCAATGCTGAGACACAATAGAAACAGTCGCGCACCATTCTTAGAATTCTGAGACGGAATCTGTAAAAAGATTACAATCCGAGATAAATAAGACGTTAAGAAAATCACGTTGTGTAATGAGGATGGGAGAGGGAAACCTGCTCCTCAACGCGGGATGGGGCGACCTCGCCCCTCACAGGAAACACTACTATTTCTGATATATATATATATATATATATATATATATATATAACAATTTTATTTTTTATTTTTTTATGTTAGATTTTGTATTTTTGCCCTCACTTGGAACACAAGGCCTCTCTTAAGGGGATAGTACATCAAGAACATTCCTGACCACTGAGATCCCCAACCATTATAAGAACATTCCCTGAGTGAATGGAACAGCATTGCTCAAGCTTGACTGCTTCTGATGCAAACTGTCTACCCTGTTGTCTTCTTTGTCCTACTTCCTGTAACAGACTTCCTGCTCTAGCTAGGAATTCAGCCAGCTCCACTACACCTTACTAACTTTAACTCCATCCCATTCGAAGGCAGACAGAGTTGACTGAATTTCTTGGTAGAGTGTACAGCAAGAACAGGAAGTTCCTTACAGAATTTACACTTCCTGTAACAGACTTCCTATTCCTGCTGTACACTCTAGCTGGGAATTCAGCCAGCTCCGCTACAACTTTCTGACTATAACTCCACCAGTAGGATCCTCAATTATATTGGAAGGCAGATAGGGTTGGCTAAATTTCCTGATAGAGTGTACATCAGGAACAGGAAGTCCCTTACATAATGTACACTTCCTGTTTCTGCTAGAAATTCAGCAAGCTCCATTACACTTTACTGACTATAACCCCACCCACAGGATCCTTTATCATACTGGAAGGCAAATAGAGTTGGCTGTATTCCTAGGTAGAGTGTACAGCAGAAACAGGAAGTCCCTTACTTCCTGTCTAGTGTACATCCTGTGAGGACAACAAAACAATCTGCACATGAAGCAGAAAAAATGTATGACAGACCACAAAAAGAAGTAAAATAACTGAATTTACCAATATATTTTTATTTATTAGACAGCCGTGAATAGGGTTTCTCTATAGTGGCCAAGACGGTATGTGCCCCAGGGAAAGATTGACCCCCATAACCAATAAGTGATGGTATACCCCAACACAATCTTTTATTTTCCAAGTATTTTTCATTCTATCTGGCCACTAGGGGGCAGCCTTTCATCTATGGCTATAATCTGAATACAAGAAAACCCAGAAACCTACCAGTATAATCCCGCTTTCTCATGCATGTGCTTCTAGCCCCTGCTCCTATGCACTGCGTACTTTCTCTATGAAGCTGTCGGCTGATAATTCGCTCTGTAATGATGACAGTCGGCACTCCATATATCAGGCGACACATCGCTGGACGGAGATGAAGATGGTCGCAGAGTGGAATATTTACACTGGCAAATTCTCTTCCTCAGAATATTTGAGGGTTGGCGTAATGTTCGGAGCAAAGAATTATGGCAGAAAAATGTGACCAGCAACCGAGAGCCCCTCAAACTGTATATTACCCTGCCCACCTAAATACACACTGCATCCTCAACGTGGCCCAGCTGGCAAGGCTCCTGGATTGCTGAGGGAAACATATGACATCAAACCCTTGGATGTTTGAACACAGATGTAGGCCAGCAACAGAGGCGACGGTGCAGGGGCATGATGGGAGTTGTAGTTGGGCTCAATAAAGTAAGCTGATACATTGTACCAAAACAGGAAACCTGTCATATTTGAAATTTAATATGATCCTTATAGAGCAGGAGGAGCTGAGCAAACTGATATATAGTTTAGTGGGAAAAGATTCAGTAGAACCCGTCATTTATTCATGTAAACCTTTGTGGGCTTAGGAGTCCAGTGGGAGGTCCTAATCAGAGATTGATAGAAAACAGAGAAGGGCGGTCAGTTACTGACTAGCTCCTCCCACTGAACTCTAATACATTAATCTTAATTCCTGCTCATTCTGAATTTAAGAGTCAAGTGGGACGTCCTAATCAGTGATTGACAGTGTTATATTAGTTTTCATTTGAAGATGTCAATCCCTGATTAGGACCTCCTATTGGACTCCTAATCCCAGAAGGGTTTACATGATTAACTGACAAGTTCTAATGAATCTTTTCCCACTAAACTATATATCAATTTGCTCATCTCCTCCTGCTCTATAACATGAGCCTTATAGAAAGCACTGTATTTTCTATGTGACAGATTCCCTTTAAGATTCATTAGAAGGCCGGAAAAGTTTGTGTCCGCTCATCTGGTCCCAAAACACCTGAACTGGGGCTTCACAACTGTGTTAGGATTCTCGGCTAATATCAGAGAACAATATTAGTTGACAATGTGATTAAATATGTGGTGTCCTACCACAGGTATTACAGTTAGATACACCCCTCGCAAAAGTCTTTACTTATTGTACTATTGTGGTGATGAAAGCAGTACTAAGCTTCGCCACTAGATGCCACTATTATGTATGTGTATTTGGAAGCTGCACAATGAAGGATGTAAGGGAATATTGATTCTTTATGTGTCATCTGAATCTGTAGACCAGTAGGAGTCTTGTTTTCTTCTGTCCTATCACTTCTCTCCTTATTTCTTCTGTTGCACTCTTCACCCACTTACAGCACACCTTACATGCTGGGAGGAAGTGAGTCACGCAGGAGACAGGAAGAGTAGGTCAGTCTTAGTCAGAACCCCGTATGGAAAGGATGCAAGACAGTACACCTCTAACAACTTTCTTACAAGTAACACTACACAGCACTATGCACTGTTAAACTCCTCTTAGGAGAGGACAAGCCAGAGACAACCTCAACCCACGCCGTGGACAAGGAGAAGTCACAGAGCAGGACAGTATCCACGAAAGCCAAAGTGCTAGGAACTGATATAGAGCAAAGTTGCAGTAGCCTATGAACTCTATCTCGCAGCACAGGTGTTAACAGGGAACCCTCAACATTCCGCTCATCCCAGGTAACAAGGTCGGGGGCTTGTGTCACCCTCTAGGAAGGTTCAGCCGAGTCTAGTGGGCATAAGGTGGTGTGAAGACTAACTCAAAGTCAATACACGGGCACAGGTGTTCTTCTTCTTCTTCTTCTTTTAAGTATTCTATCTCATCCTCCAACATCCCGGCAGAGCACATTACTACATGGGTTGAGACTCTCACGGCATCCTCCTCTCTGCTACTCTACGTACAACTCAGCACTACTCAGTCAACACGTCTATATCCTACACTGCTCTTCTACTACAGATCAGATTGTCATATTGTCAAGTATTTATTCGGAACTATTGTCAAGTGTGTGTATTTCCTGGGGTAGAGAAGCAGTGCTGAGTGAATGCTATGGTGGGGAGGGCGACCAGTGCTGAAGCACAGCTGCCAGTGGCCTGGAGAGGAGTTCCCACAGTTGGTGCAGCTCACCCGGCCCACTGTGCCACTACCGCTTCTCCCTGCCGTAGGGTACATCTGTTTAGAGCGGGGATCATTAGCATCGGTCAGGGGCCAGTGTTGTTACATAGCATCGGTCAGGGGCAGGTAATGTTACATAGCATCGGTCAGGGGCAGGTAATGTTACATAGCATCGGTCAGGGGCAGGTAATGTTACATAGCATCGGTCAGGGGCCAGTGTTGTTACGTAGCATCGGTCAGGGGCAGGTAATGTTACATAGCATCGGTCAGGGGCCGGTATTGTTATGTGGCATCGGTCAGGGGCTGGTGGTGTTACATAGCATCGGTCAGGGGCCAGTGTTGTTACGTAGCATCGGTCAGGGGCTGGTGATGTTACATAGCATCGGTCAGGGGCTGGTCGTGTTACGTAGCATCAGTCAGGGGTCGGTAATGTTACATAGCATCGTTCAGGGGCAGGTAATGTTACATAGCATCGGTCAGGGGCCGGTGTTGTTACGTAGCATCGGTCAGGGGCTAGTGTTGTTACGTAGCGTCGGTCAGGGGCCGGTGTTGTTAAGTAGCATCGGTCAGGGGCCAGTGTTGTTACGCGGCATCGATCAGGGGCTAGTGTTGTTACGTAGCATCGGTCAGGGGCCGGTGTTGTTAAGTAGCATCGGTCAGGGGCTAGTGTTGTTACGCGGCATCGGTCAGGGGCCGGTGTTGTTAAGTAGCATTGGTCAGGGGCCGGTGTTGTTACGTAGCATTGGTCAGGGGCCGGTGTTGTTACGCAGCATCGATCAGGGGCCAGTGTTGTTACGTAGCATCGGTCAGGGGCCGGTGTTGTTACGTAGCATTGGTCAGGGGCCGGTGTTGTTACGTAGCATTGGTCAGGGGCCGGTGTTGTTACGTAGCATTGGTCAGGGGCCGGTGTTGTTACGTAGCATTGGTCAGGGGCCGGTGTTGTTACGTAGCATTGGTCAGGGGCCGGTGTTGTTACGTAGCATTGGTCAGGGGCCGGTGTTGTTACGTAGCATTGGTCAGGGGCCGGTGTTGTTACGTAGCATTGGTCAGGGGCCGGTAATGTTACATAGCATCGGTCAGGGGCTGGTGGTGTTGCTTAGCATCGGTCAGGGGCCGGTGTTGTTACGTAGCATCGGTCAGGGGCTAGTGTTGTTACGTAGCGTCGGTCAGGGGCCGGTGTTGTTAAGTAGCATCAGTCAGGGGCCAGTGTTGTTACGCGGCATCGATCAGGGGCCAGTGTTGTTACGTAGCATCGGTCAGGGGCCGGTGTTGTTACGTAGCATTGGTCAGGGGCCGGTGTTGTTACGTAGCATTGGTCAGGGGCCGGTGTTGTTACGTAGCATTGGTCAGGGGCCGGTGTTGTTACGTAGCATTGGTCAGGGGCCGGTGTTGTTACGTAGCATTGGTCAGGGGCCGGTGTTGTTACGTAGCATTGGTCAGGGGCCGGTGTTGTTACGTAGCATTGGTCAGGGGCCGGTGTTGTTACGTAGCATTGGTCAGGGGCCGGTGTTGTTACGTAGCATTGGTCAGGGGCCGGTGTTGTTACGTAGCATTGGTCAGGGGCCGGTGTTGTTACGTAGCATTGGTCAGGGGCCGGTGTTGTTACGTAGCATTGGTCAGGGGCGGTGTTGTTACGTAGCATTGGTCAGGGGCCGGTGTTGTTACGTAGCATTGGTCAGGGGCCGGTGTTGTTACGTAGCATTGGTCAGGGGCCGGTGTTGTTACGTAGCATTGGTCAGGGGCCGGTATTGTTACGTAACATTGGTCAGGGGCCGGTGTTGTTACGTAGCATTGGTCAGGGGCCGGTGTTGTTACGTAGCATTGGTCAGGGGCTAAAATAACAGAGCACAACAACATGGGCACAAAACCTAGAAAGGGCTGATAACAGAGAACACCAGCAGCCGGGGAGATTGGTGTCCTATTCTCTATAAGTAAACAGAAAATCCCCTGTGCCCCCTTCCTGATGGACATTTTGACTGTACAGTATGCAGTACTGATACACTACAAGCGGGGTGCTTCCTGTGAAGTTAGGGTCCGGCCGAAATATCCGATCTTATATTCTGCCCGGGACCATGGGATTCTGCGGCTCGGCATTCCTGAATTTCCAGAGGTTTTGCTTTTCACGGCAAGCCCTAAACTGAATCCAGCAGAAGGGCAGGAAGGCGCAGGCAGCTGGTCCAGGTTATACCATTACAGCACAGTGGCCTCTTTTCATAGGCGGCAGTTCCAGGGGTGACGGGGGGATTAGCCAAAGGGTAATCAAAGACGACTTCAGGCGAGAAGATTGGGTTTCAAAGATCCCTGAAGAATTTCATTCTTTAGGAGTGGAGAGGTATTTGTGAATTATAAAAATGAGGAGAGATTAACTCCATGCAAAATGTAGTGAATAAATCAATATATGGTAAACTTCCTTTAGTCTGGAAAATATTCTGGATTATGGGATGGTTCTAGCAAAGATGACGCCAAAGACGACTCCATGCAGATGAATGTATGCCACAAAATGTGTGACTGCCCCCTTAGGGCTCATTCACACCACGATTCCGCCCTTCGTTGCAACTACCGTATGTATTTTAAAATTGGTGCCAACTAGAGATGAGCGAACCTAGAGCCCTCTCGGGTTAGGGTCCTATTACACGGAGCGATTTTTAACAACTAACGATAAACAATCGCAAACGAGATTATCATTAACCTGAAATCGTTCACCATATTACACAGAACGATGGTCGTTAGTTACGATCGTTATTGCGATCGTTACTATGATCGTTTATTCCTTCTGATCCCAATAAAACAATGAACAATGTGCAATTACACTGAACGATTAGTGACAAATGCGGAACTTGAGCGAACGCACGTGGAATTACTGCGAATGATTAGCAATGATTTTAGGTTCAGATCTAAATCAACGACATACGAACGATTTTTCGATCGTTGCCTGCAATTACACAGAACAATTATCATTTAAATTCGAACGATATAACGATTTTTCGCATGATAATCGTCCCGTGTAATAGGGCCCTAAAGGTGTTATTACATGGGCCGATGGGGGCCCGATAATAACTGTAAATGAGCGCCGATCTGATAGATCACAGCTCGTTTACTGAGCCTATTACACGTCCCGATTATCATTTAACAAGGGCTGCAGGAACATTGCTACCGATGTCCATGCAGCCCTTGCTTAAACTTTATAAATTACCTATCCAGGCTGCAGGGCTCCTCTTGCGGTCTTCTTCTCCCCGGGTCCCGCGCGCTCCAGCTTCAGAGCGGCCTGTCTGAGCTGACAGGCCGCTCAGCCAATCACAGGCCGCAGCGGTCCCGGACAGCGATTGGCTGAATGGCCTGTCAGCTCAGACAGGCCGCTCTGAAGCTGGAGCGCGCGGGACCCGGGAAAAAGAAGACCGCAAGAGGAGCTCTGCAGCCTGGATAGGTAATGTAAATCGTCGGCTGCCGGCCGAGCACTGCTATTACACGTAGCGATGCACGGTCGGCGCCCGACAATTATAGGTTCAAACCTATGTCAAAGATCAACCGATGATCATTGTCATCAGCTGATCTTTGTATTTATTACACGGAGCGATAATCGATCGAATCGGGCCGAATCGGCTGATTATCGCTCCATGGAATAGGCCCCTTAGTCCGAACCCGAACGTTCTGCATACCAGTGTCTGAAGAAGTTCGATGCAGACCTAAGGAGTCCTGGAAAATATTGTTAGAGCTTGTGGCCTATGATTGTATCCATGTTTTCCAGGACTCCCTAGGGCTGCATTCAACTTCTTCAGCCACCGGTAATCAAATGCTGAATGATTGGACTTGAGCATGCTCCAGTTGCGCTCATCTCTAGTCACTAGCTGATTACGTTTGGGGCCATTAAAGTAAAAAGGTGGATCTCCGTTACATTATACATCTGCACCCAACTCTGATAGGTTGCTAATGCATACATGCAATGTAGGGAATCAACTAGTCCCTAAAAAAAAGCTGGCACAGCAATCAGCTGCTATGGCTTTACTTGATCTTGAGTGATCGGCTATTATGGCTGAGGGACGCTTTACTGAGGCATACACTCCCCCTGCAGTGGCCACTAGAGGAAAAATTAAGTATTACATGCCATGTCTTCAAGTGTTTTAAACTGTATAACTTTCAAAAAAGCATAAAAAAATTCCCTCTCTTTTTCTTGTGGCCTTAAAGGGGTACTCCAGCGACAAAAAAACCTTTGTTTTCAATTCAACTGGTGTCAGAGTTATACAAATGTATAAATTACTTCTATTAAAAAAATCTCAAGCCTTCCAGTACTTATCAGCTGCTGCATGTCATGCAGGAAGTGGTATATTCTTTCCAGTCTGACACAGTGCTCTCTGCTGCCACCTCTGTCCATGTCAGGAACTGTCCAGATCAGTAGCAAATCCTCATAGAAAACCTCTCCTGCTCTGGACATTCAGCGAGCGTGGGATATGGCAGGCGTACACACTGTAGCCTTCATATACTTCCCCCCTAATGTCTATCATTTTTAGCATCCTGCCTAAGACCAGCCTTTTTCCACTTCTTGCTGCACAGCCATTGAGGGCATTCTGGGACTTCCAGTTCCACAGCTGATCTGGAGAGCTGGAAGCGGATGTGTGTGTCTAGTGCAGACGTGCCTCTTGTGTCCTATATAAGTCATTAATCTACGGCGGGAACAGTCATTGTATTATCACCATAAACTGCGCTGTGTCAACAAGTTTAAACTTGGGCTGAGCGTATAGGGAGAGTAGCTGAGTATTGTGTCAGAAGTGTAATTGAGGCCTCTTTAGGCTACACAAACAGCGTGTAGAGACAACACAAGTAGAAGGCCGGTCCCTTCTGTCTGGGCCTTGCGGAGTGGAGGACCTTTCTGTACATTCCTGCTCCACTCTCTAAACCTGGAATGTTTGCAATGTCTTTGTTTTCGGCTCCTCGGCTGGATAATGGGCCGGCGTATTATTATTACTATTTTTCGTAATATGCCAGTTGTAAGGAGGGAGGTGGATGAGATCCAGTTCCCGTGTTACTTTCCCAAAAGTATCTTATTGCAGGGAGTTAGAGGTTGGGTTAAAAAAAAAGAGAGAGAGAGAGAAAAAAAACTTTTTTCCTTACTGTTTAACAAATACAAACATTGTGCGGTGAGACGGAGGAGGAAAACTTGGAGCGGTTTTAAGGCTGGGGTCACATTTGGATTCTTATTGAGGTTGTTCCTTTTCTTAAAGAAGCAGTAAATCACTTATGGGGTAGATCTTGAATACACGCAGTACGTGGTCTTAAAGGGAACCTGCCATCATTTTCATGCTGCCTGAACCACGAGTCATTATGGTGGTCCCCGGTGGCTTCTCTCTGAACTGTTTGGGTTCAGCATCATTCTCTGCACCCGAATGTTCTCCGACTATGGCGGCTACTAGGGCTGCCAGGAAAGCACGGATACAGCTGCCAGGCGTCAAATGCAGAGTGTTCTGGTTCAGAGAATGTTGCCAAAACCGACCAGATCGGCAAGTCTGCTCAACACTAATCCTGGTGGCATCTCTTCCACGCACCCGGCTGTCCACATGATGGAGAACGTGATCCATCAGATCAGGCGTCTTCTTCCATTGCTCCAGTTCTGATGGTCATGTGCCCACCTTTGTGGTGAATAGCCACCAGCATAGGGCCTCTGACCTGTCTACGGGGCACCATACATGACAAGCTGTGATGCCTCTTGTGATCTAACTCCTTTCTATCATTACCATCAAGAACTTTTTCAGCACTTTGCTCTACAGCACTTCTATGGGATCGGACAGGCTAGCCTTAAAAGGATAGTTCACCCAAAAAACTTTTGTTAAATCAACTGGTGCCAGAGATTTCTAATTTACTTCTATTTAAAAATCTCAAGTCTTCCAGTACTTATCAGCTGTTGTATGTCCTGCATTCTTTCCAGTCTGGAGAGCAGTTGAGGTTTTCTATGGGGATTTGCTACTGTTCGGGACAGTTCCTGACATAGACAGAGGTGGCAGCAGAGAGCTCTGTGTCAGACTGGAAAGAAGACTGCACTTCCTGCAGGACATACAGTAGCTGATAAGTACTGGAAGACTGGAGATTTTTTAATAGAAGTAAATTACAAATCTCTGGCACTAGTTGATTTGAAAGATTTTTTTTTTTTTTTTTTCTTAACTACCCCTTTAATAGGACATAGGATTACATTCTAAAAAAAAAAGACATTTTTTTTTTATTCTTTTTTCCCCAGAATGTATTAAAGGGGTAGTGTATTAAAGAAATTATTCACAAAATAACACACATTACAAAGTTACACAACTTTGTAAAGTATGTTATCTATGTGAATGGCCCCCTTCCCTGTGTTCCCCGACCCCCGCCCGTGTACCCGGAAGTGTAGTGCATTATACATACCTGATCCGTGTCGAGCGACCCCATCTGTAATCTTGTCAAAGACGTCATCTTCAGGAGGCCGGCCCCCCTCTGCCGCATCATAATTGTGCTCAGCCGCGATTGGCTGAGCACAGTTATGCTCAACCAATCGCGGCTGAGCAGCTGATGATGTGGCCGCATATGTGAATAATTTCTTAGCGCCGCACTACCTCTTTAAAGGGATGTTTTAAAATTAGAGGCGGGCACCTGCATTATTCCAGAAACACCACAATTCTGGAAAAGGATGCGCCACCTTTGTTTGCGGCTGGTACTGCATCTCTGTACCATTCAAGTGAACGTTGCAGTACCAGACACTGTCCATGATTAGATGTGGCGCTGTTTCTGGAAAAGGAAGGTTACTTTATTTTAGTCCTGGATACCCCTAACCCAGAGCTATCCTAATAATCCGCCAATAATGCTTGCGTTAGGTATTGACTACCCACAATCCCAGAGAAATTATATGACTCTAATAAGTAGTACCTGGGACCCAGAGGCTTGAGTGATTCATACAGGGTTTAGAAGAATGCATTACCCAGGGCAGATCTTCTAGATAGATAGAACATGCTGTATTGTTGCCGTATCAGTCTCCAGGAATCTACATACCGTACAAATATGACGCCTGGGGCACTTGGACTTTTCCCAAACATAGAAGGTGTAGTCCTATAGACACGGGCGACGACCTCAATACAAGCAACGATCTATCACCTAAAGGGATCTATGTATAATTCAGTTTACTTTTCCTATGGGCACCGGGCCAATAAAATGTAGAAAAACAGGGAGATTTTAATCTGTACTAGATAGCATTGTTAATGACATTATACTGGGCGTATATTAAAGGGCCCCCGATGATGCGATGATCACAGGATGTGCAGATGCCGATCAGCTGGAAGAAGTGTTCGATTTCTCTGCAGTGCCACCACAGGAGAGTTGAGGTATTGCATTGGTTTTATTAAAATCAATACAGACTGGGTCCTCCCGAGTGTATATACAGTAGTCAGTTGTGTTCCTCTACATAGGTATCTGCAGGGTTCCCACCGAGAATTAGATACCGTGGAAGAGAAGAAGTGCAATTTATTTTAATGGCCTGATCCAGTGACTCAGTATGGGTTGTATATGCTATATATCAGGGGTTAGGAACCTTGGATCTCCAGCTGTTGCAAAATTACAACTCCCATCATGTCTGGACAGCCAAAGCTAAAGCTTTGGCTGTCCATGCATGATGGAAGTTGTAGTTTTGCAACAGCTGGAGGATCCAAGGTTCACTACCCCTGTGCTATATCAACTGGACTAGGGCAGCAGACCCATTGGGGCTGATTTACTAACAGTCCATCAATTTTAAGCCACCTCGCTGTTGGTTGTGTCTGGTTTTTCAAAATTGTGTCGCACACCTATAGTAAATATATCGGGACACCAAATCAACAGAGAAAACGGACAAAAACCTGTCAATTTTCTGAATAGAACACATTAGTAAATCAGCCCCATTGTGTTCTATTAAAATACGACCCCAATAGTCAGGCCCCTGCCATTCACAATACCTGTGACAAAACACAGTGTGAACATAACCTAAATGTGGCGTATCTTTTCTATATCTATCCCTTCTCTCTCTCTACTTCTTCAAGTTTTGGTGACTACTATATCAGTAATTGTATCCGTTCTCAAGGACTTGGGTTTGCAATACAACAGACTTCCCCTTTATGCACCACAGACATGTTTCAAGTCGCTCCCATTCAGACAATAGGGAGCGTAAAGAAGTGGGAGATGTGACTACCGCCATGACACAATACTGTGCACATATTACACGGTTTCTTGGGAAAATATTGTTTCTGGGAATACCCGACAAAATCCACAAGTACAGCAACAAACACTGAGACGGTGACCTTCACCGAGCAAACACTACACAGGACTTCACCAAAATACAGATAGGAGATGAGGCCTATAATGCAAAATAATAAAACAAAGTGGAGATCATCCCGCCGCAAAACACCACCGCAAAGAATTGTTGCGCCCCATCCCAATTCTTTGGCTGCAGTTGCCTATAGAAACCAATCAGATTCCAGATTTAATTTTTAAAAAGGCCTGTTGAAAATGAAAGCTAGAATCCGGTTGCTATGGGCAACCATTCCTCTGATTCTCTGCACCAGGCCTGATAAATCTCCTTCCATGTTACTACGGCCATTATTTAGGGCAGAACCATGACATGAGGGGATGCATCCAAAGATGTCAGGAAACCATCAGGAGTAGAAGCTGTGATGTCTCATGGGGCTTTAGTGTAAATTTCCACTCATTCTGGGCTAAGTGGCCAAGTGGGCGGTGCTACTCACTGAATAGAACAACCTACTTGACTACTTTGCTCATTCTTGCCCTAGTAGTCATACAGCAAGTCCTACTGAGCTCATTCTTGTGAACAAGTGGGCGGTCCTACTCAGTGATTGACAGCTATATGTGTGCATAAGTGTGATTGGCTGGATAAGTGTGCATGTAGAGAAAGCTGTCTATGAGTAGGACTATCCACTTGAACACTCATTCTGGGATAAGTGGTCAAATGGGCGATCCTACTTGGTGATTGACAGTCATCTGTGTGTATAAGTGTGATAGACTGGGTCAAGTGGGTGGTCCTACTCAATGATTGATAGCCATCTGTGTGTATAAGTGTGATTGTAAGATTTCTCTACATGCACACTTATCCAGTCAATGAGTAGGACTGCCCAATTGAACACTTTGATAATTCTGGGTTCAATGATTGACAGCTCACTTTATATGCACACTTACAAACAGCTGTCAATCACTTAGCAGGACTGACCATTTGACTACAAAGGCAAGAATGAGCAAAGTAGTCAAGTAGGTGGTTCCATTCAGTAATTGACAGTTCTCTCTATGTACACACTTATACACAGATAGCTGATATCTAAATAGGACCCCCTCATTACTGCTTTAGCAGAGACTTACATGGGTAACAGAGTTTTAAGCTTTTCCCACAAAACTATATATCAATCTGTTCCGCTTCTCCTGCTCTATAAGACGATGCCACTAGATTGGACCGTATTTTCGGTGTATCCCTTTAAGCTGGCACATATAACAGCTGTCTTTGTTATGCCCATTCTGCCAGCAGTTATCTCTTCCAATCTCATCCATACACACGCTTGCTGGGCTCGATAGAGCATACATGTGTGAATGGAGAAGAAAGGGGTAAACCAGACTCATCTGGTTGCTGTATCTATAAGGGGTGTTGTCTCCAGATGACAACCGCTGTGTATGTGTCAGCTTATGGACATAGGAGTCAAGGAGGTGGGACCCCCTCTAGATGCCAGCAAAGACTGTAAACATGGACGGTCATGTCTCTATGTAATGCTGCGTGATTGTTCAGTGGTGACCTCTGAGGGGAAGTAGCTAACTTCTCCTCCTAATAGTGTCTGTATAGAAATCAAACATGGCTGAAAGCGTTAAACCAAATGACGACGCGGTCTGAGCCGTTTCCGGCGTTACACAACCGCCATATAAACCCCAGCCAGCGCGCTTTATGCTAATTAGTGGATTAATTAAAAAACAACAAAAAAAGAAATCATAAAAAAAGAGTCCCTGTAATTACGGAGGATTGTGTGTCACCATCACAGGAGACTTTCCTCGCTCTACCGCCCCAGACCTGAGAGGAGCGTCTACATGTTCATTCATCCACCAGATAATGAGCCCTTTGTCTTGGGATGAAGAAGCAAGGACGGCTTTTCCAGAGATTATTATTTTACGCGGCGCGCCAAACAGTGGAGCACACAAAGCGCTGTCTGCTCCGGCATAATGATGATATTACTCAGCATTATACCCAGATAAAAGTCTCTATATAAAGTACACACAATGCAGACAGAGCGAGCTGCAAGACAATTAATAGAGGACAATGAGATACCAATGGGTTTATAATGCACAAGGGACTATTATAGGTGAACTGTAAGGTTGGTGCCATGCTATGACTGAGTACCTCTTACTTCTGCTTTTTAACCCTCAGTGCTCCTGGTGGCATGGCGATGGGGGTCACCCCAATTTATGATGCCCCATAAATACCTCCTAAGCCTTAGATGCCCACTATACTGGGCCATACATTACCTTATCCTAGACCAGGGATGGGGAATCTTCGGCATGATGGGAATTGTAGTTTTGCAACAGCTGGAGGGATGAAGGTTGCCTATCCCTGTCCTAGACATTGCTAGCATATCACAGGTCCGACCTGTTGGCCCTCCAATGAGGCTTAGTGGCCCTCTCCTATAGCACCCCACAGGTACCTGGGCCCATTACAGTGGCACCTGCTATAGTTATGTCCCTGATGTACCTAGTAGTGATTGTAGCTCTGCCATCATAGTCAATGACCATCCATGTACCCTCCAGAGAGGTGAGATAACGTGGCATGCTGATTTACTAGTTATCTGCAGGGTGATACATATCCTAGCAATATGATGAGACAACTATGAACTATATATACATCCACCAGGTATACATATAACCTCTATAGCAATGATCTCCAACCTAAAGTTCCAGCTAGAGCTCGAGCTGTTGCAAGACTACCTCTACAGGGGTGGTCTCCAACTTTAAGTTCTCCAACTGTTGCTAAACTACAATTCCCAGCATGCCCGGCTGTCAGGCTTTCTGGAAGTTGTAGTTTTGAAGCAGTTGGGGAACCACAGATTGGAGACCCTTGTAATAAAGCTACCCCTCTTATGCCAGAATTGAACCATACTTTTATACTGTGTCCCCTTGTTTCCTATGATCAAATTATTAACATTAAAGGAGTACTCCAGCGATAATTGTTTTCTTTCAAATTAACTGGTTGTCAGAAAGTTATATAGCATTTTTTTTCTTTCAAATCGACTGATTTCAGAAAGTTATATAGATTTGTAATCTACTTCTATTTACAAATCTCAAGTCTTCCTATACTTATCAGCTGCTGTATGTGCTGCAGGAAGTGGTGTATTCTTTCCAGTCTGACACAGTGCTCTCTGCTGCCACCTCTGTCCATGACAGGAAAGGTTTTCTATGGGGATTTGCTCCTGCTCTGGACAGTTCCTGACATGGACAGAGGTGGCAGTAGAGAGCGCTGTGTCAGACTGGAAAGAATACACCACTTCCTGCAGCACATACAGCATCTGATACATACTGAGGCAAATAGAAGTAAATTACAAATCAATATAACTTTCTGCAACCAAATAATTGGAAAGAAAAAGATTTTCACTGAAGCGCCCCTTTAATTTATTAGTCCTTAGTAAATGGAAAGAGTACTGCCGGAATACTGAGATCTTGATAAAGGTAAAGAATTAAAAAAAATTGTATTGATCTTTTTTTAATATTATTTACGGTTCTTAGCTGGGAATTTGATGGCCCCCTTCTTTCTCGCATGGCGGGGGTCTATAACAGGTGTTTCGTCCTACTCACACTCCTCCCCCTTGCCTAAGTATACGTCTGGGATGACATGATCGCTCACGCCAATTAAAGTCGCAACAAAGTATCACTCCATTTAATTGGGGGAGGGGACAAAATCCGCGGGGTAGACGGGAGGAACAATCCGTAGATTTACATGCGGCTTAATAGACTCTTAAGTGGCGCAGACAGACTAGATGAAAAGCTGGGAAGCGGCCGCCGGGCTGTGCCTGGCTGCAGGCGGTATGGAAAATATAGGTCTTGGGTCTGTGACGGTGATGTATCATCTCTACGGCGCGGAGCGAGCCCGGGACGCAGAATACAGTGCACTAATTTACACGGCTTCATCTAGGTCTCTATAAACACTAAGTGCTCCATGAATGGAATGATTCATATTGTAATTGAGTGAGTGGCGGCGGTGGCAGCGCGGTGTCTTGCAGCGGGTGAAAGGCCTGACATACCGGATTGTTGTGTCATCCCACATCTTTGAAGCTCCTCATACAAATCGCCCTGAGTCGCTCATTAGCGAGTATTACAAGTCTAGGTGTGTTGTGTTTAGTCTTCTCTATCCAGAGTCCGGGACAGACCGGCCCGGCATCTGCGTAAAACATACTGTATACTATGACCATCGTGATGACCTTCTTAGAAATCCTACAGAACCCAAATATTAGGCATCAATGGCGCCACAGGAGTGCTAGGAAATTGTAGCATTGCTGAGACTTATGCCCTGACTGTCACCATTGCAAAAATCTGTGACCGATGAGACACTTGGTAACTTTCTTAAAAGGGAACTCTAGCATTTTTTTTCTTTCAAATCGACTGATTTCAGAAAGTTATATAGATTTGTAATTTACTTCTATTTAAAAATCTCCATTCTTCCAGTACTTATCAGCTGCTGTGTGTCCTGCAGGAAGTGGTGTATTCTTTCCAGTCAGACACAGCGCTCTCTGCTGCCACCTCTGTCCATGTTAGGAACTGTCCAGAGCAGGAGAGGTTTTGTATGGGGGTTTGCTACTGCCTTGGACAGTTCTTGACATGGACAGAGGTGGCAGCAGAGAGCACTGTGTCAGACTGGAAAGAATACACAACTTCCTGCAAGACATACAGCAGCTGAGATTGAAAAAAAAAATAATAATAATTAAAATAAATAAATAATATATATATATATATATATATATATATATATATATATATATATAGTTCAGTAACTATGAATCCTGATCTGCAGTCAAATGACGCTTTACTCTCTGTTCACATCTAAAGCTGAATCTTAATAATGTTTGATGGGGTTATCCAGGATTAGAAGAAGCACAATTATTATTATAATTTTTTCCCCAAAAACAGCGCCACCCCTGTCCTCAGGTTGTGTGTGGTTTTACAATTTACCTCCTTTAACTTCAATGGAACGGAGCTGCAAAACCACATCCAAACTGGAAGAAAGCAACTTTGTTTTTCTAAGCCTAAATAACCTGTATAAGTTTATATGTAAATTTCAACAGTATAATGTCATTTAATGTCACCTTAAAGGGACAATTGCAGCAGAAGATAAACTGAATGGGAGGATTGTGCGGCTCTTCTCCGGCTCCCCTCCCCCGGCGCAGTATACAGATGCAGCTTCTGTGCTGTATGGACAGTTCTTCACAGGCTCACATTTAATGAATGCCCTGTATACAGTTATTATCTCTCTGTATATTAGTCTTCTCGGCTCTTTCATGTCTCGTCTTCGCATACTCCCTGCATTTTATAGTGTTTTTCTTAATTAAATTTCTAAAGCATACGTTTATGGGAAGACAATAAACACAATGGGAATGTCCACTTTTTTTTTCTTGCTGCTTCTATTCACGCTCATATAATATAACTCTGCAAGATCAGGGGACGCCACTTGTCGGCAATAGATCCTAAAACTACAACTCTCAGCATGCTGGGGGGATGGGACTAGCTTAGGTGTAGTACCAGAATCCCACCATTTTTAAATGTCTGTATATGTGTGTAATGTGTATGTCAGTGCATATGTGTGTGATGTGTATGTCAGTGTATATGTGTGTGATGTGTATGTCAGTGTATGTATATGTAATAAGTATGTATGTGTATGTAATAAGTATGTATGTATGTATGTGAGTATGTGAGTGCGTAATGTGTATGTAGGTGTAATGTGTATGTGTAATGTATATGATATGTATGTGTAATGAATATGTGTGTAAAGTGTATGTAATATATATGAATGTTTGATGTGTAAGGGTATTTAATATACATAATGTGTATGATATATATATATATATATATATATATATACACGTGCGTGTGTGTGAGATAAGTATTTAGTGTGTATGTATTTGTGTAATGTGTTTGATATGTATGTACGTGTGTTTTGTGTTGGTAATATAAATGCATGTGTGTAATGTGTTATACTTGTCATTCTTTCACTTGTCAAGTGTATTTAATGTGTACGCATGTGTACAATGTGTAATTAAGCATACATAATGTGTATAAATGTATGTATGTGTGCGTATATAATGTGTATTTAAGCATACGTATTGTGTATGAATGTATATATGTGTGTGTTTAATGTATAGTTAAGCATATGTAATGTGTATAAATGCACGTATGTATATAATTTATATATAAGCATAACTAATGTGTATAAATGTATGTGTATAATGTGTATGAATGTATGTATGTATAATGTGTATTTAAGCATAAGTAATATGTATAAATTAGAGATGAGCGAATTTACAGTAATAACAAAGCGCTTTAGACTCCCTGCGGATGGCAGCATTGGGGTCTCAGGGCGACCATCTTTTTCTTAGGGGCACTGCAGCCAACTGTGGTACTGGGGGGCTATTATTTGTGAAATGCCTCCATGAAATGACTAAATGGTCACTATACTTCCCACTCACTGTTACTCGCATACAAGAGCATAGGTTTCGGGATGGGCACAGAGCTCTGGAGGTGACAGATCCCTCATAGACCCCTGCCCTCTAAGGAAAGCTCCAGCCATGTTTGCCCTCTGCGGGCCTGGAGTTGGCGTGCCATCCTGCGGACGTGAGACATCTCACCAATGAGCCGCTCTATCTCTTGGAGATAATCCAGGCTGATTGATTTTTATTTGGGGAAGGTGGAGGTGACTGTAAACACTGGGAGCTGGCGCGCGCCCTGAGCTCTTATCTCTCCAGCCATAGCGCCATACACTGGGCTGGCACAGCTGATCCTTTGATACTCGGTTTGGCTTCCAGGAAACATTGGGTCATTGTGTTGGCACCTGTGCAGATGACAGGTACGCATGGTTTAAATGAGGGCATTGCGGCCCAGGACCTTGCCTTACACATTTTTCTCGCTGGTTATCAGATCAGCCATGATAATATACTTATAGGCCGGGGTCACTCATAGTGTTTGCTGAAAAACATAAATTGGAGTTCCTTAAAGGGATTATCCAAACATAAAAAAAACATGGCTCCTTTCTTTCAGAAACAGCGCCATTTTTGTTGTTAGGTTGGAGCTCAGTTCCATTGAAGTGAATAGAGTTGAGCTGTAATACCATGCATGAGGACAGGGGTGGCGCTATTTTTTTACAAAAAAGTAGCTGTGTTTTTTTTGTAAGATAACCCCTTTGAATGGCCTAGTACAAGTCATTACTGAAAATGGGAGTTATGGAAGTTGTTTTCCAATTTATCACCATCTCCAGCAGCTGCAAATACGCTGAAGATAGCTGGGAAGCCATCTTTTTTTTATAGATGGGAAAACCGCTTTAAGCTTGTGTTTTATGTATGTATGTGAGGAATATGTGTATGGAATATTTATGTGTGCGTATACCATATAGCAGCACTATGTATGTGTGCGGTATAGCAGCACTATGTATGTGTACGGCATAGCGGTACCATGTATGTGTGCGGCATATCGGTACCATGTATGTGTGCAGTATAGCAGTACCATGTATGTGTGCAGTATAGCAGTACCATGTATGTGTGCGGTATAGCAGTACCATGTATGTGTGCGGTATAGCAGTACTATGCATGCATGCGGAATAGCAGTACTACATATGTGTTGTATTATATTACTTGCAGTTTACAGTATAGCATTGTGTTACTGAAGGCGACAGATAAAAACCACATTGGTCCTTCATTGCACATTACAGAACTCCAAACTACAACCCCCATCACTGGCAGAGCGGCTTCTTCCATACACTGCATACCGCCCTCCTGGCATGAGACTGGGGGTGGGGGATCCCTGTACAATGCAGTCAGTGAGCGATGGGAGACAATCACTGCTATGTATCACTCACCATCCAGCGGTTTCCATGCCAGTTTGCTGGCTTATGTTCCCTTCATATCATTCTGCCCCCCTTCTCCCCTCAGTTTCAGGGCCACCCAGCTTGAGAGAATCGGCTCTGCAGGTAACCTGATCTTCAGTGCAATTCTCTGCCCCATGAATAAGAGACCTGTCAGGCCGATCCCTGGCTTCTCCGCCGCTCCCCCACCTTATAATATCAGCCTGTTCCTCCAGGACCATGGAAATGGCCGAGGCACGCCAGGAATTCCTCCCCGCTTTCACCTTTTGTGAAGCTGCTTTTTGTTGGATATCGTCATCCGCAAAAACTAATTGTAGTCATTTGGTTCATGTCAATGGATCCATTAACGTCCGCCATGTTATACTGCAGCCCCATACCTAATAATGCTCCATTAAACATAGTATTTCTTATTTTTAAAGGGGTACTCCACATTGTAAAAATGTACACTTTTGTTCATACATTGCTTTAATAAAGTTATATTACTTTGATTTTTTTTAAATTAATTTATCTACTATTCTACTGTGTCAGCAGTATGGGGCGACACAAGCCTCTCTGCTGCCACCAGTGTTCATGTTGGTAACTGCAGCATATTGTAAACTCAATGGGGGAGAGTTATCAAACATGGTGTAAAGTGAAACTGGCTCAGTTGCCCCTAGCAACCAATCAGATTCCACCTTTCATTTTCCAAAGAGTCTGTGAGAAATGAAAAGCTGGAATCTGATTGGTTGCTAGGGGCAACTGAGCCGGTTTTACTTTACACCAGTCTGTTAAATCTCCCCCTTTGTGTACAGAAATAGTAGGTGAAGTACTACTTCTGAACATTAGGTGGCAGTGCTGAGAATCCTGCATGGAAACTCTACTGTACAAGTTTATTGTGAACTATACTAGGGGAGGATTAATCATACCGCTATGTGCAAATTGGTATAAGATTGGGGGAACTTTATTCCGTTGCTGATTATACAGAAGAACAGGGATGGGGGGCCCGTGGCCCTCCAGGTGTGGCAAAGCGTTGGCTGTCCAGAAATGATCATTTATTATAAATGATAAATTAAAGTTTTGATTTCCCATCCATGCCCTATAGCAGGAGTAGGGAATCTTGGCCCTCCAGCTGTTGCAAAACTACAACTCCCATCATGCCCTGCCAGCCAAAGCGAAAGCTTTGGCTGTCCAGGCATGATGGGAGTTGTAGTTTCGCAACAGCTGGAGGGCCAATGTTCCCTAGCCCTGCCCTATAGGTTAGTAATGACCCATTTTATTTTACCTTGTCCTTTCTAAATATTGAGAATGCTTTGCCATGTTTGATGGCCGCCAGGGCATGCTGGGAGTTGTAGTTTTGCAATGGCCTTAGGTTGGAGACCACTATAACAGACGGGTCTGTTGGGATCAAAACTCAGAGATGGAACAGAATCCGCTGGGAAATATATCGGATGAATATAAAAGGTTTGTCAAATCAGCCACTTCAATCTCTGCCGGCAAACAGTGGCCACTGCAGGGGAAATGTAGCCATACATGGTTGTCATGTAATACAAGGAGTCCTCCAGAGCAGCACCCCTCCTCCATATGATGTTTGTAAGCCCCCATGAAGCAGCCTCTTTAAACGGGTCTGGTGTCAGAAAGGGCCAAAGATTCGTAATTTACTTCTATTTAAAAATCTCCAGTCTTCCAGTACTTATCAGCTGCCGTATGTCCTGCAGGAAGTGGTGTATTCTTTCCAGCCTGACACAGTGCTCTCTGCTGCCACCTCTGTCCATTTTAGGAAGGTTACCATGCCAGGATACAACTCTGCAGGGTTCCTCCGCAATATACATTGGCCGTCGAGCTGTGGAAGGTTCTTTGAAGTTGACATAGAGGGATACCCAGTGACCTGGCGTCTATTCGTGCCGGCATTGCTGGCCAGGTTACCGGAGGAGATGCCAATTGTGTTTCTATGATGGAAAAAGATCTTAAAGTTGAATCCCTTTCAGCTGTTGTGATAGTTTAGAAATCAGGACATTTGATACATTGTGGTTGTTTTTAGGCTGTTGGACATTTTTACAAGTTTTATAGATGAGCATGACCCCATTGTCTGCTATTCTGGGTGTCCTGTCCCCGGAAACCTTCTCCTTACAGGAATCTCCTCTTATAAATACTTACTGCGGCCCAGATCATGTGCTCACATTGGACAACAAGAGTATCATATGGCCTGGCTACCAGGAAAACACTCCACAGTCATCACTGTGAGGGGAACTTCATCTATACATCCAGGGGCTATTACCGGACTGTTACCCACCTCTCCAATACTGCCCTATGCAATAAGGCTGATCCCCCCCTATACACATGCATGCTAGCCTCAGTCCATGGAAAGCTGCTACCAGACACCTCTGGCGGTGGCTTCTCTCCCCTGAAAAGGACTGGACATGTTAAAATCCAACTGCCTGATGCTTGTCTCCTTCAACATTATCAGGGATGGTCCTGGAAGGAAGGGGGGAGAGACGAACCTGGAGGGAGGGGGGAGAGATGATCCTGGAGGGGGAGGAGTGAACCTTGAGGGAGGGGGAGAGAGGATCCTGGAGGGTGGGAGATGATCCTGGAGGGAGGGGGGGGGGGGGAGAGATGATCCTGGAGGGTGGGGGATGATCCTGGGGGGGGGGGGGGGGCAGTGAACCTGGAGGTAGGGGGAGAGAGGATCCTGGAGGGGGGGGGGGGGTGAACGTGGAGGGAGGCGGAGAAATGATCCCGGAGGGAGGGGTTGAGAGGATCCTAGAGGGAGGGGGAGAGAGAATCCTGGATGAAGAAGAGAGCATCCTGGAGGGGAAGAGATCATACTGGAGGAAAAAGAAGAGAGGATACTGGAGGGAAGAGGAGAGATTAACCTGGAGGGAGGGGGAGAGATGATCCTGGAAGGAGGGGGGGAGATGATCCTGGAGGGATTGTGTGTGTGTTGGTGGTGGAGGTGGGGGTTTGAGACTATCCTGGAGGGGGGGAGAGATAATCCTGGAGGGAATGTGTGTGTGTGTGTGTGTGTGTGTGTGTGTTGGTGGTGGTTTGAGACTATCCTGGTGGGAGGGGAGAGATAATCCTGGAGGGAGGGGGAGAGACAATCCTGGAGGGAGGGGGAGAGATGATATTAGAGGTGGTGGTGGGGAGATAATACTGAAGTGAGGAGAGATGGTCCTGTAGGGGGGGGGGGGAGAGATGATGATGCAAGAGGGAGGGGGAGAGAAAATCCTGGAGGGAGGGGGAGAGATGGTCCTGGAGGGAGGGGGGGGGGAGATGATAGATAATACTGGAGGGAGGGGGGAGCGGAGAGATAATACTAGAGGGAGGGGAGAGGGAGATGATGCTGGAAGGAGGGGGGGGAATAGGGGAGAGGATCCTCATCATAAATAAATAACCATGAGCCCCTCTTTACTGCTCTGACCTTGCAGCGGAGCCCCTCCTGCCTCCACCACATTTGAATTGGTAGCCTTTAGTACAACTATCTGTCATCTACAGACCGATCGGACTGGGTCGCTGCAGGAAATAAGAAACCTATTTTATTCCTGTAGGCCGACCCTGCCTGTAATGTGGAGACAGAAATAAGGAGTGAAGAGATTTTGTAGGCGTTTCTCTCTCTTGAGGCTATCCATCTTTCTTGCTGGTTCCTGGACTGGGATGTGTGGGCCCATTCTGGTCCCTATTACCATCTATCTCCCCGTCTGCCCTGACAGCCGCAGCGCTCAGCCTCTCATCTCCTGATCTCAGTTCATGGGTTTGTTCTGAGCCTTGATCCATACACGAGGTTCCCCACGCTATCCCTTCATCTGCACTCCCACAACTTCCAGTCTGACTCTCATTGACAAAAAATGATGTCATATCTGTGTTTTCCCAGACTCCTCCCCATATTACGTATTATACATACAGATACCTTATACATTCTAAACCTAGTAACGTAACTCTCATCTCATCAAACAACACTATACAGCTCAATTCCAATATTCAGGTCCCCATTCACTTTCAGTAACTGACGGCTAGTTATCTTCTCCTGCCTTTTACCTTTTGCATCCGCTTATCTCTCCAGAAACAAAGGCCCACGTGGGGCAGAGGATAGAAGATAGATAGGAGAAAGTTTGATGTCCTCTGTACAATGATGCAGAATTTGTTGCCAAGAGGAAATAGGTAGAGACAATAATTCACACCAAACACATAATATCTTCTTGCTGAACCCTATAAAGTGTCAGCTCAAGGATACAGCATAAAAGTGTCAGTAAAATATGTGATTCAGAGAAAGAGAAAGGAAGAACATTAATGAACGGAGCCAAAATAATCACATCCATTGTCAGGTTCAGCCAGGAGCCCATTACTGTGCACACAGATCTGCAATGCTGAAGTCAGCAAGTTCCCTGCGAGCCCTGACTGCGGGATAATAGTCCCGGATGTAGAGCCGGTGGACAGTGTGTCAGGCCGCTCTCACACATTCCGGGGTAATTCTCACCGCACAGGGGCTAATACAAAGCATGTACCAGATCCCAGGCCTAGGTCTTCACCAACGCTGCTTACTTCCCTTTTCTATCAGGGAATATGGACCCTCTAAAAATACATACCCAAGACCAGAGCCCCTAAGTAGATACAGACCATGGACTCAAAAAAAATATTGCAGACCACAAATACAGACCCCAATCCCAGACTTTACTAAACAAGTACAAGCTGCGAACCAGACCCATAAACAAATGGAAGCAATAGCCCAGACCCCCTAAATACAAGACCCAAGCCAAATACCCTAGAAGAATATATACACAAGACTAGACCGCCCAACAGAATTACAGGCCTCAGACCAGACCCTCTAAATGAATACAAAACTCCTAGACAAAACTAGCACCATACCCCATGTTCTATGAAAGACCAAAGATGTGACCTTATAAAAGAATAAAGACCCCACACCAGACCCACTAAACACAGACTGCAGAATAGATCCTATAAACCAGGGATGGGGAACCTTGGGCCCTCCAGCAAAACTACAATTCCCATAATGCCTGGGCAGCCGAAGCTGGCATGATGGTAATTGTCGTTTTGTAAAAGCTGGAGGGCCGAAGGTTCCCCATCCGTTCCTTATACTAATACAAACCCCAGACCAGAACTAACACTCACTCCAGACCAGACCGCTTAAAGTAATACCCACCCAGACCAACGCCCCTAAACAAATATAGACCGCAGACTAAACTGAGCGAGATACTCACCCCTCCTCATTCCTGCCCTCCCAGGGGCTGCCAGAATCCACGTCCTAATGCCAGCCCCAACATCATTACGGAGTGAAGAGGACTGCAGTAAGGAATAGATGAGTATTCAAGGACCCCAAATCAGGACCCTCAGGAAAAATCCCAAAGGGTGTCCCTGACTAATGTAAACCTATGGGTTCAGATGTGTTTGTAGGGTTGTGCAAATGATGACAACCAATTAGTAGTAAAGCCCCTATTACACGGGCGATTAGCAGGATCAGCAGCATCACCTGTCATGTCAACGCAAATCGCCCGGGCAGCCCATACAAGATAGTGTCGGTCTGCTGCTGCTGCTCCTGTTGTGCGCGGTAACAGCAGCTGATCGTTGCTATCGTTGTAGTTCATCTTTCAACACGTCGAAACACAGTAAAAGACAACGACAATAAAAGACGAAGCGATTATCGCCCGTAATGGCTGATAATCGGCCAAATAATCGCTTTGTGTGATAGAGCTCTAATTCCAGTGCTTCCCACAGTACTTTGCAATGGTCACTTGCCACATTAATAGGATGGGATTGTTAGAGCCTAGGGCATGGCGACTGGTGATCGTGATCATGTCGTGGCGCTGCCTATAACTAATACTGACATTACGCGGCTATCTCCGGAATTCTTTTTAGTGAGGACAACACGAAGACGAGGGGTTAATGGTTTTCATCCTGTGACAGTCTGGGCAGTATCTCAGTAACATAACCCAGGACATTCTCTTTACATCAAGACACCCAGATCTCAATCTGTCTTTCCTGGCAAAATGTTTCACATGATACTATCAGCTGAAGGCTCTGACAGAAGTGTTTGGTTAGTCTGCCCCGCGCTCAGATCCTTGTCTGGCCCACTAGGAAAAAAAAAAAAAAAAAAAAAGATGAATTTACAGACAGAGCCGCCTAGAAGCCATTTATCATAGAGCGGGAGGAAGAAACAACAGGTAAGAAATGTAACAAGGAAGGTGAGAGCCCACCGGTGTAATGGAAAAACACAAAATGGCTAATACAAGGCAAAAATACCACAACATAAACATATATAAGATGTAAACGCATAAAACACTTTATTATAGGGGAGCTTTGCATCATGGGAACTCTGGCCGTCAGCTGCTACTGTTGGAATGAAGTGATTGGTCAACCATGGACATGCCCAGCCCATAGATGCCCTCTTTTATATTGTCCATGTGACCAAAAACTTCATATAGATAGGGATGATGATTATTATGATGAGACAAGTCCTATGGGGGAGATTTATTAAACTGGTGTAAAGTGAAACTGGCCCCATTGCCCCTAGCAACCAATCAGATTCCACCTTTCATTTTCAAAGTCTGTGAGGAATGAAAGGTGGAATCTGATTGGTTGCTAGGGGCAACTGAGCCAGTTTCACTTTACACCATGTTTGATAAATCTCCCCCTATATCTATCTATCTATCTATCTATCCATAGTACAATGAGTGAAGGAATGATCACAGTCAAAAATTCAGCCAACCAATTTCGACAGGAATGGACGACCATTTGTCACCTCCTGGGGTTGTGGTGCTGATCGGGTGGGGGCTCTCTGAGATTGGCGAAGCTACCATGATGGCAGACCAAACTTTGCTGGGGGCCAGGCCCCCTTACCGCCTGGGCCCCGTGGCAGCTGCATGGTCTGTTATCATGGTAGCTACGCCACTGCATTTTAGTCCATATTGGCCATTACAGTGCTTCAAACTGGTCACATGATCAATGACATCAGGCAAAGGATGAACGATCTTTCTTGAAATATTGCGGGAACAATTCAATTCTTTCTGGAAAGATTGTTCATGGATCATGATTAGGGATGGTCCGAACCTGCCGAGGTTCGGGTTCGTATGAACCCGAATGCTCGGCAGCAGATTCCCGCTGTCTGCCAGATCCGTGGATACAGCGGGAGGACCGCCTGGAAAACTGGGATACAGCCTATGGCTGTGGCTGTATCCCAGTTTTCCAGGCGGTCCTCCCGCTGGATCCGCCCGCTCCACGGAGTGGGCAGACAGCGGGAATCATTGCCGAGGGTTCGGGTTTGTACGAACCCGAACCGAACTTGGTTCGGACCATCCCTAATCATGATCATCAGTTGGCCAAAACCGTTAACCGTTTGGTGGCATATGACAAGTTATACCACGGGCCCTGAGTGTCAAGCAATAGCATGAAAGTTCGGGAGCTAAGTACGCTTCATAGATAGAGAGTGGCAGTCAGCAGATGATCGTTAATGACTGACATCAGCAATCACGCTGGTGTCAGCCATTACCCACTTAAATGCAGTGATCAATAGTGATTACAGTATTTAAGAGTGTCAGTGACAGAAGAGGTGCCTGTCGCAGACTGATCTGCACCCAATCTGTCTCCATGACAGCTGGAGGCTAGCCGAAGGAACGAGATCTGCTAATAGATTCTACCAACAGAGCGCCAGTCTGACAGATCAATTGCATTGAGGACGGCTTATGAATAAAAAGCAATCTGATGATTGCTTATAAAAGTCCCTTAGAAGGACTTAAAGGGGTTACTCAGTATTAGAAAAATTCATTTTAATGGAACTGAGCTTCAATGCCACAGACAAACTGAGGACAAGAGTTGTGCCGTTCCTGGAAGAAAACAGCTGTTTTTTCCCCCAAAGCCTGGATAACCCCTTAAAAATTTTTTTTTTTAAAAAAAAAGGTCAAAAATATAAAATAAACCCCTCCTCATACAAAATCAAATCACCTTCAATTTAAATCTAATTTAAGCTACAGATCAGATCACAATAAAAGGTGACAATACAAAATACAATTGGTCCCGCAAAAAACAAGCTTATATATAGATAGGGAGAAAAAGCGCTGTGGCTCTTATAAGGCGAGAAGGAAGACACAAATATACAAAAATTGGCTTCGTTCACAAGGCCAAAACCCACTGTCATTTTCTTGTTCTACCAACGTGTTCGGTGCCTCTAGCATTATAAGAATTCTTAGCAGGCCGATAGAAGACCAATGTGGTGAACCAGCTGAGCCTTTCCAGAAGCTTCACTTACAATATGTTTCCAATTCTGGGGCAGCCCTGTATGGGACCGGCTTTGATGTCCCTGTAAGTGAAATGCATATGTGGATGGCAGTAGAGCAGGGGGTCCGCGCTGGTCTCTACGCTTCCTTCCATCGGCCCCGCTATAGGCAGTGTAATAATTCTGCACAGACACATCATTATGTCGCCCTGTAGGGAGGAAAACATCCACATATTTTGCTAGGGGGCCTCCATCACTTCTAGGTTACTGTGGGAAATATCTGCTGAATAGAATACTGGAGATTCTCCAGCTGTCTCTAGAGGTTTGTGACTGAAGGTCAAGTCTGTATGGCTGGTAGCAGAGTTACTGCTAGGTAATATATAACTGATAGCCAGGGGATTGACAGTCAATATAACTGGCAGCGAGAGCTACTTCTGGATAATACATGACTGACAGCTGGGATTATCAGTGTGTAATATATGACTGACAGTCGGGGTTATCAGTGTATATGACTGACAGCTGGGTAATCAGTGTATAATATATGATTGACAGCCGGAGTTATCAGCAAATAATATATGATTGACAGCTGGGGTCATCAGTGTATAATATATGATTGACAGCCGGGGTTATCAGTGTATAATATATGATTGACAGCCGGGTAATCAGTGTACAATATATGATTGACAGCTGAGGTTATCAGTGTGTAATATATGATTGACAGTCGGGGTTATCAGTGTGTAATATATGATTGACAGTCGGGGTTACCAGTGTGTAATATATGATTGACAGTCGGGGTTATCAGTGTGTAATATATGATTGACAGCTGAGGTTATCAGTGTATAATATATGATTGACAGCCGGGGTCATCAGTGTATAATATATGATTGACAGCTGAGGTTATCAGTATGTAATATATGATTGACAGTCAGGGTTATCAGTGTGTAATATATGATTGACAGTCGGGGTTATCAGTGTGTAATATATGATTGACAGCTGGGGTTATCAGTGTATAATATATGATTGACAGCTGGGGTCATCAGTGTATAATATATGATTGACAGCTGAGGTTATCAGTATGTAATATATGATTGACAGTCAGGGTTATCAGTGTGTAATATATGATTGACAGCTGGGGTTATCAGTGTATAACATATGATTGACAGTCGGGGTTATCAGTGTATAATATATGATTGACATATATGATTAATATATGATTGACGGGGTTATCAGAGAGTACTGGTGTGTTTACAGCCAGAAACAGACAACAGGTCATAAAGGAAAGAATGAGATGTTTCCTCTTCTCAAATCCATTCCTGGTTTTGGCTTCAAAAATCTGTCGGGTCATCAGTGTATACTATATGATTGACAGTTGGGGTTATCAGTGTATAATATATGATTGACAGTCGGGGTTTTCAGAGTGCAATATATGATTGACAGGTCATATGTAATGTATGTAATATATGTAATCTGTACATAGTTTCATGATACTCCCTTTTTCTGTCCCAGCATGCTGGGTTGTGTAGTTCTCCAGGATCTGACGGTTGTGCGGTCCTGGTATGTCCCATTTGGGGTCTCCTCGGAGATGGGCAGTGGGGTGGGCAGGCTCTGTGACACAGGTTGTATGACAGGAATGTATGGAGACAGACTTTACTGGAAAGATAAGAGGAAATTGCGTCTTTAATAATTTACTGGGCCGCTATGCCGGAGCCAGGCTGTAGGTGCTGGTGCCTTAATAAAAAGAAGAAAAAAACACACCATCTGTTCCTGGAAACAGGGCTGGCTCCAGCGTCCAGCCTGCCAGACCACAGGGGGCTCCATTCTCTGCTCAGAAAGGGACAGTGCATTGTGGATGGTGTCTAGACAGAGGTGAAAGGTTAAAACACACTAATCCATTGAACATGTTAAACTGATATCCTAAGCAAAAGAACAGAAAGCAATCGATACGACCTGGACTGAGTGTTTTATCTCTTCTCCCAATAATCCTGCTTATAGGTGGAAGGACAGCAAAGGGTTAACAGCGCTAGATGGCCAGCAATAAATCACTATGTTATAACATTCAATGTCTCCAAATGGACAGTAGTTGTAATTATACCGGGAGGATGAGATATAGGAAGGAACATCCAGTCACATCAGGCAATCTGATATTATAGAGCTGCCCTATACAGCTCGGCAGCAGAGCTTACAATCTAATACATGAGGGAAGGCCAGAATTACCCGGAACTGATAATACTCTATAGAATTGATAGATAGGAGCTATGATTGTCAGGGCTTTAAGGATACAAAAACTAAAAGGGGTAGTCCGGGGACCAAAATTCTATCACTTATCTATCTGTCAATCTTATCTTATCTGTCAATCTTATCTATCTATCATCTATCTAATCTATCTATCTATCTAACCTATATATCTATCTAATCTATGTATGGGTGCGTTTACACAGACAGATTTATCTAACAGATTTTTAAAGCCAAAGCCAGAAATGGATTGCAAAAGAGGAGAAATCTAAAGGCCCTATTCCACGGAACGATTATCGGCCGATGGCCGATAATCGTCCTGTGGAATGTGAGGCAACGATCAGCTGACATCGTTCATGTCGGCTGATCGTTGAAGTCATTTGTCTTTCAACATGTTGAAAGACAAATGACTTGTATAGCAGCGATCAGCAGACCGCCGCCCCGTGGAATAGGAGCGGCGGCAGCAGACCGCCGCTATATCCTATGGGCTGCCCGGACAATCAGCGGCGCTCTATTGCTCCTCACTGTCGGCCCATGGAATAGGGCCTTTAGTCTTTCCTTTATGACCTGTTCCCTGTTTATAGTCTGTTCCTGGCTTTGACTTCAAAAATCAGTCAGATAAATCTCTCTGTGTAAATGCACCATTACTCTCTGATAACACTGACTGTCAATCGTATTACACACTGATAACTCCGGCTGTAGATCCTATATTACACTGCCCATCTCCGAGGAGACCCTAAATGGGACATACCAGGACCACACAACCGTCAGATCCTGGAGACCTATATAACCCAGCATGCTGGGGCAGAAAAAGGGAGTATCACAGATTTTATCTGTAGACTACATATATTACATACATACATTATATATGACCTGTCAATTATATATTATGGTATGTTTGCACAGAGATTTATCTGACAGACTTTTGAAGCAAAAGCCAGGAATAGATTTGAGAAGAGGAGAAATCTAAGGGCCCTATTCCACAGGACGATTATCGTTCGCATAATCGTTAACAATCCAAACGACCGCTATTACGAAAGACCTGAAATCGTTCGCCAATTTACATGGAAAGATAATAGTTACTTATGATTGTTCTTGCGGTCGTCTTGTTGTCGCTATTGCGTTCGTCACTACTGCAAACGACACCTTATTCAATGCGAACGATTTGCGAATGAGCAACGATAAAAATAGGTCCAGGTCTTATTAAATGATCAACGATTTCTCGTTAGTGGTTAACTGCTATTCAACCAAACGATTATCGCTTAGATTCGAACAATTTAACAATCTGAACGATAATCGTCCGGTGGAATAGGGCTCTTTCCTTTATGACCTGTTTTCTGTTTATACTGTTCCTGGCTTTGGCTTCAAAAATCTGTCAGATAAATCTATGCCTAAACGCACCTATCTATCTATCTATCTATCTATCTATCTATCTATCTATCTATCTATCTATCTATCTATCTATCTATCTATCTCCCTATCTATCTATCTATCTACCTTAGAAGAAGTTGTCATCCGGGTGCCAGAAGGAAGGCCCTGACCATAGACAACTTGTTAGACATAGGTGGCAGAAGTATGTGACTGTGCGCTTCAACTTCTATCCGACTAATGGTGTGTTTACACAGGCAGATTTATCTGACAGATTTTTAAAGCCAAAGCCAGGAACAGACTCTAAACAGAGAACAGGTTATAAAGACTGAGATTTCTCCTCTTTTCAGTTTCATTCCTGGCTTTGGCATCAATAATCTGTCAGATAAATCTGTCTGTGTAAACGCACCATAAGGGTCCTATTACCCGGGACAATTATTATGCAAATTATTGTTGTATCTTTCAAATTTAAACAATCGTTTTGTGTAAATGCAGGCAACAATCAAACGACTAACGAGAAATCATTCATTGTTTCTTTGGCGTCAACACCAAAATCATTAATTGTTCACTAATTGTTCAGTATGATGCTGCGTTTACATGAAGCGATGATTCGCCCAATCGATGGTTTAACGATTTTGAAGCAACGATTTGGTTTTTACAACGATTAGCATTTAGACCAATAAATAGTTAGAAAATTCGTAAGAAAAATCGTTATTGCGATCGTTTTTAAGATCTCTTAAACCCATCTTTCACATAGGGTGAATCTTTGAAAGACTGTTTACACGAAGCGATCTGCGAATTTTTAGCAAACAATGGACGACGATTTGAGAACATGTTGAAAGATCAAAATGAACAATTTCTCGCTCGTTGCTTGATCGCTTGCTGTGTTTACACAGAACGATTGTCGCTCAAATGCGATCATTATTGCGAAAATTCGAATAATAATCGTTCCATGTAAACGCAGCATAATTCCACACCGTTCCTTCATTTACTGGGTTCAGATGGAGTAAATGATCATAGAAACGAGTGCAACTAACAACTATCGTTTTGTATAATATGGGGAACAATTTCAAGTTAACGATAAACGGTCTCTTTGTGATCGTTTATCGTTAAACGTTAAGAATTGCTTCGTCTAATAGGACACTATTAGGGTCCATTTACACAGAAAGATTATCTGACAGATTATATCTGCTAAAGATTTGAAGCCAAAGCCAGGAATGGATTTGGAAAGAAGAGAAATCTCAGGCTTTCCTTTATGACCTGATCTTTGGCTTCAAAATTTTTGGCATCCAAACCAGGAATGGATTTAAAAAGAGGATAGATCTCAGTCTTTCCTTTATGACCTGATCTCTGTTTATAGTCTGTTTCTGGCTTTGGCTTCAAATCTTTGGCAGATAATCTGTCAGATAATCTTTTTGTGTAAATGGAGCCTTACACAACTACACTTATCTGACAGATTTTTGCATTCAAACCAGGAATGGATATAAAAAGAGGATAGATCTCAGTCTTCAAGCCCCTCCCCCCCCCAAAGTATGATTATTTCACCCCATGCTTTACGGTTGGGACTGTGTTCTTGGGGTTCTGCTCATCCTTCTTTCCCCAAACAAGGCAAGTGGGGTTGATACCAAGTTCTATTCTGGTCTCATCTGACCACATGACCACCTCCAATGCCTCCTCTGGATGATCAAGATGGTCATTGGGGAACTTCAGACGGGCCTGGACATGTACTGGTGTGAGCAGGGGGACCTTCCATTCCCTGCAGGATTTTAATCCATGACAGCAGTAATCTTTGAGACTGTGGTCCCAACTCTCTTCAGGTTATTGACTAGGTCCTCCTGTGTAGTTCTGGACTGATCCCTGAACTTTTTCAGAATCATCCTTATCCCATGAGGTGAGATCTTGCATGGAGCTCCAGAGCGAGAAAGAATGATAGCCAATTGTATTCCCCATTTTCTAATACTTGCGCCAAGTTGTTGCTTTCTCACCAAGCTGCTTGTCTATTGTCCTATAGCCCATCCCAGCCTTGTGCATGTCTACAATTTTGTCTCTGGTATCTTTAGACAGCTCTTTGGTGTTGGTCATGGTGGAGAGGTTAGTGTGATATAGAACAGTGTAAGGACAGGTGTTTTTTTTTTTTTTTTTATACAGGTAACAAGGTCAAACAGGTGCAACCAATACAAGTAATGAGTGCAGAGTAGGAGGAGCTTCTTACAAAAAAAAAAATAACAGGTTTGTGAGAGATGATCAAATGCTTATTTTATGCAATAAAATACAAATCAATTATTTTAAAATCATACAATCTGATTTTGTAGATTTTTTTAATATAGATTCTGTCTCTCAAAGTGTACGTGTACATATAATAAAAATTTCACACCACTCCCCATTCTATGTAGGTGGGAAAATTTGCTAAATAAGCAGTGTATCACCTACTTCTTCCGCTCCTGTATATAGCTGTGTATATCGCAGGGTCTCTTGCTGTAGGCTTTACTTTATCTAATCTTTTCTACTTTTTAACTTGGAAATGTCTTTTTTTTATGGCAATGTTCCAACCCGCATATCTCAGACGGAAAGTTGTAATATTTGCATATTTTACAATAAGAGATGAGATATCTGGCCTTTTTCCAGTCTCGCTTAGATCACTAGATATTGTGCAGACAGCGTTTATTTTGACGCCGACATTGTGACTACCCCTTCTCAGCTAAAAGGCCCCATTACACGAAACGATTATTGGACATACTTGGCCAATTACCAACCGCTCAGGCTGATGATCATTCAACATAAGTGGTCTTTCAACTTTGTTGATCGATCATGATCAGTCTGCTCTATGGCGCTCTGTGCAATGAATGCGGAGGCAGCAGGTCACCGCTGACTTCAATGGGCTGCCCGAACGATCTAAGGATTGTTCAGGCGGCCCCTCCTGCTGCTCCCCACTTGCAGTCTGTGTATGTAATAGCACAGTGCTGCAAGGGTGAAGCGAGCGCATCAGACCGCATAATACGGCCTTACGATTGCACACCCTTATAATACACGGAGATGGGCGGCAGATGGTTGATGATTTTTCTAGCGGGTCGAAAGATCCCAATCAACAACTCCATAGCATGTGAATTCAGGCTGAAGCTACAGTCCATATTCTCCAACACCCTCTCACCACTAGGATCTGCCCTTGATCATCCATTGGGTTATATTTTAAGAAGTCCATGACTGTCCATTGAATGGTGGTTGGAATGGAGTACGTAGTCTTATAGATGACTCGAAGCTATTAAGAATCACCAATGCTGGACATAGCGAGCTGAGTTTCTATATTGTCCTCCCATTCGATGGTTACAATAACCCTATCGTCTGCGTTAACACATTAAGCTGAGCTTTCAGTCTGAGGGAACGCGCAGACTATAGAATATCAATATGTATTAAATAAGAAAGATATAAGCAGGAAGATGAAGGCTTTGTTGGAGACTTTTCAGAAGTTGAAATGGAGGAGATGTCTCTGAGATGTGGAGCCTGTCTGTGTAATCCAATGCCTGAGAACAAGAACCTTCCATGTGTCTAGGTGGGAGCAGTCAATAGGCCCGAAGCTTCTTAATGAAGAAAAAGAGTATTCACCGACTCAAAGTCTGGACGCGGAAACTTTGCTTTACAATAATAAACTAGAACATTCTGTGAATTCTAAGCCAAATCAGGTCAGTAGCCAAGTAATATTATAACGTATGGCTGTAAGTGCCGAGAATAAGATTTCAAAAAGTTGTGTCCAGGAAGCGGAGGTCTGAAGATGTACAAGTACAACCAGCACCGATCCCCTACATACCGCAATAGTAAGGGTGCACTCCCTGCTGCAATTCACATTCCAATATGCTGACACTGTTAGAACATGGAGACACATGGTACCTTTCATATAACAGTCTGTACTTCCAGAATGTATAAAAGTACAATGTGTCAAAGAGGCGTTCCCAAGCCCTTGAAGTGTTAATATGTTGTAAGGTCTTCTTGCTTCCCCTCCCATCGTAGACTATTGATAAAGGGATAAGGATGGGAGGGGGAAGGAAGGAAGAGGCATTACTTCCCTCAGGACTTCAGAAGTTGGGGAACGCCTCTATCACACTCCTTAATGCACAGACAGATATATGAAAGGTACTATGTGTCTCCTTGGCCTAAATAGATATCAGTGTCAGCAGTTTGAAACCTGTATTGCAGCTGACAGATTCTCTTAAAGGAGGAAGCGATTAGATTTTTCATCATCCCATTTCAAGGGCCATACCATTTTTTTCTTCTGTGTTTTTTTTTTTTTTTATTATATTATTTTGCCAAAGGGCTTCTTTTTTTTGCAGTGTCATTGTTTTTTTTTTTGCACCACCTTGTGTGTTGGTTAGAAATTTTATAAAATATTATAACTTGATGTTCCAAGTTGTTTTAACCATGGATTAATAACCTTCCTAGAGTTTAACAAAAATCCATTATGCTGGATGTTTATAAACAGAATATATATATATATGTGTGTGTGTGTGTGTGTGTATACATTTTTTTTCACTCCATTAAAGTGAATGCAGCAAAGTTGTAATACCACACACAACCTGTGGACAGGGATGGAGCTGTTTCTGAAAGAAAGCATGTATGATTTTTCTAATTCTTGACAATCTGCTTATAAGCCTGCTGCCTTTGAAGTCCATGCTGTTCTGTGCCTCTCCACCCCTAGTGCCTGGAAAAGCTGGATTCAATCCTGGGATCCAATCCCCAGAACTGGATCCAGCTTTTCCAGGCACGCGGAGTGGCACCGAACTTTATGGACTTCAAAGGCAGCAGGCTTATAACTAGATTGCAGAGTTAACGGAGTGATTCGCTTCGTTTGTACTGTAAATATTGACAACCCCTTTAAACACTGCGCATGATGCAATGCACTCCCTAAAGAGATTTCAGCTCCGTGGAATAACTGATCATCTGAACGTCCTTCGTATTGGACGCCTAAAAGTTGTACATGGTACTTAGCAATCCTACGAGTTACAATCCAAGCAAGACCAATGCAATGAGAAAATATTAATGAATGACATGAGAAGACGGGGCGGACACTAGACGGATTGTTGCTGGCGCGGTCACAATAAGCTGAGACACATGGCTTTTCTGCACAATAATTAAATATTTATTTGGCTATTCATAATACTTTCCCCATAGTAATTGCATTGTTGTATTAGTCTAGAATAAGCCTCAAACAGAAGATACAAAGTATTCAGCAAATCAATTATTGCATATATGTATAGTTCATCGTAGCAGCAACATAAAAGGTTCAATAACACCAAAATAGTTGGACATTGGTCATACCGGTGAGGTATTTAGACGACTTGCGTTATCCATTTAGGGTGCAGCATGGAGTCCCGTCTGATGGCAGGTCACTTATTTACAATGCATTACAACCATGGGGAGGGTCACTTGTAACAGTCGGGATACATGAGTGGTTAAGCGACAAGATTTTTAGGGGATCTGCGGAGGATGGTGAAGGCAGAATCCCGCCATCATAGTAGTGGTATAATGCACCGTACACAACATTTGCTTGTCGACAAAACAAGTATAGGGAAAGCCCAGTACCCCCCACCTTCCCTCCCGTTATTTCCTACCAGGTCTAATAAATGTGTCCAGAACCCACTTATACTCAGCCAGGCCTAACATCAATTTCTACAGGGGAGTCCGGTAACAAAGATGTCAGCCAAAATCTCTTCTTAGCTACGGTTAGATTCACAGTGCCATAAAGGCTTCCAGACCTATGTGGCAGAATCTGTTTGAACAATGGCACAAAAAAAAAAAAAAAAAAAGTTATTAAACATGGTGTAAAGTGAAACTGGCTCAGTTGCCCCTAGCAACCAATCAGATTCCACCTTTCATTATCCAAAGCGTCCGTGAGGAATGAAAAGTGGAATCTGATTGGTTGCTAGGGGCAACAGAGCCAGTTTCACTTTGCACCATGTTTGATAAATCTCCCCCTTAGCATTTTTCTGTCCCGAAACATAACTGACCCCAATGGAAATCCATACAGACCCCATTTAAGAGGGTGGGGTCTGTTAGTCTCCATTTGCATCTGTTGCTGCAGAAATCTGGTCAGCGCCAGTGCGGACTGGAGCATATGAACCAGTGTGAACCTAATTTTACATCTTTATAACTCCTCTGATCTCTAGACGTGTCTAGCACGGCATTCTAGAGGCACCCATATGTATCAGACCAAATGTTTGTCGACCAACACCTCTCCCAATGGCTCCATACACATGAACATTTGGCTTGTTCTGAATGGAGAGAGGTGGGTTAAGCCACTATCAGGACTCAGCAACAGCTTAAAAAGGATCAGGCAATTGAAATCCAACATGCCTGATCCTTCTTTGCCCCAACATCATGTGTAGGAGGAGTCGGGAGGCTGCAGAAGTTAAATGCTACTCTAGGAAAACATGGATACAGCCTATGGCTATGTTCAGACCTCGTAAGAGACCGGCCATAGACTGCAAGGCAACGTATATTTTCACAATAATCACAGCTGTTGTTGCAATGTGCAACAACGGCCGTGGTTTTACAAAAATATACATTGTGTGCACATAGCCTATGGCTGTATCCATGTTTTCCAGGACTTCTAATGGTGACATCCAGCTTCTGCAGCTGCGGGGAATCAAGCTGAACAGGTTTGGATAACACTGCCGAAACCGAATATTTTAACAGATCAACTTAACACTAGTTAGGTCTATATGAGCACAACCCTCACAACTGCAGCTGATCCCCACCTAAAAAACACTCAACTACAACCCATCTGGACTGCCCTATGCGCACGTCTAACGCACCTACGATTTCATACAATAGAAAGGGGCGAGAGGAGCTGGCTGCAGCTTGCCGACATCACGGAGGTCAGGGGGCACGGTACGACGTCAGCCAACGTGTCAGGGCTTTTAGGCAGGCCACCCTTGTGCCTGGGATGTTTTTGAGACTTGCCTCATAGAATGCTCCAGTTTCGGTTACTGCAGAGCAGAAATCATCTAGTACAGAGGAATATCGAATGAAGCCGAAATATTCCACAAACACTAAAGGCATTTTCTAGGCGTAACTAGAGGTGGTTTTATTGTACGTTGTTACGGACACATACTGTACATAGAAAACATCCAATAAAAGGGTCCGGGCAAGCAGTTTTATTAACAAGACATATAACGCTACTTCATCTCCGGAACTTGATCTGACATCTCCTAGGGGGAAGCGATGAAAGGTTAAAGGGGTAATCCAGCGCTACTTTTTTTCAGAGACAACACGACTCTCGTCTCCAGTTCAGGTGCAGTTTGCAATTAAGCTCCATTCACTTCAATGGAACTGAGCAGCAAAACCCCGCCCAAGCTGGAGACAAGAGTGGTGCTGTCTCTGGCCATGTTTTTGTAGCGCAGGATAACCCCTTTAAACCACCTGTCCAGAGGACAGGTCAAACTTCACACACTCCTGAAACCCAGCTCCTTCAACTATGTAAATATTAATCTGTGACCACCCTGCCCACCAAGTCCACAGATGATGCCATCCTAAAATACTCTGTGCTTCTGTGAATAATCCCATAATTCAGGTTTAGAGGAGAACTAGACATACACGATCAATAGATGTACTATAAGATAGGTTTTATCGTTTATCAAACCATGTTTCATTGTCTTTACAAGTCTTACGCTAGTAAAAAATAACATTTTTAGAATTCTCAACATTTTTGCAATTAAAGAAGCCCTCCAGGTTTTTTTCTTTTCTTTTCCCCCCCCCATATAATGCACACTCACCATTATTAGTCCTACAATGCTGTCTGTTTCATTTCAGCACAGCTATGTCCATATGTTTCATTAGTCTAACTGGGTCATGTGATCACCACCCTGACCCACAGAAAATCACAGTGTTTAATGTGTCAGAAGAAGTGGTCTGTCCAGGGTCAGCTGACTTATTGTGAACTATGGGATCACATCATCATCTTTAAGATTCATCCTGGGGGGCTCTCAGCCCCCTCCCCACTGATTTCCAAGTTTTTGCGATGACTTGAGTCCCAAAAAGTCAACTGTGAACACAACCTGAAGACTTCAATTCTTTATAACGCACATCATACAAGTCAAATCACTTACTCCTCAATGCATCAAAACTGCACATGATGTGAACTGACACCAACCCACTCTGAAAAGCCAGAGGCTTCATCCAGACAGATTTCCTGACCCATAGGGTTTTACTGGGGACGGATACCCTTCAAGATTTTTAGAACCCTATGGAGGCATCCGGAATTCCGGACAGCTCTGGATGTGCATATGGAATTACGAATGCATTTCTTGGCAGCCCAGGCGAGTGCTGCAAATGCTTGGCCCTTGCGCTTCTTAACAGGAGCACATACTGTCAATTGCTGTGCTACTGTCAATCACTCTTCTGGCTGGAGGATGCGTTATGTCACTGCCGCCCCCTTTCCCCCAGTGTTGCGACGCATAAGTGTCAATGGAATGTGCATGACGTCACTCTCACGCTAGCAGATAGCCGGGAGAGACAAAAAGAAGCTTTTCGGCAGCAGTATAGCTTTTTCTTCTTTTTTTTTTTTTCTCCTCCGTTTTTACACTGATGGTTTCCTGAAGTCCCCTGCAAGGCTTCCCGATTAGTGATTCCTGCCCAGTAAAAACGGCCTGGGACGTGTAAAGGGGGCCTTAGAAATTATTTTATTAAGACTGAAACCCCATGCCCACCAGGTAAGAACACGCATACACAGAAACCTCTACATTATTCTCCATCAGCAGCCTATGCTACACTATAAGCAAACAAATCCTGGCTGCTAGTAGAAAACCACAAGTGCCGGCCAGAAGTGCCATGGCTACATACAATTTTCACAATCATTGTGGGGTAAGAGGATCTATTTCATGACCAAGTGGTGCAAAAACTTGAACATGAAACAACTGCACTGCACTTACTGTGCCAGTCGTCTATGGGATTAAATGGCACCACCTAACCTTGGCCCCTAAACAGACATTACATGAGAACGTACACTATCTGCAACCTTGGTAGTAGTTCAACCAAGAGGCTATATAGCAATAAAATTCATTCATTGTATAAAAACTTCACAAACTTTCTAAGAAATTTTGTGTACCATTCCCTGCAACTTTTAAGATCTCCGCTTGCAGTCATTAACTGGGAATGAAAGTTTCCGCATCCTGCACAACAAGGGTTCCCATTGATTGACAGCAAGCAGGGATCTTGAAAACCAAGATACATGACAGGGAATGTATATTTCTGTGCACTGTCCAAGCCATACATCAGCGTGATCGGATGGTAAAGTATAATTCCTGCTGAGTGACAGCAAGAAATACTGATACATAAAGTATATGATAAAGTTGCAGGACTTGCAATGAACAACGATTAAAGAGACTCTGTCAGTAGGTTTAGGCTGTCCTAAGGATAGCATGAACTAGTGGCAGAGAATCTGAACAGAATGATGTATCACTAACATTGTTCTGTGCAGCTGATATCCTCCTGAATAACATGGACAATAAGTAGTCCATTATGTGCATGAGCCAAGTGATCCAAGATATTCATGAGCACCAGCAAACCCCGCCTACTAGCTGCTGATTGGCAGCTATCTATCCATGCTGGGCATAGGGAGTCACCTGTCAGTCAGGAGCTGAAGGAAGGGGGCAGTGGCAAGAATCCTAATCTCCTGCACATTAGGAGAACGGCTGAACAAAATGATGCAAGTAATACACCAATCTGTTCAGCATTTCTGTCACTAGTTTATGCTGCCCTCATTTAAGACAGTAGAAACCTAGTGACAGATTCCCTTTAAGCTTCAATTTCCTGAAGCTATAGGTCAACATCTTTATCCTCTAGCAATTCACTCCTTTTTCGGTGAAAGCCATACAGGGAACATGTAGCATGACGGTCGTTCAAATGAATAGCCGTCCATATAATGCATGGGCATAATGGAGCGGATCTCTTCTATAGCTCATAGTGGGGGGTCCCAAGCAAGGCTCTCCCCTCTATTACATCTATATACGCTAATAGTAAGCTCTTATGGACAGGGGTCATCGTAGTGAGACGACCCTTTTAAGCCGTATCATACGGTAAGTGCTGTACTGCAGTGCACGATGTGGAGGGTTAAACATTTATTACCCATATGATGGGTTCTGTTGCATACATTGGGTCTGAATATTTCATGAACACGTCTTGCTGAGTAGCCCATAAGTACTTATACAGACGTGATCTTGGAGGAAACATGAAGGATTTAATCATTTCCAGCAAGTTTTCTTCCAAAGCAGTTAATAATAAGAGCAGGTTGAATAATTCATAGCTACTGTCTCAATGCAAATGCACCGTGAAGTACAGTAAATACATGCAGTGCCATCAAATAAAAAGATCTCCTTTACATTACTGTGGGTCCGTGCATAAGAAAAAAAATAAAAAGCTTGTCTCAGAGTCAGAAAATATCCGAAAACACATATCGCATGGCAAACGGCGATTATTTCCGTTCATGTATATAAATTGACTGATGTCCGAGACCAATCCTCTTAACTAGGGACAACAAGAGGTCCGAGTATGAAGACGGTCTAGAATACGGTGGAGTAGTTGGAAGGACGGCACTCCGTAGGGTGGTGGTGCTGGTGGTGGAGGATTCCAGCAATATGTAGACAAAGGTCCCCACAGCACTCACCAGTCGGTTCAGTGATTTTATTCAGTGCAGGAATCCATCAGTATTTACAGCAGTACACGTTTCGGCCAAGCTAAAGCTGATGAAGGCCATGCTTGGCCGAAACGCGTACTGCTGTAAATATTGATGCATTCCTGCACTGAATAAAATCACTGAACCGATTGGTGAGTGCTGCCTACCTTTGTCTACAAAATACAGTAGAGCCCCATGATCACATCTCCTTGGCAGTTGATTGACACAAGTTTGGAGAGGAGTCAACTTGGCCGAGTGTTCATTTAGTCTTGGCCAAAAGCACTTCTACTGAGAATAGAAGAAATGTGGTGAGCATGCTCTATAAAAGCCTCTTCAGCACGCTCACTTTTGGTAAAGACCTCAAGCGACACGGTGTTCCAAAGAGCTTATGACTTACGAAGGAGTAAGGCTTATGATTGCAAGGTTCAATAGATGCAAAAGTTCTATGGTTCCTTAAGATGGTCCGAAAGAAGAACGTTCAAGTAACTGAACATAATGAGTATTTTAGTATCCATCGGCATTGAGGAACACAGTTATGGTCTCTAAGGAGGAAAAATAGAACGATACAGAAGGTATATTCACTGCAGATGCCTTCTCGTTCTCGGCCATGAGTCGGTCTCGGGCAGATCTGTAACTCATAATTCCTGCACCCGACAGGTTCCAATAACATTCACATTACAACGGCAGCTACAAGCCAACCAATACAAACAAAAGCACGTTCCAGGTAGATGGTTCTGTGTGAAGTTTTATGAGAACTACCAAGAACTTGTAGCGTTTAAGCCTCGGTAGGTTTAGACCTGGCGCAACGTATTATGTGCCAGGATAAACTCTACCTGCTGGCTGGTCTGTAATATGTAACACCTGCTTTCAATTTCAGTCGAAATCCTCAGAAAATAACTAGAAAAAAATCTTGAAGAGCAACTCCAGACAATCATTACTGAAATATAATAGATTGTGTACCTAGGGGATGGTACTATAGTAGTTATATTGTTGTTTTTAGGGACCTGTATTATGGCAGTTATATTCTTATTCATAGTGGGCAGTATTATAGTAGTTATATTCTTGTATATAGGAGCAGTATTATAGTAGTTATAGTCTTGTATATAGGAGCAGTATTATAGTAGTTGTATTCTTGTATATAGGTACAGTATTATAGTAGTTATATTATTGTATATAGGGAGCAGTATTATAGTAGTTATATTCCTGTATATAGGAGCAGTATTATAGTAGTTATATTCCTGTATATAGGCGCAGTATTATAGTAGTTATATTCTTGTATATAGGGAGCACTACTATAGTAGGTATATTCTTGTATATAGGAGCAGTATTATGGCAGTTATATTATTCATAGTGGGCAGTATTATAGTATATTGTTGTATATAGGAGCAGTATCATAGTAGTTATATTCTTGTACATAGGGGCAGTATTATAGTAGTTATATTCTTGTACATAATGGCAGTATTGTAGTGGTTACCTTCTTTTTCACAAGGGGTAGTATTACAGTAGTTACAGTCTTGTCCATAGTGGGCAGAATTATAGTGGTAATTTTTAATGGTGCACATGGATGTTCCCAAGTTTGCCTTGGCCCAAACCTCCTAGCAGCACATATTGCAGTATTCAGTACAGAAATAAGTTTAGACTATAATACAGAAAATAATAAAATTGGTGTGCTTTTATGGGAGTAAATTTTTTTAATTAAGTTATAGAAAAATGTCAATACCAAATGAATGTTTGACTGGAATCGCTCTAGAAACATGCTGATGGTTCTCCATGATGGACCCAGAACATGGTGTGATCCAATTACAATCAAAGTGCGCTGACAAGTTCTTATCCTACTCTATAACCTTCATCAAAGTAAGGTCTTGGTACTCTAATATTCATCATTTCCCCCTATGGTGCTCAGAAGTTGGAGGGTTGCTGGTAATCTCGGACGCTGTCTATAATAAACGCTATGGCAGGCACGGCTCAGCTACATGTGTTCTACATCAGCCACTTCTCATAAGCAAGCACGAATCCGAAAGATAAAATACTTCAGCCCTACAAGTATCCTTAAAAGTAAAAAAACACATTCCACGCACCGACACACAACGCTATTACTTAAAACATTAATGCACTGGCCAAGAATGCAAGACGTTCATCCTGATGCGCTTTGATGGGAGACTTGGGACGTCAAGCCAAATTTCCTTGTACTCCCTCTGACTGCAGGATGAGCAGAGAACAGGAAACTACCCTGCCTTTCCCCTCTCGTCTTTGGAATTTAACATTTAATAAGCACCAGGAATGATTTACTAAGTCGAGGGTCTGTAGAGAAAGTAAATAAGGAAATTGCCGAACAGTGACATCATTTCCTCCACTGACCTCCAGGAAGTGAAACCGTGACCTACTATTCTTCAGTGCCGATGCACCAGTGGACTCCTACTCCACGTGATGAACCAGAAAGAAGACTCTTCTAGGTCGGCAAGACTAAAAACAATCATGATATACAACATAAATGATCACTTGGTAACATTATGGAAGGCATTAAGGAATTGAGATGGACATTGATTCATATATATATATATATATATATATATATATATATATATATATATAGGCAATTTAGCTATGTTTTTTTTTCACGGCCACATTGTTGCCTTCGGCCCAATTAGCTACAAAGAGAAAAAATTCTCTTCCGTGTTGGAGTTGTTGGCACGTTTCTGGTCGTACACAGAGATGTCATTACTTGCCATCTTTGGGCCCTATTCCACCGGACGATTATCGTTTGCATAATCGTTAACGATTAACGATCTCAAACGACTGCTATTGCGAAAGACCTGAAAACATTCACTTATTTCCATGGAACGATAATCAATACTTATGATCGTAATTGTGATAGTTTTTTCTTCGCTATTTATTCGCTATTGCGTTCGTATCTACTGGGAACGACGTCTTATTCAATGCGAACGATTTGCAAACGTTTTGCGAACGAGCAACAATACAAATAGGTCCAGGTCATATAAAGCGATCAACGATTTCTCGTTTGATCGTTAATCGTTAACTGCATTTCAACCGAATGATTATCGTTTAGATTCGAACGATTTAATGATAATCTGAACGATAATCGTCCGGTGGAATAGGACCCTTTGGCCAAGACAAAGGAGCATTTGGTAAGGGCCAACATAGCTTGACATGGCCTCTCCCTCACAAGTATCCTGAAGGGAGATCGACCAGCCCAGATGGTTAAATTCACCAAAAGTATACATTTCATTTTGCTAATTTTCCCAAAAAGCATGATGGTCTCACATTTGAAGAACATGGTCATATATATGATTAGTATATATAATAGAAGTATTATACCACAACCAATGGTGATAACCAATTGGTGAGCGCCCAGATGGGTTGTCACCCCTTGGGCATAGATTCATACGTTTTGGCCAAAAACAAAGCATGTCTGTTTCTGTTGTTTTGAGGCCATATCGTTAATCCCGATTTCTGATAAAGCAGTCATACATGGATATGCTTTAGTTTGCTATCTTTGGCTGGGCACGTAACTCTACCAGTAAAGAATACTATAGCATATCCCATTAAAGACAACCACTTTGAGGACCATTAGGTGATGGCCAACATGGGTTGTCATTTCCTTTCCTCATATGGAAAGAATGGAGAAGAAGCCAGCCCAGATGATCATCAAGGAGATCTAGATGTTTAATTTAGAAGTTTCGACCTTGGTCATATATGTTTCTAATATAATCATGTTCAAAAGTACTGGCTGACAGTCAACTGGTGGTGGCCCAGATGGGTCGTCACTTCCTTTTTAGGCTTTTTTACATAACACCAAAGTAAAAAATTACCACTTTGGAACAGTACTGAGTGACATAGATGTATACATTTCGGCCAAGAATTTACTTGCCTACTTTTCACGATGTTGGGCTACAACTGGTCACACTAAGGCGTTTAAACCATCTGGTAACTACACAAAAAATATTTGTCTTTAAAAAAAAAGGATGTGCCATAATGGAATATTTGGCATTTAGCCAGTCATATATACGGAGAGGTTTCCGTTGCGGAGATCATATATCTTACTTAAGATCACCATACACACTAGTAAAAAGTTGTCTGATCCTAATGATTTTGATAGTACGGTCCGCTTCTTTAATGACCATCCCCCCATCCCCCAAGACTCTTTATTGATAAATATTAGGGAAAAGGAGGGTCAGGCATACTCGATTTAAACTGCCTAACCCCTTTGTTTTCCGGGAGGTAGGCCGCCAACCAGGGGTTTGGCACCTGGCTTACCTTCCCTCTTCTCATTCCCAGCACATAAGCTGTACAGTTTATAATCATCCCATCATAGGACAACTATTGATATTTACAATCCTACCTACATCGAACAGTTCTAAAACAACACAGAAAACAACACAAAGACCTAGACGAATGTACAGTACAAAATCAACGTTTAACACTGCTGCTCCTCCAGGTGGTTGATAGTTGTAAGTTTTGGGGAGCCAATGTCATGAATGTGGTTGCCACAGTCTCAAAAACTAGCCATACAATGGGTGATCCTAGCCTACAGTATAGGCAACAGATAATGGGATCATGACCAGTTTGGCTATACATTCTTGTGGGCAAATCAGACAGGACTCAAGGTTGGACCAATCCTTTTGAATCCAATTCTCAAAAAGTTAAGATGACTTCCAGTATGGACCAGTGTTGAGTGCTACTCATCTATGCACTGTATTCTCCATCTCTGCCCATTGGGACCATATGCAGTACACAAGTCACATGCAAACTATCGAATAGTGTGTGTGCCCCTCTTATAGTTCTCCTCCACCTGACATTTGCACTGCTTACAAACTATGGTATGCTACATAAAGTCTCTCACTGCATTATGTTCCTATAGAGTGGAATCATTCCTGGACACCAGGGCCTATCTTTAAGCCATAAATGTAAAATCAGCACATCCTGCACTCCAGTGAACTAGTGATCGAGTGCTTGATCAAAGTTGATCACTGGTCATGACGCATCTTTTGCTAATACTCCACCTAGCATGGTGTCAGCACAGCATTTTAGGTTCTACAACTCCTTTCTGCATTAAAACCCATTAACTACTTCGGCCCAAGGCCACTGCGCCTCCACCACAACCGTGACATCACACAATTAGGCGGATCAAACACTTTCATGATGTCACCCAGGAAAGAGTGGAGCTAAAAATTCAAAGATTCCCATAAAACGTAGTGCTTTCTAAGGTAGTCATCTTTAATAAAGTAATGTCACATAAATATGAATAAAAAAAGCCTCCACATGGCCAATGCGTAATACGCAACAAATAAGCAAATTGTTGGAAAAAATAAAACAGAAACAAGTGGACAAGATCTGCTCTGGATCCCGGGAGCGATCACTGGAGAACATATACGGTAGGTGTGAGAGTTACAGAACAGCGCCCCTTGAGTCAAGAAAGGTAATAGCATATAAACTTACCTATGGAAAACACAGGCTTAATAATTAAAATAATGCTCTAAATAAATAAAAATAAAAAATATGTGTCTGTTTAAAGGGGAGGTCTTCCTTCAAGGGATTTTATGACGCACGTTTTGAGACCGTTACGCTCAATGGGGATAATATGGCCATAAAATGACAGTCTGGGTGCATAATGACTCCAGGTGAGTGTTGCATGTACTCAAAGTGTATTTGATATTTTAAATCGTTTCAGGGTTCTTTGATCAAGGTCATGCATCCAAAGTCTGATCAGAAAGGTGCTACCCAAACCAATGCTGGCGAAATATGGTCAAAAAGAACAAAGGGGAGTCACGAGCACTGTACTGACTAAAGTTACAATAGGATTAATAACCCCATTCCCCCCCCCCCCCCCCCCCTTACGTGCTCTTCCGACTTGTCATAGACTGATCATGATGGATGATGCTGGTAACAAATCACAACAGAACCCGCTGTTAACCATTTCATGATGCTTTACTACATATTGCACTGCAATTTATTAGGGAATCCATTATGGTCCCTGGTAAAAGTTATACTCCAGAATAACTGGCTTGGTTAGTGTCTCCCCCAATCTACTGGATCCGTCCACTTGGACGGCATTAAAAAAACAAACGAGGATGGTAATTCGCAGGATTTTTTTTTCTCCCCATACCTCAACCTTTAAATGGAACAAAACCCTAAATTATTCGAAAGAGAACCATAGAGTGCAAATAAAAACTCAACCCGTGCAGTGTTTTAATACATAACCAAACCTCCCGACTCCCCCCAAGCTCCAAGCGGTGACAAAGAGGAGGTCAATAATCAATGTCAGCCCTGACCGTGCCCTCTTTGTTCTCCTGAGACATCTGCCCAGACCCACCTCCTGCCAGTTGGCCCGTAAAAGCCCTCAATATGCTGTGTAAACAATAGCAGCCAGTCGGCTTCCTACAATACACATCTCTACTGCGCCCACAGTGACAATGTCTTGGTGCGTGCGCCGCGGCTCGAACAATATGCTAATGTGACGACGGAGGAGATGGAGGTGTCGTTCTAGAGCAGGGTACTGGACTGAAAAAGAAGGCAGCTTCCCCCCTCCCTGTTCGCTGAATGAGTTCTTAAGCATGCTGTTTGATTTATTAACACGTGTTGTTCCTTCATTTATCTTCACAGAAAGGTTGGCGAGTCCAGTTGGTACATCCTGGGGTTTACGTCAGGGTGGCGAGACTTCCCCCCTACCCTAGGGATTGTGTCCTGTCGGCTGTTGCCCCCTCTTCTCCTCACATGTCAACCTGTAAGTTTCTGGATAGTCTTGTTGTAGTACTGGGTGATGCTTGGGGTCAGGGGGTTCCAGCTGTTGGCATGCAGCTCAATGACCTCTAGCAAGAGAGACCTGGTCAACATGGACTCGGTGGGACACAGCATCTTGTCCCGTGCGGCGGCCAGCAGCTCCGTCATCATCTCAGGCAGCTGTTCCTCCAGTAGACGTCCAGTGCTGTGCAGCTGTCAACAGAGCAGAGGTTACAAGTCGCATGTTAAATGGTCACCGTCTCAGACGCCTGTGTCTCCGGCTCAGCTGGTGCATGAATGCCAGACACAGACTGACTGGGGAGATGACTTGGGTGACAGACTGACATAGATAATTGCCCTAAGTGTTAGCGAGAGGTCAAGCCAGTGACAGAGTCTCAACCACAGGTGGACCGGGCTGTCACAGACTATCACATATCCTACGGCTACAAGACCTCGGTGTCATTCATAAGTCAATGTACAACTCAATGTGATTGCCAGGAAGCCGCTTTATCATTGTCTTTATTGTCTCGGTAGGATCTACGCTATACGGGCAATGCACGTCCAATGACCAAGACCAGCAGACTGTTTTCTGGAATATGATTAGAGTCTTCGGACAAGCCATATATTTTAGTCTATGAATATAGAGGACCCATACATTATGGTCCATGAATACGGACAACCCACAGATTATAGTCTATGAAGGAATACATTAGGTTCCATGAATATGGATGTCCCCTTGGTTAAAGTCTATGGAGGAACTATGCATTATGGTCTAAGTTTATGGCCAAACTATGTATTATAGTGTATGGATGCGGACGAACCATATATTATAGTGTATGGATATGGATGAAGTAGTCTATGGCTATGGACAAACCACGCAGTATAGTCTATGGTGGATCCATAAATTATAGTTAAAGGTTATAGGCAACCCATACAATACAATACAAGGATATGTATGAACCATGCATTATAGTCTATAGATATGGAGGAGCCATAAGTTATAGTCTATGCAGGAGCCATACGTTATAGTCTATGGATGTGAAGGAACCATACATCATAGCAGTGCTCCCCAACCGACAGCTACATAATGATGGAAGTTGTAATTTTGCAACAGCTGAAGAGCCACGGGTTGGGTAACACAACATTATAGTCTATGAAGGAACCATACATGACAATTTATGACATGTCATTGATGATGCTAATAATAGGAATAAAAATGCACAGGTGGAAAATGGTCCAAAAAGCCTCACCTCCATGGAACAACAGAGAACAGCATCCTCCTTAACGTCATAAGACTGTAACAGCTGCGGGGAGAAAGGAACAAACTGGTGAATACATAAAACTAAGGTGCACCTACTACCTCTGTGTCCTTATAGCTTTGTAATACTGGTGCACCTACTACCTCTGTGTCCTTATAGCTCTGTAATACTGGTGCACCTACTACCGCTGTGTCCTTATAGCTCTGTAATACTGGTGCACCTACTACCTCTGTGTCCTTATAGCTCTGTAATACTGGTGCACCTACTACATCAGTGTCCTTATACCTCTGTACTGGTGCACCTACTACATCAGTGTCCTTATAGCTCTGTAATACTGGTGCACCTACTACATCAGTGTCCTTATACCTCTGTACTGGTGCACCTACTACATCAGTGTCCTTATAGCTCTGTAATACTGGTGCACCTACTACATCAGTGTCCTTATAGCTCTGTAATACTGATGCACCTACTACCTCTGTGTCCTTATAGCACTGTAATACTGGTGCACCTACTACCTCTGTGTCGGTATAGCTACATTCAAGCCTACACCTGTGCGTAGTTAGACCAATTGCTCAACCACTGTTCATTTGGTTGCAATATGGAAATAAATGGGTGTCCATTGATTAAAACACATGACAGTGGTACCATAGGCCGCCCTTAGCAATAGCTCTCTAATCTGGCAGGAGGAGGGATCGGTTTGAACCCCATTACATTACGGAGTACATGGTGTTTTCTGCAGCAGGTAACTCGTGTGGCTGGTGCAATAAGCAGGTGGTGGATATCACTGATGTACGTGCTCCGGACAACACCCCGTTCCGGTGCCAGAAAAAAAGCAGGATGGAAAACTATGCCCCGGGTCAAGTGGAAGTAAAGGGTCTCCCTAAAAGAGTCCGCAACGTGCTGCCGAAGCCATGGTATCCAGGATCTGTGTTCCAAACTGTGACTAACAATTCTGCCGATGGTAAGGAGACACTGCACAAGCACCTGACTTATTTAGATCGATGGAAGGATGAAAGGGATCTGTGGAGTCCCGGCTCCAGGCACAGACAATGCCCCGGGCTGAGTTTCATTAACGTCAGTCTGTTATAAATACTATCTCACGAGCCTGGTGACAGACGCTGGGGCCGAGGAGATCAACTACATCAGCTACTGCCAACATACATGGTCCAACAATTACATATGTGTATGTGTATAAGTGAACCCACACAACGTTACACAAGCACATATCTGTCTAAGCTGTGTACATACATTACTTATCCTGTATTATACTCCAGAGCTGTTCTCACTATTCTGCTGGTGGGGTCACTGTGTACATACATTCTTTATCCTGTACTGATCCTGAGTTACATCCTGTATCATACTCCAGAGCTGCACTCACTATTCTGCTGGTGGGGTCACTGTGTACATACATCCCTTATCCTGTACTGATCCTGAGTTACATCCTGTATAATACTCCAGAGCTGCACTCACTATTCTGCTGGTGGGGTCACTGTGTACATACATTACATTCCTTATCCTTTACTGATGCTGAGTTACATCCTGTATTATACTCCAGAGCTGCACTCACTATTCTGCTGGTGGGGTCACTGTGTACATACCATACATTCCTTATCCTGTACTGATGCTGAGTTACATCCTGTATCATACTCCAGAGCTGCACTCACTATTCTGCTGTTGCAAAACTACAACTCCCATCATGCCTGGACAGCCAAAGTGAAGCTTTGGCTGTCTAGGCATGATGTGAATTGTAGTTTTGCAACAGCTTGAGGGCCGATGGTTCGCTATCTCTGCTTTAGAAGTTGAAGTGTGCCTAAACCCATACCCTAGTCCACATGGAGTCCTGGGGTTGGCAGTAATGACATTATATACTCTGCTTGCTGCACACATTACGCTGGGAGCCTCTATGGCAGATTACATGTTTAATCACTTTTCCAAATGTATTCCTGAAAGTCAGGCAAACGCTTAGCACTTGGGACCTCTCCAAGACCGGTCTGGTGTCTCCAGGGGAAGGAGGAGAGTGAGAGTGACTGATCTCCGCCAGGTCCCTAAGGACGTCTCTGTACAGAGTAGACTTCTTGCAAAAGGTCTTACCCTGGGGCGACGTCTATTTAAAGGGACATTAGATTCTGAAGTTATAGCTAGCTCTTAAGAATCAATAGGATATACACAATCCTATTGTGTAAAATTTACGAGAAACCACAGGGGTTGTCAATGTGTTCTGGTCACAGTAATAATGACAATAGCCTGAGCCATTGTACTGTATGGGGAACTGCTCAGTACACTAATCCGTTCCGTTGCACACTGCCCATATATACAGAATGTGAGAACAAGGCCTTAGAAGCTGTGATCCAGGGCACTGCAGCTTCCATCTATCCAAGTTATCAGGGTAACGCTGCTAATGAAAAGACAATGACTGCTGTGGTCACTCCAAACATTGGACTGGTGGGGGTTCCTGGGGTCAGTCCCCTGGTGATCTAATATTGATGGTGTAACCTGAAAATAGGCCATGCATTCTATAAGGCTTGAAAACTCCTTTAAGTTTCATCATGGCACACAAGACTTTGTTGCAAGAGAGAAAAAAAAGGGTCTGTTTGTCCAGGGGGAATGTCTGGAACTTACTTCTATGGACAAGATTGACGCCATATCTGGGAGATATTTTCTAATTTCACGCCATCAATTTAATAGGGTTTTTTTTTTACATTTCTTTCTTAAAGTTATATAACTTTATTGAAGATAGTGTAATTTTTTTTTTTTTAACATTGACTGGAAGCAGTAAGGTGAGACCCAACCCCTCTGCTGCGACTAATGGCTACCCTGAGAACTGCAGGGCTGCACAAGCCTTGGTCCTGGCACAGAAACATAATACTAGTGCTGCTGCATGCCGATACTGTGCCTCCCCTGATGTCTATATAATACATGTTACAAATAGAATAGCCATTACACTGGAGGAGCTGTCTGTGTCATTAGTGCTGCAGCCTCCCCTGATATCTACATAATAAATGTTACCATTAGAATAGCCATTACACTGGGGGAGCTGTCTGTGTAACTAGTGCTCCAGCTTCCCCTGATGGCTATATAATACATGTTACCATTAGAATAGACATTACACTGGGGGAGCTGTCTGTGTAACTAGTGCTGCAGCTTCCCCTGATGGCTATATAATACATGTTACTATCAGAGGAGACATTACACTAAGGGGAGCTGTGTGGCAGTAGTGCTGCAGTCATGGCACAGTGTGGCAGAGTGATCGGGGATAACTGTCAATCAACGCTTGCTCTGCCACACTGTGCCACGACTGCAGCGCTACTAACACAGAAAGCTTCCCCAATCTGTATTAGCATAGAAATCAGGGAAGGACCTATCAGGATGCAGCAGCACGAGCCATATGAAACTGTGCCAGAACCAGGGCTTGTGCAGACCTGCAGTTTCCGACACAGCCACTGGTGGCAACAAAGGGGTTGAGTCATACATTATGGTTGCCAATAGAGATGAGCGAATATACAGTAAAGACGAAGCGAAGCGCTTCGTCCCTATCTGTACTCTGCTCATCGGGCTGTGGCACTTTGAAGTGTGCTCCGCTCCGTGCCACTCCTTCCCAGGTGCTGGAAAAAAGATGGATCCCGTCCTGGGAAACTGGGAAAAGATTCCCAGGACGGGATCCATCTTTTCCCAGCACCTGGGAAGGAGCGACACGCAGCAGCCTGATAAGCATAATACAGATAGGGGCGAAACGCTTTGCTTCGTCCTTACTGTATATACACTCATCTCTAGCTGCCAGTCAATATATTATTGTTAAATAAAATTCAATTAAAATTCTATTTTTTTTTTATTCACTGGAATAACCCTTAAAGACATCTGTCTCCTGAGTATTATCCTGAAGTTAACTTTATATTTATAATGCTGCATGTAGCTAAATTGGCCGTCGCACAAAGCTATATGGGCTTTGTATTGTACTTGGCAGAGTAAGCCTTGGCTAGCAGGGCCCTGATTCAAAGTGTGTAATGTCTGATGAAGTTACATCCACTTGTCAGGACGGTGGTCATTACCTCCCTAAGGCAGGTATAGATAGGACACACAAGGACCCGGAAAGGCTCTCCCGCGTTACTTCTCATGGTGCCGAAAACCTCGCAGAGGAAGGTGATGAAACCCAACCAGCTCTCCACATCGGACTTGTGCAGGTCTTCTCGTACAGAGAAATCTTTCTGCAAAACACAAAATGTCATAACAAGTTAACCACAAGAGCCGGGGGAACGAGACAACGAAAGAGGAAGCGCAACGTGTGATCAAACAGCAAACTAACAGGAACCTGTTACAGACGGGAGCTTTACTTCTGAAATACAAGAGGAAACCAGTAAACCCCAAGTGCGGTCATTGCAGACTGGTACAACGGAATGACGGCTTGTCCTCTGCCCACACCTATTGCTTCACTTACATACAGCTGCAGATAGTCAACGGGTTCCTCAATTTCAAGATCGTTGAATATACGCTATTATTATATGTACAATCTGAGGGCTGCACTGACAGATGTGGGTATGTTAGGCTGTGTTCACATCACTGTTTTACCATGTATGACTGGTGTATGTTGGTGAATTCCAGTATCAGAAAATTATATTAAAATAAAACTATCACCCTCAAGTTATATTACTTACTAATATGGTGTTATCACTAACTAATCTGGCTTTGGCAAATTTTTGCTTGTATTAGGGTGGTATTACACGGGCCGAGCAGGGCCCGATAATACCTGTAAACGAGCAGCGATCTGCTAGATCGTTGCTCGTTTACTGGGCCTATTACACGGCCCGATAATCGTTTGACAAGAGCTGCAAGGACATCGTTACCGATGTCCTTGCAGCCCTTGCTAAACTGGCATACATTACCCATCCACGTTCCAGGGCTGCTCCTGCGTCCTCTTCTCCCGGGGGTCCCGCGCGCTCTCTAGCGTCACAGCAGCCTGTCAGCTGGTAGGCCGCTCAGCCAATCACAGGCCGGGACCGCCGCGGCCTGTGATTGGCTGAGCGGCCTATCAGCTGACAGGCCTCTGTGACGCTAGAGCGCGCGCGGGACGCAGGGAGAAGCGGACGGCAGGAGCAGCCCTGGAACGTGGATGGGTAATGTATATCGTTAGTCGCCGGCCACGCACCGCTATTACACGCAGCGGTGCGCGGTCGGCGCCCGACGAAAATAGGTTCTAAACTTTATCAACGATCAGCCGATGATCGTTGTCATCGGCTGATCGTTGCATTTATTACACGGAGCGATAATCGGCCGAATCGGGCCAATTCGGCCGATTATCGTTCCGTGTAATACCACCCTAAGGGCCCTATTCCACTGGACGATTATCGTTTGCATATCATTAACGATTAACGATCGCAAACGACCACTATTGCGAAAGACCTGAAAACGTTCACTCATTTCCATTGAACGATAATCGTTACTTATGATCGTAATTGCGATCGTTTTTTCTTCGCTATTTATTGCCTATTGCATTCGTATCTATTGCGAACGACCGAACGATGTCTTATTCAACGCGAACGATTTGCGAACGAGCAACGATAAAAATAGGTCCAGGTCTTATAAAGCGATCAACGATTTCTCGTTCGGTCGTTAATCGTTAACTGCATTTCAACCGAACGATTATCGTTTAGATTCGAACGATTTAACGATAATCTGAACGATAATCGTCCAGTGGAATAGGGCCCTTACTCTTGACAAGAAGTTGTGTAGTCCTTTAATTTTCAGTGTGGTGTTGTCTCAGCAGATCCCTGGCTCTTCCCTCCCTGTCAAAACAACTCCTGAATTATCCCCTGCCATCTCAGGAAGCTTGGATGGCTCTTGACTTTGACACAAAACCACACCCTCTGAGTGATGTCACCACCTCTGACCACATCAACATCTAATATCTATCTCCACACACATACATCTTTATTGGGATATTTAAAAAAGAATGAAGGCACAGGCAGAGGAGCAGACAGGGTGTGAATACAGCAGTGCTGCTGTGAAGTACTGTACTGCTGAGCATCTCCTCAACCAGGCAGCGGTATTCATGATATGGTAGGGGAGAGGAATATAGACTTACAAAACAATGAATTTTGTGGATTCAGAACTGGGACAAAGAGGTACCCCCTAAGGATTAAGAATAATGGAAGTGCCTGTCTTTGATCTTCGCCAAATGCCAGCTTAAGGTGACTGCTGAATGCCCTGGACACTCGGGCACCACTACGACAACCAGTGGCTCTCCAGCTGTTGCAAAATGAGAATTCCTATCATGTCCTGACAGCATGAAGCCGCATCACGTGGGATCCCTGTACCTGGATTCTCACCAATGACGACTTCTTGACATGACTGGGTAGCGTACAGTATACAGGGGAACTGCAGGTGGAGTCACCATCTGATTTGAGACCATTATAGGTTTTGTCATACAAAACTCATTGCTTATCTTGGAGGTATCTTCTAGTCTGCCCTCCACCTCCTTATCGTCCCCATCTCCTTACAGAACAGGAACGTCGGCTATCTTATCATTTCACTTACATCAGGGAAGTTGCCAAAAATACATTCGGGAAGAAAAGCTTTAAGTGGCGTTATCAAAACTTGTCAGAGAAAAAAAAATCATCTATCAAGAGCTGCCACATCGCATAGGATTCATAACCAGAAGTGATTCTTAGACGTCTTTAAGAAAGTCCCCAAATAGCCAAATAAATGGCAGTGATCCACCATCAGACCTGACTGTACAATCTGTGCTGTGTACATACATACTTTACTGATCCTGAGTTACATCCTGTATTATACTCCAGAGCTGCACTCACTATTCTGCTGGTGGGGTCACTGTGTACATATATTACATTACTGACCCTGTACTGATCCTGAGTTACATCCTGTATTATACTCCAGAGCTGCACTCACTATTCTGCTGGTGGGGTCACTGTGTACATACATTACATTACTTATCCTGTACTGATCCTGAGTTACATCCTGTATTATACCCCAGAGCTGCACTCACTATTCTGCTGGTGGGGTCACTGTGTACATATATTACATTACTTATCTTGTACTGATCCTGAGTTACATCCTGTATTATACCCCAGAGCTGCACTCACTATTCTGCTGGTGAGATCGCTACATACAAATACACTATGTTATTCCCATTATCCGCCCATTTGCCTACTAGGCTCAATATACTGGGACACCCTCGTACACTGATGTAACTGTCTCCTCTCGCAGACATTCTAGGTCCCTTCTGTCACTCCTGTACACTAATACAGCTCTGTATACAGTATTATTTCTTACATATTCAGGATGTAATACTAATACAATGGAGTAAGTTTTGTTCATGAGCTTTTCCAGCCTTCTCTCCTCCCTCCTGGTTACCTTGCGGACTGAGCACATGTGGAGGACGAGACACAGACGTGTGCGGGGAGATGCTGAGCATATGTCAGGCAGAAGCTCGTAGGTAATTATCAGCTTTTCAACAAGTCGCTGGGACAGATTTATAACCCGACAATTTGGTCAGCCGGCTGAGAGAGCCTGTACAGAGCCACCACCGCCACCGCTCACCCTACAGCGGCCGACCTGTCCCCAGATCAACACCTCACCAATCAAATGCCTGAAATAGCTCAGCTTTCTGATGTTTGAGCAGTCGGGACTAAAAACATTGGTAAAAATAGGCGTAACTCGAGCATGCTTAAAGTGTCACTGTCGTTTTGTTTTGTTTTTGCAGAAATCAATAGTCCAGGTGATTTTATGAAACGTTGTAATTGGGTTTATTAGGCAAATATGCCATCATCTGCATTCAAAAAGCCTTTCCCCAGGTCCCCCCTCCCTCCTCTCTCTCATTCACTGCTCATTATCAGGAAATCACGGCTCTTTTACATGAGTGGAGCCCTGTGTAACCTATGGAGAGGGGAGGAGGGAGATTAGTCGCCAGCAGAGAACAAAGCATTACACAGTGGGATCTGTGTGAAAGCCGGTATTCAGAGCTCAGTGCTGACTTCAGAGGAGATAGCCCGGTGATGTAGCTTTAAATTAACTCTTTGTTGGTTGTCCTGTTTTGGTGCCTCATCTCCCTCTACCCCTCCCCTCTCCATAGAGAACCATGAAGACAGGGGGGAGAGCTTCAAACTGTTTTTTGATAAAAATGCTTTTTTCGGCTAATAAACCCAATTACAAAGTTTCTTAAAATCGTCTGTACTATTGATATTTGCAAAAAAAAAAAAAATATTAATAATTTTTAAAATGACAGTGACACTTTAAATCTGCTCATTCGGCATTTGAATACTGGTAGCTGAAGTTGGATGCAGCCCTAGGGAGTCTTGGAAAACATGGATAAGATGGAACATTAGGCTACCCTATTATGGCGATCAGCAATGGTGACTGCACAGGTGAAATGTAGTACTATAGATTGTCTATGGTATACGTGAAGTGCTGTAATATACGGTAAAGCCAAGGCATCCCCAAACGGGGAACTGTAATCTATAACACTCATATGACCCAATTGTTATGTTCTCTGAAGATAGTGAAGAGTCATTACCTTCCTCTTTAATGGCACATCTGGAGAAGTCTAGAGAAGCACCAGATGTCCCCAGTAGATCTGCATTATCCTAGGTTATGTGTCATTGTAGCAGGTGCTGTATGCCTACTGTCTTCCTTACAGACGTCTCCTGTGGTATCAGCAATAGATCCTGTGCGGTGAGAGGTGCGGAGTGAGGTGCGGATGGGACTTGTTTCTCCAGCACATCCCACTGAGGATCAATCAGTTTGAGATCTGGGGAATTTGAGAGGATGAGTCACCACCTTGAACTCTTTGTCATGTTCTTCATTTCTGAACGATGTATGCAGTGTGGCCTCCAGGGCATTATCCGCTGCCATGAAGTGGTTAGGTAGGTAGTCGGTGTCACAGTAACATCCATATGATGCCAGGACATAAGGTCTCCAGCAAAACATTACTCATCACACTGCCCCCGCCATCTTGTCTTCTTCCCATAATGCAACCTGGTGCCATTTCTTTCCCATAATGCATCCTGGTGCCATTTCTTTACCAGGTGTGTGACCCGGCCGTCCTCATGATGTAACGTGATCTATCAGACCAGGCACCTTCTTCCATTTCCCCATACTTCATGTCTGATGTCCATGTGCCCTTGTAGACTCTGACCAGTATGCAGGTACCCAGCAAGCTCCATTGTCTTGTGTGATCTGTCTCCTTACTATCATTGCCAACAGGAATAATCTGCTCTACAGCAGCTCTTCTATGGGATCTGACCATTGGGCTAGTCTTCTCTCCATCCACATCAACTTGGGAGACTTACGTTCCCCTTACACTGTTGTCAGTTACTAGGTTCTCCTTCATCAGATCACTTTTGGTATTAACCCCTGTATACTGGAGACACACCACAAGAATGGCCATTCTGGTGATCCTTGACCCAGTCAACACCCTTTGCCCCGTGACATAAGAAAAACAGGCAAATGTAAAGATCTGAGGAGCTATCTCCAACATCAACTTCAAAACTTGTCACCAGATTAACCATATTGGTCATTGGTTTGGATGTTACGACTGCTTGGTGTACACCTCGGTGCTCCTCTGACATCCCGTATATAAGACAACGCTGAAGAGGGAACAGAAGGACGGTGTTCTATGTGCTACTAGGCGCCATTAGGAGATTTTTGTTAGATATATTAAGGAAGACACCAGTTTAACGGTATGTTAAGGCTTATTAGGGCCTCTCTAATCCCATATCTATGTCCAGGTGGTCTCGTGTTAAATTTACTAAAGGAACAACCCTCAAAGCTAGAGGTTGTACGTCAATAGGAAGGAGCTCGTAGACTCCTCATTTTAGTTGCTTTCGAAGGGTTAATAAGAGTGCTCATTCCGCACGCTTTCCGTGTTCTTCGCGGCTCCTATTCCAGACACCGGTGTAATAACTTCAAATATTTACATGTCATTCGTCCTGTGAACCAGCGCAGTGTGCTCCCGGCGTGGCCATCTGGCGTACATGTGAAGCAGGTTGGCTCTGATTGGATTACTTTGCTGTTACTTTACACCTCAATCTGCAATGTTTAAATGGCTGTCATTAATGGTATTAAACACGGCAACTGCAGGAGCCCGGCCGAGGAAGTCATGGCTTCCCATTGGTTTAAGGTGATGTACAGAGCGGCAATGAGGTCACGTCTTCCGATGTCACCATCACGTCATGTGGAATACATTTATTTAGGCTACAGAAACACTCCAGAGGTGTCCAATCCTTTAGATGTAAGCACCAGGCATTGGTAAGCCAGGGCTGTCCATGATTTTATTCTCTACATAGAACAATAAACTACTTAGCCTGTAGTGATTGTGTGTGCCATGATCTCATGTGTGAGGTCCGGAATCACCTGAATGGACTGTGGGACATAAGAAGTTTATTTTTACAGTATTATGCTACACTGAAACATATAATTCAGAGTGTGTCATTAATCATGTATTGGCTTTGTCTTTTTAATTTTCTGTCATCCTCACTTGCAGTCCCACCATATGGCCTGCGGGTGTGCTATTAAATACTAGAGTCAGTGACTTGGTACCAGATAAGATTCTGTGGTAGCCTGGAATCAGGTAAGGCTCACATTAGAAGCCTGGTACTAGATAGTAGTGGCTAGATACCAGATAAACATGTTAAATGATAGTCTGGTATAAAATAAGTTTCTCAGTGGTAGTTTGGAACCACATAATGCTATTAATGTTAGTCTTATTCCAGACAATACCCTCAATGGTAGCCATGTCCTAGATAAGACACTCAATACTAGATAAGACTCTCAATGGGAGAAGTCTGATACCAGACAAGACTTTCAATGGTAGCCTGCTACCAAATAAGGCTCACATTGGGGCAATTATTACTATGGGGCACAGTAGGTTAATGGGCCATTATTATTATGGGGGCACAGCAGGGCTGGGTGCATTGTGACTATGGGGGTAAAGCAGGGCAGGGTCTATTATAACTATTGGGGCACAGCAGGGCAGGAGGCATTGTCACTATTGGGGCACAGCAGGTCAGGATGCATTATCACTATTGGGGCACAGCAGGGCAGGGAGTATTATTACTATGGGGCACAGCAGGGCAGGGGGTATTATTACTATGGGGGCACAACAGAGGAAGGGGCATTATCACTATTGATGCACAGCAGGGCAGAAGGCATTATCACTATTGGGCCACAGCAGGGCAGGATGCATTATCCCTATGGGGCACAGGAGGGCAGGGGTATTATTACTATGGGGCCACAGCAGGGCAGGGGGGCTTTATCAGTATGGGGAAAAAGCAGGGCAAGAGTCAATACTACAATGTGGGGGCACAGCAGGGGACACTATTAATATATAGGAACACAGCAGGAGGCAGTATTATTATTATTATATGTTATTAGATGTTTGTCTGGCAGGTTTAGAAAAAAAAAATTAGCTGCAAGAAATCATCATGGTGGTCTAGGCCGGATGGAGAGGAAAGGAAACGTCTTCGATCAAAAAATACTCCACTGGCAAGACACTGAATTACTTTTTTTTGTATTTTGTAGAACAGTGTTTGGTAGGGGTGCCATGAGGTAAATTTTATTCTAAGGGGTGCTCCAAGGTGGAAAAGGTTGGGAAACACTAAGTGTGCATGGGGCCGTTCTGAACCACCACCGACAGATTACGTAGATGGTGATAGGGGTTGGGCGTGATTGAAAATCACGGCTGAACATTTGTTTAGAAAGAGATAAGCCACACTAGAGCACTCTCACTGCGGCTTACAGAAGCAACACAGGAGCGCTTGGCCGTGTGGAGCGCTCATGTGTATAGGAAAGGGGGGCAGTGAGTGGGTACTTGTACCAAGTAAAGCTCAGGGATGTAGGCTGATACCAGACAATACTCTCAATGGTAGCATGGTATCAGATAATCTTTTAACGGTAATTTTATGCTAGATAAAAAGGTCCCCATACACCTTATACCGAGCAAGCAACAGATACAGCCAAAGGCTGGGTTCACACTACGTATATTTCAGTCAGTATTGTGGTCCTCATATTGCAACCAAAACCAGGAGTGGATTGAAAACACAGAAAGGCTCTGTTCACACAATGTTGAAATTGAGTGGATGGCCGCCATTTAATGGCAAATATTTGCTGTTATTTTAAAACAACGGCTGTTATATTGAAATAATGGAAGTTATTTACTGTTATATGGCGGCCATCCACTCAATTTCAACATTGTGTGAACAGAGCCTTTCTGTGTTTTTAATCCACTCCTGGTTTTGGTTGCAATCTGAGGACCACAATACTGACTAAAATATACGTAGTGTGAACACAGCCAAAGAAAGTATGTATGGAAGGTGTATGGAGCTCTCCTAAACAGCCGCCACCAGATGATGTCGGTGGAGATAGGGGTTGGGCGTGATGGAAAAATCACTGCCTGACCCCTGTGTTCTGGGAGAGAGAAGCTGCAGTCAGAGCACTCTAGCTGCAGCTTAACTCTCCCCTCCCATAGAGAATACAGGAATGCTCGGCCGTGCCGGATGTTACTGTATGTGGGGGTGGCAGGGATAACTGACAGCTGTCAGTAATTGAAGGTGTATGGCCACACTCAAGAGTAGTAGGGCATGACACAGGACTCTTAATGGTAAACGGGAACCACACAGCACTCTCAATAGTAACTGGGCATCACACAGGACTCTCAATGGTAAACGGGAACCACACAGCACTCTCAATAGTAACTGGGCATCACACAGGACTCTCAATGGTAAACGGGAACCACACAGCACTCTCAATGGTAACTGGGCATCAGAGAGGACTCTCAATGGTATTTGAGCACTAGGCCACTAGACAGGACTGTAAGTAGTATGGCGATGATATCTGTGAAACCATGAGTGTAGAAAGTCTTTATGGACCCTCTGGCTTTGAGCATATTGTGTGTCTGCTCCCGGTTCCTGGTTCAATTGAATAAAAATCCAGGTGCCAGGCTGGAGGGAGAAGAAAAGATGTCATCTGACAGAGATTGTGACATTATCTACTGATTCTCACAGGAAAACGATCACAAGTTAGGATTTTGTTTTCTTAAGACTTGCCCTGTAAGTGCAGGAACTTAGTCATACGGTCTATGTAAGGATGGGGCTGATGAGATCTGGTCATTTCCAACCAACCCAAGATGTCACAGCAGTCTTATGCTACCTTAAAGGGTTAAAGGGGGGGGGGACCTACAACATAAATTGTCATTTCACTTTAAGATCCACTTTGCCGCTATTGTAGCCTCCGTCAGATGTTCTTTAACTCCTGATGTAAAAAGCTCAATGCTCTGTGAGTATACATAGTTAGTCCTGCTCTTAGTGCTCGGTGTGCTCCAGACTAATACAACATACACAGCTGGTCCTTCTCTCAATGCTCTGTGTGCTCCAGACTAATACAACTTCCACAGCTGGTCCTTCTCTCAATGCTCTGTGTGCTCCAGACTAATACAACGTCCACAGCTGGTCCTTCTCTCAATGCTCTGTGTGCTCCAGACTAATACAACGTCCACAGCTGGTCCTTCTCTCAATGCTCTGTGTGCTCCAGACTAATACAACTTCCACAGCTGGTCCTTCTCTCAATGCTCTGTGTGCTCCAGACTAATACAACGTCCACAGCTGGTCCTTCTCTCAATGCTCTGTGGGCTCCAGACTGATACACTGTGCATTTAGTCCTGTTCTCAGTTGAGAAAGGGGTTCAATTGCATCCAGTCTACACGAATCTCTGCAAGTTAAAGGGGTTGTCCAGCGAAAATCTTTTTCTTTCAAATCAACTAGTGTCAGAAAGTTATATAGATTTGTCATCTACTTCTATTAAAAAAAAAATCTCAAATCTTCCTATACTTATTAGCTGCTGTATGACCAGCAGGAAGTGCTGTTTTATTTTCAGTCTGACACAGTGCTCTCTGCTGACATCTCTGGCCAAGACAGGAACTCTCTAGAGATTTCTATTGTAATCCCCATAGAAAACTTCTCCTGCTCTGGACAGTTCTAGCAGAGAGCTCTGTGTCAGACTGAAAATAAAACAACATTTCCTGCAGGACATACAGAAGCTAATAAGTATAGGAAGACTTGAGATTTTTTAATAGAAGTAAATTACAGATCTATATAACTTTCTGACACCAGTTGATTTGAAAGACAAAGATTTTCGCTGGACAGCCCCTTTAAAGAGCCTGGACTCGAGCTGCTGCTAACTCATTCAGCTCACAGAGCATTGCCTAGACTGGTTTCAGGTAGTAATGCATCATCCACGTTCCTATATTGTTGCATACCTAGGCTGATTTACAGTCCGGAAACTAGGAAAGCTTTCATAGTAACATATCTCGAAATAAAACAAGCTGGAGAGGAGACCTTCAAGGGGGGAGATTTATCAAACATGGTGTAAAGTGAAATTGGCTCAGTTGCCCCTAGCAACCAATCAGATTCCACCTTTCATTTTCCAAAGAGTCTGTGAGGAATGAAAGGTGGAATCTGATTGGTTGCTAGGGGCAACTGAGACAGTTTTACTTTACACCATGTTTGATAAATCTCCCCCCTTTAGTAAATTTTTTTGCTTAAAGGGAAAGACTCCATACACGTCTATTGTTTCTGAAGTTATTTGTCAGATGATTTGGGGCTTGTTTAATGTCTTCGTACTATATCTGTAAATACAAATAAGTGCAGGAAAGTGCTTAAGACGCGGCTGATAAGAGGTTTAACAGCCGGGCATTAAGTAACTGCGGCCTGCCAAAAGTGAGCGAGCCTTAATGTGGAAACTTTGCTGAGGAGAGTGTAAGGCGACAGAGAGCAGCCGCTGGAGATAGCGCAGGAGACGCTTATAAGCTGCAGGCTGGAAGAAGTGGAAATCACTTGATAATGAAGTGAAGGGAGGAAAGAAATGGTGTGCGATCCCAGATAACATTCCTGAGGAACCGGCAGCAGCGTGATAGGGCTGGAGAGGGGCAAGGAATGCAGGCGGTGGAGGAGGAGGATGATAACTGGCGCTGGCCGTGCTCTGTGAGAGGAGGGGGGGGGGGGGGCGCTTACCAGATCCAAAAAAGTGTGAGCAATGGTGTATATACTCTAAAAGCATCCCCCATAGAAGTTAAGGGGATCCTTGGTCTAGACCAGGGATGGGGAACCACCAGCCTTTCAGCAGTTGTAAAACTACAATTCCCATCATGCCTAGATAGCCAAAACAAAGCAGTGGCTGTCCAGGCATGATGGGGATTGTAGTTTTGCAACAGCTGGAGGGCCGAAGGTTCCCGATTCCTGGTCTAGATGGTACAACCGTGATTAGTCTAGTCCCAAATTCTCATGGCTGAATCCACAAGATTTAAAGGGGGTTATCAAGAACAAAAACATGGCCACTTTCTTCCAGTGACAGCACCACTTTTGTCTGCAGTTTGGGTGCAGGTTTTGTAACTCAGTTCCATTGAAGTGAATGGAGCTTAATTGCAAACCACACCTGACCTGAAGACAAGAGCGGTGCGGTGTCTGGAAGAAAGTGACCGTGTGTAATAGGGGTGAGGACCAAGCACATGGTCCTAGCTACTAGACAGGGCAGCCAGCCCATCAAACTTAACTTTAGGCCACATGCAGACTGCGTAAGAGACCAGGTCACAGAACGGCCGATCTCTGAAAAGATCAACCCGGCCGGTACAGCAGTACCAGCGGGATGATCTTTGCAGCCACAGAGTTCTGATGCGGGCGCATCCGTGTGCGCCGGCATCAGAACTCCTCACAGCACACTATGATGTGTGTGGCCAAAGCTCTTCGCTCTAGTGTGCACTGACAGGATTTTCTGCGGCCGCTATTCAATGAATAGCGGCCGCAGAAAACGGACATGTCAGTTGTTTGTGGCGCCACTAGGGATCCTGGCCGGAGCGTATACTATGTGTATACGCTCCGGCCGGGATCCTATAGACAGCAAGGTAACGTATATTTTCGTAATAATCATTGTAGAACGGCCGCGGTTTTACAAAAATATACATTGTGTGAACATAGCCTTATTATGTATGCATAACTCCATTTTTTTTATGGTTCTGCATAAAAAATTTTCAAATTTTTTCTCAAGTTTCGGATTTACAGAAATCTGGATTTTTTTCAGACAAATTGCTCAGAATGTGAGTTGGTAGACTTGGGGATAGGAGTTTGGGCTATGTTTTGACACGGTCCTAGCAGACACAGTCGTAGACATTTCAGGAGATTCATAGGGACTTTCAAATGCGACCAACTAGGCTACAGAATTGGACCCAAATATTAAGCGAATTTTAAGAAATTTGCTTATCATTTCTTATATATATATATATATATATATATATATATATATATATATATACATACATATATATATTCTCCGTGTTAAAGGAATGACATGGATTAGAAAAACAAAGCTTTTCCTTCTATTAATTTATTTTTTTTAAACAGCGCCACTGGAACATGATCAAGTCCAGTCGTGCAGCATTTGATTACCGGTGGCTGAAGTAGTTGAATCAAGCTCTAAGGAGTCCTGGAAAACATGGATAAAGCCTATGGCCTATGGCTGTATTCATGTGTATGGCCTATAGATGTCTTCATGTTTTCTTGGATTCACTAGAGCTGCATCCAACTTCTTCAGCCACCGGTAATCAAATGCCGAACGTCTGCATTCGAGCATGATCAAGTTGCGTCCCCTAGTTGTTTCAAAACTACAATTCCCATCATGCCTAGATAGCCAAAAGCTTTGGTTTTCTGGAAATTATGGGAAATGTAGTTCTCCAACACCCGAGGACTGAAAGCTCCGTACGTCAGGGATGGGGAACCTTCAGCCCTCCAGCTGCTGCAAGACTACACCATCATGCTTGGTTTAGCTTCGTCTGTCCAGGCATGATGGGAATTACAGTTTTGCTACAGCTGGAGGGCCGAAGGTTCCCCCATCCCTGCCTTACGTGCTGTATATCAACTGGAGACAGAGCGATACCATTTCTAAAGGAAAATAACGTTCTCCTCATCCTGGATAACCCCTTTAAATGATCTGTTCCAGTCATTAGAGGGAATACGGCACAGATCATACCATAGCTGGCTGCGGTGGACCCCACGGTCAGGTGCACGGAGAGGTTACATGTACACAGAAGCTCCGGCACTGGTAACACATAGTAACGCTGCGCCGATACTCCCACAGCCCAAAACAAATTCTTCACAAGTGCATTTTTGTCTGTGTCACTAGGAAAGGGCTATCGGGTGGCAGAGAACTATGCCAGCTATTCCGAGCCTCTAGGAGAGATGCCCAGGAATAAAACAGGCTTGGAGAGCTGAGAATACTGCCATTCTGTGTCACGGAGACAAGACCTTTACATACCCCCGGGTGACCAGATGAGACTTGTTTTAATCACAAACCATGCCGTGACTGACAGCTTAGTAGCTACCCAACCTGGGCAGATCCTCAGCGCCATATAATGTCTTATAGATTCACTCCCCAATTTATTCCGGATCTTGATCACATGTAATGTGGAGAATGATGTCATAAAACTGATTGTGAGCAGTGAGTGACATCGCCATTGTGAAATGAGGGTGTAGAGATGTCCCTCTTGTACATCCTAAAGGGGAACTCTGGTAAAATTAGTTTCACTGTTAAATCAACTGGTTTCAGAAACTTACATAGATTTTTTATTTATTTCTATTTTAATCACCTCAAGTATTCCAGTACTTATCAGCTGCTGTATGTCCTGCAGGAAGTGGTGTATTCTTTCCAGTCTGACACAGTGCTCTCTGCTGCCACCTCTGTCCATGTCAGGAACTGCCCAGAGCAGCAGCAAATCCCGATAGAAAACCTCTGCTACTCTGGACAGTTCCTGACATGGCCAGAGGTGGCAGCAGAGAGCACGGTGTCAGACTGGAAAGAATACACCACTTCCTGCAGGACATACAGCAGCTGATAAGAACTGGAAGACTGGAGATTCTTTAAATAGAAATAAATTACAAATCTATATAACTTTATGGAGATCCCCTTTAAATTGTATTTGGACAGTGTGACATCACAAGTCCCTTTTAAGCAGTGATGGATAAGAAAAAAAAAAAGGTTACAGCTGCAGTCATGTGACCCACTGTATGTAACATTGCCAATCATGTAAGGCAAAAAATTGTATTTGGGTAATGTGACATTACTAACGTCACAGTAGTAATGTCGCTGAAGATGACATCACCCATGTCATATGACACACTGTAAGTAGTGATGGCCATCCTGTCTGAAAGTTACGACATCACTGCTTATCCGTCATGCAACAAATATGACATCACATGGTCCAAATATGATTTACAAATTATATCTGGACAGTGTGATGTCACTCGTCGTCTGACGCGTAAGCAGTGATGTCATAACTTTCAGACTATAACCTATTTTAAAGGAGAGGCAGCAAGGCACGACCACAAGTCACAAGACTCTGAAGTAGCGATGTCACACATGTGGAATACATTGACCCACCACGAGCAGCGCTTCCAGTACTGCATGTAAATCTGTGACATCACTTGTATCACATGACTCCTAGTGACTGCTTATATTACTCTTCTGAGATCTAACGAAAGTTTGGGGAGCAGTAATGAAAATTGTGCAAAATGTGATGTCACTGAGTATCATCAGTTCTGTGAAATATAACTGGGTATAAAGACGCAATATCAGTTATTGAATATATAACTCAGGGGTAGGGAACCTTAGCTCTCCAGCTGTTGCACAACTACAACTCCCATCATGCCTGGACAGCTAAAGCTTTGTTTGTTTCAACAGCTGGAGAGCCAAGGTTCCCTTCCCCTGATATAACTAGTGTTGATCCGAACCTGAACACTGGGCATGTGACTCCTGGTGGCGGCAGAAGTTGGATGCAGCCCTAGTAAGTCCTGACAATCATGGATACAGCCATAGGTCGTATCCATATTTTTCTGGTGGCTGTAGGGTGGAATCCAACTTGTCCAAATGGCAGGAGTCAAATGCAGAGTGTTCCCTTTTGGACAAACACTGCCGATCCCGAACTTTTGTCAAGTCGGCCCAACGCTACATATAAGCCATGTTTGGAAGCTAGGTATTCTCTCCATGGCTGCTCCAGCTTTGGTTAAGGATTTTTTATTTTTACATTACTTATTGGCTTTGCTGTCCTATGACTCAGGGCTGGGGATTGTGTTGTCTGCACACAAGGGTGTACAATGTTCAGCTACAGCTAATTGTTTGCAGTTACCGACAGCGAGGAAAACCATGGAGGTGGCTATGTCCCTGCATGTGACTGTCTGCTGCCACAGGGCAGACTCGATCGCCACCGCCTTCCTCTCCAGACACCAGGCCTATTATTGGCACATCCTCAAATACCCGGCGTTTCCTAATTCCTAATTTCCTTCGCTATCTTTCCACAATAGGATTGCTAAAGCTTTCCTTTATTTTGGGGAAGCGCCTCATTCCGAAACGAAGCGTCTCTGAGACTTCAAAGGGAGTGTGTTACAGTAAAAAAGACAATCCGGGCCGCGAGACGCAGGCACATGTCACCTCTGACCTCTCTTACTGCCGATCCATCAGAAAGGAAACCGTCATCACCCGGCTTAAAGGGATTAATATAAACAGTGTTTAGAAGCAGCGTGGGGAGGAGTCCAGGAGGAGCTCGGGTGGATTGGGCTGTTTGACAGACCACATATCTCTCCTCGTATTCTATAGTAAGCAAAGCGCATCGAGGAACAAAACTAGGGAGCTGTGATGTAATGGAATGAAATGATATGAGTCTGAAATTTAAAGGGGTATTACGCTCAAATTAAACTTTCAATTCTGCCCTTGAGAACAAAGCAAACATTCTACTATTACCTTTCTTTGCTCCTTCTCCATCATCTTCACCTCCACTGCCGAGATGGACTGATCTGGCAGTGACAGCCTGCTCAGCCAATCATTGGCAGAGGCACTGGCCCTTCTCAATCAGTGATTGGCTGAGCGAGCTGTTACTGCGGAGGGGATTCCATCTCTGAAATGGAGGTGGGATCGTTAAGCTGGAACCCAAAGGAGGAGCGCAGAGAGGTAAGAACAGGCTGTTTGTTATGTTCTCCCCAAGGGCAGCAGCATATCGAGAGTTTATCGGATCCTTACACTTACATTGGGATTGCAGAATTTGGCAATGCAGGCTTGACAGCTAGTTCTGTGGTTGCCGAAGGAGTGTGACAGGCTGAGCAGGCACTGCTGACTATTAGGGGCCAAGCACTCGCAGGGCGGTAGTGCAGACAGTAGGCAGGCAGCAAAAAAAACCATACCCTGCAACACCAGACAACCCCTTTAAAAGGGGTCACCACATAGTGATTATGAAATCTGCAGAACCAGTCCAGCTCTTCTAACCACCTCAACATTAGATATCCACATGTCTGGTCATATATGGTTGTCCATGTACTGCATGACCTGTAAAAGTGGGAGCTGGCCCCCTCCAGCATTCTGTCCAGTTTCCAAAACCTGGAATACGGTAAAGGGTGAAAACCTAAAGCAGGCGTACTCAACAACTTTTAGTGAAGGTCCACTTACCGGAGTCTATTAGGTGAAGGTTCGAACTGAACATCAGTAGGAAACATGTTTTTTTTATACTTTTCACAAACATTCAACTATTTACATACAGAACTGCTGCTTATTAGCGGGAAAACTGGGTTTTTTTTCTCTCACACCAGCACTTCGATATTGGGTACAAAGGGGGTGACTGCCCTAGTAGTATATAGCCCCCCCTGTTGCTCCCCCAGTAGTATATAGCCCCCTGTGCGCTCTCCCCCAGTAATATATAGCCCCCCCTGTGCGCTCCCCCCAGTAGTATCTAGCCCCCCTGTGTGCTCTTCCCCTGTAGTATATACCCCCTGTGCGCTCTCCCCAGTAGTATATAGCCCCCTGTGAGCTCCCCCCAGTAGTTTATAGCCCCCTGTGCGCTCTCCTCCAGTAGTATATAGCCCCCCTGTGCGCTCTCCCCCAGTAGTATATAGCCCCCCCTGTGCGCTCCCCCCAGTAGTATATAGCCCCGTGAGCTCTCCCCCAGTAGTTTATAGCCCCCCTGTGCGCTCCCCCAGTAGTATATAGCCCCCCTGTACACTCCCCCAGTAGTATATAGCCCCCCTGTACACTCCCCTAGTAGTATATAGCCCCCCTGTGCGCTCCCCCAGTAGTATATAGCCCCCCTGTGCGCTCCCCCAGTAGTATATAGCCCCCCCTGTGCGCTCTCCCCCTGTAGCATATAGCCGCCTGTGAGCTCCCGGCAGTAGTATATAGCCCCCCTGTATGGCGCTCTCCCCTTGTAGATGGCCCCCAGACAAAAAAACAAACAAACCACAACTCACCTAGCACCTCGCTCCGCCTGTCTTCTTCTTTTCTCCTGTCAGTTCGGCCCCCGGCTGATACGCGCTCTCTGGGGACGTCCGGGGGATTCCCCAGCAGAGCGTGAATCAGTGACCTCAGTGTACGCCGCTGGCCTGTACTTTCGGGAAGTACAGGCCGGCGGCGTACACTGAGGTCACTAATGCACGCTCTGCTGGGGAATCCCCGGGACATCCCCAGAGAGGGCGTATCAGCCGGGGGCTGGACCGGCATCCTCCAGTTGTGCTCATCTCTACTAGCGATCGGCCACTGATCGAGATGTCTGCTGACTGGACTTTTGCAGCCGTTTAAATGAAGATTTTTGCTGTCGCCCTTTGTAAACAAGTGATGAGCGGAAAAGGGACGCCCAATGATCATTCATGTAGTCCAGCCATACGACTGATTAAGTCAAGTAGAGGCTCCAAAACGAATATCTGCAGCCGGTAGACCCATCTAAAGGGCCCTTGAATTGGGCTCCAACAAGTTGGGGCCCTACCTGCTGCCCTGCTACACGGCCAAGTCAGGTCAGGCAGGGCAGAATACTCTCTACCATGCCCCTATGTCCTCGTCTTTATTAGATTACCCCTTTAATTGGCTGCTACATTAAAAAAGGAGCCGTCTGCTTTAGAAAAGAGGATGAATAGGAGCTTGGTTTTCCTCCTTTTAGCCAGACTGGCACTAGTATGTGGCTCTCCACAGCTCGTCCGGACATAACCGGCAGGGCCCATTGCTTACAATGATCGCAGCACAGCAAAAGTACAGATTTACCTGCCATCCCCCTAATGGTTAAGGGATTGTCCAAAAAGGACTATATCCCTTTAATGAACGCTCAAATACCCTGCAAACTGCTTCACAATACAACGGCATCAGGCGACATATATACCGTCATAATCTACCGCCCCATGTGCCAGTATTTAGCCACCTTGTCCAAATCTGCTTAGAAGCCGACCAGCAGCGTCTTGAGCTTTCTTAAAGGAATTAATAGAAGCTTCAGACTGACACAACCCTAATTAGTTAACAAATGTTTAATTGTTATCCTGCCCCCCTCCCCTGGCCGCTATTGTGGCCGCCGCTGTCTCCTGTGCTGATGTCTTTGTCACCCCGCAGACTGGGCCATGCTAATGCATTAGTCTGAGAGAAGGGCCATCTGTCACACGGTCCGCTCCCTTTAATCCCAGTCAGTCTGAACAGCAACTTAAGAATTTTCTCTCAATGACTCCATTGCATTAGTGGCGAGGATTTCCTGGAGCTTATTGTCATAGTGTCATGCAGCCAAAGCGGACCCAAAATCCCTCTTAATATGTGCAAAGAAGGCGGCAGACGCCTCCTGCTCCCAGCACATTAACCCATTTTCACAAAGACGTGGAGGGCGACTTGTGACGGCTCTATTAGCTCATGTGCTGCGGTGAATAGCGAGGGGGGGGTTCTGTCAGCTCTATTGTTGGGCTTATCATTGGCTGCTATTGTGTGTGACTGGTCGGAGTCTATTAATGTTTTGTGGGTGAACTGGGTTGCTGGGAGGCATTGAATATATGACATTTAACCATAGAATAACGCTGGAGGGATAGATAGATAGATAGATAGATAGATGAAGATACATAGACATAAGTGAATGACATAGGTAGGTATATAGATATATAGACAGATACATAGGTAGTCCCAGCTCCTACCTAGTGTGCTCCAAGAAAACAGCCTCTGTAACAAGTCAACCAATCCCAGTCTGACCATATTACCAACCAGTACAGCATGACAAAGGCCGAATCCAGAGGACAATACACAAGGGCTTAGGGAATATATAAGAAACTGACAATATATTAGAGCCTACAGAGGGAATACAAACTGACACTATAGCTGAACTACCCAACCCCAGAGACAGACGCTGAGACTGAGCACCAAGCGGATGCCCATGGAGAGCAGACTGTGGCAGCAGAGGCGGTGGTGGTGGAGGATGAGGCCCACTTCCTGCTACACTGCTCCAAATACTCAGCAGTGAGGGACACATACAGGGCCACCCTGTTGTTTCCCTATTTATGTTCCAATACTCGCAACCGAGTGGGACTTTAGGGGTTACCTATCAGGAAGGTGTGGTGCTCTCCCCATCATGGAGGCACCCCGTGGCAACAGGCTAGAGATATCTGGCTATCCCGTGCTTTTAGACTCGCAACCGAGGCTCCACGGACTCTTGTTTTGCAATGTGTCTGCCATAGACTGAGAGGAGCATGATATGCCATGGACTTCTCCCCTACCCTGGATGTGCTCCTATCCCAAACTGAGAATGCCTTACTTGCTTTGGCAATGCTATGATGTATTTAGTCCTGCCAATAAAGCTATTAACATTTGATATAAGAGAACAAGAGATATATATGAGACAGACAGGTCATAGATAAGAGAAGTGAAGATATTAGTAAATACTAGATATATAGACAAATTATAGATACTTCATATATTTAACATTTCTCCACCATTCTTATACTCATAGTTATTTATCTATGTATTGTCTCTCTATCTCTCTCTATCTCTCTCTCTCTCTCTCTCTCTCTCTCTCTCTCTCTCTATCGTGTTTTTCTTTATGGAATAAACTATTCACGATTTTTTTTCATCACAAGACTGGCGTGCTGCAGTTTTATCGTTTCTGCTATCTATCTATCTATCTCCTATCTATCTATCTATCTGTTTGCCTATCTGTCTGTCTGTCTGTCTATCTATCTCCTATGTATCTATCTCTCTCACAGACCGATCTACACAGATCATAGATATAGATAAAAAAACACACACACAAAAACAAGGGAGTAACATAATCGGACTGTTGACTGATCTTAAAAGGGTACTTTGAATATATAATTTTTTAAAATTCTACTGGTGTCAGGAAGTTATACAGATTTGTAAATGACTTCCATTTAAAAATCCACAGTCTTCCAGTACTTATCAGTTGCTGTATGTGCTGCAGGATGTGCCGTCTTCTTTCCAGTCTGACACAGTGCTCTCTGCTGCCACCTCTGTCCATGTCAGGAACTGTCCAGAGCAGGAGAAGTTTTCTATGGGGATTTGCTACAGCTCTGGACAGTTCCTGACATGGACAGAGGTGACAGCAGAGAGCACTGTGTCAGACTGGAAAGAATACACCACTTCCCGCAGGACACACGACAGCTGGTAAGTACTGGAAGACTGGAGATTTTCAAATTGAAGCAATATTCAAATATGTATAACTTTCGTAAAGTTGCTGGCTTGTGTGACTACTCCTGGTTGCAGTATAAAAGCAGCTCCTTCTAGGGATCGTCTGTACTTTTTGGACCCTAAATTGTGTGGTTATTTGTCCAATATGGCACCCGCTGGTAATGGGGGAGATTTATCAAACAGGGTGTAAAGTAAGACTGGCTCAGTTGCCCCTAGCAACCAATCAGATTCCATATCTATGGATCTCAATTAGAGGAAGAAAAGTCAGGAGGAGAAGCAGGAATGTGGTTGCACTTTTGGCATGCAGGCGGTATTTATGTATGGTCTGCTTCACAGGCTGGAGGTGGCTCACACAGGGATCCGCAGTCCCACCCTGCAATGCTGACCTGTAATTCACCGGCCCAGGGGCGGCCATACAGGCTTCTCCATTTAAAGCTGTTTTTTATTTATAGAGGAGAGAAGAAGAACTCGATGTTTCTTTTATTGGAGCTGTCGAGCCGGGGCCGGCCTGAAATATAAATAATCTCCCCGAGCTCAGGGGTTCATGGTAAGTGTGTCCTTCTCCCAGCTTCACCACAGTTTATATGAAATGCATGAGGTCTTGCTGGTGTGGAAACACAACCGCGACGCTGAGAAAACATTGCTAGAAAGTCTCCATCCTCTCCACCGGGCTGACCTTAGAGGGTTTCATGGTGCAGGATATGGGAAACTTGCACATTCAGAAGATCGGGAATGTGATGACATTTGCTCGCGGATTAGGTCAACATTCAAGGTGGTCGTCGGTAAGGAGGACGAGGTGATAAGGATCCATACTGGTGGGGGGGAGGGGGGGAAATGCAAAATTTCAACCTGAGCTCTGATCATGACCAAAAACCAAAGTGTGATAGTGAAAAGTCATGTGATGTGTCAGCATTAAAGTTTTCAAAGTCTCGAATTGGAATGTGGATATGGAATACTGGAAGGAACACCTCCATTACATTTTACTGAATCCTCTCGCCAACTGTGCGCTCAAGAGCCCCGTAACTGCGCGCTCAAGAGCCCCATAACGGGCCCCGTAACTGCGCGCTGAAGAGCCCCGTAACTGCGCACTCAAGAGCCCCGTAACTGCGCGCTCAAGAGCCCCATAACGGGCCCCGTAACTGCGTGCTCAAGAGCCCCGTAACTGCGCGCTCAAGAGCCCCGTAACTGCGCGCGCTCAAGAGCCCCGCAACTGCGCGCTCAAGAGCCCCGCAACTGCGCGCTCAAGAGCCCCGCAACTGCGCGCTCAAGAGCCCCGCAACTGCGCGCTCAAGAGCCCCATAACTGCGTGCTCAAGGGCCCCGTAACTGCGTGCTCAAGGGCTCCGTAACTGCGCACTCAAGAGCCCCTTAACTGTGCGCTCAAGAGCCCCATAACTGCGTGCTCAAGAGCCCCCCCCCCGCAATGAACATGGTGCAACCTGACGATTTTGGTGGGGCTGGTTGACTGTGTAGTGAATATAAAGGCCTCCCAACAGATGACGACTGGGGAGAGAAGGATCAGGCATGTTGTATTTCAACTGCCCGATCCTTTATTTGGGGGTGGACATAAGTGGCCACTAGAGAAGTCCTGGCAGTAGTTTACCTCCTCTCTGCCTATTCAGGATACATGAACAGGATGGGCAGAGCATATGTATTTATGGAGGGCCAGGGAGAGATGGCTGTCATTAGGGAGGGGAGAACTTGCAGTACTTGCAGCCGGCTGCCTTTGAACTCTGTGCAGCTCCTCTGCTATTGCCTGGAAAAGCCGGATGCAGTCCTGGGAAAATGGGAGAAGTTTCCCAGGATTGGATCCAACTTTTCCAGGAGCGGCATAGAGTTTAAAGACAACCAGCTGACAAGGCGACAGCAGAGCCCAGCAAAGGGCTTCGCTAGTACTGTAAATTCGCTCATCCAGGGCACCTTTTAGGCTATGGTCAGACTTCTCTTGTGCAGCATGGGTATCTGTTGTCTGGCTATAAGCACAACACATCACAATGGCTTCCCAGTGCAGTCAGAATGGTAAGACAACCCTTGCACGCTGTTCAAGTAGTCGTAGGGGATATTGTCATCTTATAAACTGATGACCTTTCCGATCAATCTGATCATTGAGACAATGAAGGACATAGTGCATGTATATATCCTGTGTTTTGAGACTCTTCAATGAGGCTCCACGGGCTCCTCTTTTGCATAGTGCATGTATGTCTGAGAACTCAAGATGTGCAAAGAACGGCAGCCATTTGATTGAATAGCCGCGCAGGGTGAAAATGGTAAAGAGGACGCAAGACTGAGAAGAACAGTGTGTGATACATATTTCTAGGAAGTTTACTAAGATAATGAATTAGCCAAGTCATATGACTATAAGGAATGAAAGCGTGACAGGCTGAGAAACAAGATACTGAACCGGGACTGTGCTCCGAGTTGGTAAGAAAGCTGGCAGTGGCGCCATCTATTGCCAGAGCGCTGTATTACCATAAACTTTCCTACAAGCGTTCACCGATCTAAAGGGCTGTGACACGTCGGATTTAACGGCTATATAATGGCGGCCAATGGCATGGATTCCAAGCGGCGCGGCTGCTCTGGTTTATTCTGCACACAATCATTTTTTATAGGAACAAAACGAGAGACACGGTCTGCGCACACAATGGCCCCATTATGTGCAGCAACTAATCTGCTTTTACTGTTCTATTCTAGGGCACGTTCACAGAGGGCGGTAATGGGCTGCCGGGGAGGAAACACATGTGGTTTTGAGCACAATTTTACCGCCATTGCAACAACTAATCGAAGGAGAACATTCCTAGATTATCATGAGAAATGACTGACATACATCTAGAGATGACGTCAAATTCGTCTTCTGTAGTGCCGTAAGGATATGTCAGTACACCTGTAAAGTATACCGACCTCCAGTGGTGGAAGGATACTTGGCGGATGTCAGACATTCACCAAATCCCTGGATTCAGATATGACTATAACCTGTAATATTATTACACTCCAGAGATGTATCCAGGTAGAGAACTACAGTGGTACCTTGGTTTAAGAGTAACTTGGTTTAAGAGTGTTTTGGTTTAAGAGTGTTTTGGTTTAAGAGCTCTAAGTTTTTCAAAATTGTGACTTGGTTTAAGAGCATTGCTTTGGTTTAAGAGCTCCCTGTACTGGGTGGGAGCGTGAGTGGGGGAGGGGCATGGTCTGCATAGCGGGATCTACAGCACTGCACTCTGACCCAGGAAGTCTCCCTTACCTTCCAAATCATAGCAGATCCACTTCAGGCTGGGGCTTGCATCAGGGGACAGGACTGTGGAGGTAATATCTTTATAGCTATAACCCCTCTCTCCCCGGACAGAGAGTGCTGCATGTATGTGCCCTTATCTGTCCTGCTCATTCCTTCATGCTCCCTGCAGTCTCTGTCAGTCCTTGTGTTTTCCATCCTCTCCATTACTGTACAGTAACTTATAATATCACATATTCTGCTGTTTCTGAATGTTTGTTTCATCTGTTTTACACGTTATTCAGAATAATAAATCATTATTTTTGGTGTGTGGAACCAATTGTCTGCATTTCTAATGATTTCTTATGGGAAAATTTGCTTTGGTTTAAGAGTAGATTTGGATTACAAGCACCGTCCCGGAACAAATTATGCTCGTAATCCAAGGCACCACTGTACATGGTTTCACTGCTCTAACAGTAAAGAATCTGCCTCTATGTTGTTGCCTTATTTCCTCTAGAGGTAGAGGATTCCACCTGGTTATTGTTATAGCCTTGGGAATAAATAGATCATGGGAGAGATTGTTGTTTTGACCCCCTGATATATTTAGAGTTTGTTTTTAAAGCGCAGTTCTCAGTCTATTGCCCTATGTAAAGGACAGTAAACCCTTGATCAGCTGATCACTTGCACAGGCTTCGGTGGTAATAAAAGGCCAAAGCTGCCCAGTAAATGTGTTGATCTCCTACATACAGAGCTCGTTAGGGTCCGTTTACACAGAAATATTATCTGCAAAAGATTTGAAGCCAAAGCCAGTAATGGACTTGAAAAGAGGAGAAATCTAAGGCTTTCCTTGATGACCTGATCTCTGTTTATAGTCTGTTCCTGGCTTTGGCTTCAAATCTTTAACAGATAATCTTTCTGTGTAAATTGACTCTTAGGTCGTTCAGATTATCGTTAAATCGTTCGAATCTAAACGATAACCGTTCGGTTGAAATGCAGTTAAGGACTAACGATCGAACGAGAAATTGTTGATAAAAGACCAGGACCTATTTTTATCGTTGCTCGTTCGCAATGAATAAGACGTCTTTCGCAGTAGATACGAACACAATAGCGAAGGAAAAACTATCGCAAATACGATCATAAGTAACGATTATCGTTCCATGGAAATGAGTGAACGTTTTCAGGTCTTTCGCAATAGCGGTCGTTTGAGATCGTTAATCGTTAACGATTATGCGAACGATAATCGTCCGGTGGAATAGGGCCCTTACACAGCTCAATCACAGTGCAGTCATCGCCCATTGCTTTAGCAGCTGTCAGCGACACATCTTCTATTATGCGGGGAGATGTGCAGATGACAGCTGATTATTTCTTGATATGTCAGAACTGGGTGATCAGCTGATGTTTGCTCATTCATTGTCTGATCTGTGACCTTATTATACGGGGCAATACCTGCCTGGTCTAACATATAATGATCCTGTGTATAAGGGTCTTTATAAGTCACCTTTGTCAGCAGCACGTGGTCATGTAAACAGGACAATAATGTAAGGGAACATTTCCCAGTGACCATTCATGTGTCCTTTAATCCCAATGACCGCGCCGTGTAAGAGCTTCTTTGACTTGCTCAGTCATAGTCATCCTTTTTTATATAAACTCAATGGGGGAGATTTATCAAACATGGTGTAAAGTGAAACTGGCTCAGTTGCCCCTAGCAACCAATCAGATTCCACCTTTCATTCCTCACAGACTCTTTGGAAAATGAAAGGTGGAATCTGATTGGTTGCTAGGGGCAACTGAGCCAGATTCACTTTACACCATGTTTGATAAATCTCCCCCATGGTGTAAAGTGAAACTGGCTCAGTTGCCCCTAGCAACCAATCAGATCCCCACTTTCATTTTCCAAAGAGTCTGTGAGGAATGAAAGGTGGAATCTGATTGGTTGCTAGGGGCAACTGAGCCAGTTTCACTTTACACCATGGGGGAGATTTATCAAACATGGTGTAAAGTGAAACTGGCCCAGTTGCCCCTAGCAACCAATCAGATTCCACCTTTCATTCCTCACAGACTGTTTGGAAAATAAAAGGTGAAATCATCTTTCTGGCTACTATAGACATAATACTAGTAGATAGATGCACATACACTAATGCTTTTGGACTCACCCTTACTGTCTATATGTATAGCAACAGCTGTGGAGTAGATTTCCCAAAGTCTATAGCTGTCTACTATTCGTTTATCCTGACAATAGGGTGTAATTCTGTTTTCCCACCACTAGAGGCCTCAAACTTTATAGACCACAGCCCTCCAGCTGTTGCAAAACTACAATTCCCATCATATGTGGACAGCCAAAGCTTTGACTGTCCAGGCATGATGGGAATTGTAGTTTTGCAACAACTGGATGGCAGCAAGTTTGAATCGTTGTTACAGATCTATATAGAATCACTAAGCGAAGTAGCTCTCTTCCAGAAAGACGACAGCTTGCTCTCTGGTGCCACCTACTGGAGATAGCAATGCTTAACCCCTTTAAAGCGCCTTGAAGCATCACTCAGATGTCAAGGCTCTGTAACAGTTGAAGCATTGACTTGCAAAGATGGGGAGCACCTCCACCAAATGTGGTCTGACCCCTACTTCTCAGGACTTTGCAATTGAGCACAAAACAAAAGAATGGCGTTTCATTATTGTGAGCCTGTCCGCCAATGTTTAGGCGCCTTAAAGGAGTACTCTAGTGATTTTTTTTTTTCTTTTAAAACAACCGGTGTCAGAAAGTTATACAGATTTATAATTTACTTCAATTTAAAAATCTCCTGTCTTCCAGTACTTATCAGCTGCTGTATGTCCTGCAGGAAGTGGTGTTTTCTTTCCAGTCTGACACAGTGCTCTCTGCTGCCGCCTCTGTCCAGAGCAGGAGAGGTTTTCTATGGGGATTTGCTACTGCTCTGGACAGTTCCTGATATGGACAGCGGAGAGCACTGTGTCAGACTGGAGAGAATACACCACTTCCTGCAGGACATACAGCAGCTGATAAGTACTGAAAGACTTGAGATTTTTAAATAGAAGTAAATTACAAATATATATAACTTTCTGAGATAAAATAGAGCGTATTCAGTTCTTTGCCGGCGCAGTGGTCCACCTTTCTGAGCCTTTACGACCGACTGGGGTTGCGTGACATAGCTGTAGGCCGCAGCACATCGCACATAACTTGGAGGCAGCAGCTCATTTCTCTGTAAGCCCGCTGTAGACACGAACGCCGCTTATTTTCCCAATGTGCAGATCAAGCGCAGTTACGACCTCTCTTCTACATAATCACTTCCCACCTAACGCTGAAGGTCATACGAAGGACAAGCTGCTCCTATCCAATAGCCTTCATGTTTTTATGGCTCTGACAGGGTTGGTGCGATTGAAAATCCTTCTGACATACCAGTTGGCAATTGGCGGTATCTGCGCTGGAGACACATGGTATCTATTAGAGAGCTGTTTTACCAGCATCGTTCTGTTAACTTCTATAACAGCTGTCAGTGCGGACAGGACCTCGGGGAGGCATCAACTGGATGTGGGAATGAAAGTATTAAATACATCTGATTCATTGTTCTACATGACGGAACCAGCGGCTACAGGGACGCAGCGAGAGGATCTCTATTACGTGCATCCATGTACCCGGTGTACAGCACGGCGGCAGAATAATAATAATAATAATGTATCCATAGAAACCAACCTCAGAATAGTAACCTAACACGGGTATACAAGTCATAACATAGCCATCTCTCATAGATAGCAGTCACATTCCTGTACAGGAGCAGTATTATTGTAGTTATATTCTTGTATATAGGGGGCAGTATTATAGTAGTTATATTCCTGTATATAGGAGCAGTATTATAGTAGTTATGTGGCATGGGGGTCGCAGGGCCGTCCCATGGCCCCCGTTCCCTGACTGTGCACGCCTGCGGGGTTGGTGGCCACTGACTGGCATGGTGTGGACTTAGTGTAGGGACCCATGTGTATCAGATACCGGCACGAGGTACATGGGGCAGTGTGGCTTGATCAATTCATACACAAAATTCTGATGTGTTTTTTTTTTAGCCTAGCGGCACTAGTATCAGCCATAGGTGTGAGGTGCAGCACTCTGTTTCTTCCCTGAACCGCATTATAGTAGTTATATTCTTGTATATAGGAGCAGTATTATAGTAGTTATATTCTTGTATATAGGAGCAGTATTATAGTAGTTATATTCTTGTATATAGGGGGCAGTATTATAGTAGTTATATTCTTGTATATAGGGAGCAGTATTATAGGAGTTATATTCTTGTACATAGGGAGCAGTATTATAGTAGTTATATTCCTGTATATAGGGGGCAATATTATAGTAGTTATATTCTTGTATATAGGAGCAGTATTTTAGTAGTTCTATACTTGTATATAGGGGCAGTATTATAGTAGTTATATACTTGTATATAGGGGCAGTATTATAGTCAGGGCTGTATTAACAGCTGCTGCTGCCCTAGGCACTAAACCTGAAGACGCTACATCTTCACGCACCTATTGGAGATACCAGACCTGACCAATACCACCATACCCCCCACCCCCCTGGAAAAGACACCAGATTTACTGGCAAGTCTGAACAGGAGGAGGGAAACTAAAAAAATAAAAACAAAAAAATTAGTTTTTTCTGTCCCCCTGCTCCCTGGTGCTGCCCCCCTGCAAGGTGCTGCCCTAGGCACCGGACCATGGGTGCCTAGTGGTAAATACGGCCCTGATTATAGTAGTTATATTCTTGTATATAGGAGGCAGTATTATAGTAGTTATATTCTTGTATATGGGGGCAGTATTATAGTAGTTATATTCTTGTATATAGGAGCAGTATTATAGTAGTTATATTCTTGTATATAGGGGGCAATATTATAGTAGTTATATTCTTGTATATAGGAGCAGTATTATAGTAGTTATATTCTTGTATATAGGAGCAGTATTATAGTAGTTATATTCTTGTATATAGGAGAAGTATTATAGTAGTTATATTCTTGTATATAGGAGAAGTATTATAGTAGTTATATTCTTGTATATAGGAGCAGTATTATAGTAGTTATATTTTTATAAAAAAAAGAAAAAGAAAAATGAAAAGTAAGGCTCTTGACAATCAAGTTTACGCCTATATGCTAGTATAGAAAAATGCTACTTTTTTATAAGATGGGACACTATGGACAACACGTGCCCCTATATGCCCATACAGTGGGGTATAGGTTGGAGTTTTCTGTAGGGATGTGTATTCCTAGTAGAAGTCTGATACCTGATGTGAACAGAACCTTATTACAAAAAAAAAAAAACTGGATATGTGTCACATATCTAGACTAATTACCTAAATATTGCACATACCAATCTATATTAAATTGGCAGGGTGGTTGTTAACTGATACCTAATGGGGAGGGGGGAGCAGTGATGAAGAGTGTTGGTAGGGGAGGGGGTGGATGCCACCAGACGAGAGTCCTAAGGCGCTGCCTTTTTGGGAAAGTTAATAGAAAATTAAGGACGCACCGGAGATAAAAGCAAGAGCAGCCAGACAAGGACTGTGTCATAACAATACACTGTGCACACAAACATCTCTGCCCATAATAAAGCTCTGTTCCCGAGATACTAACACAGCGCGTCGGCTGCCATCGTTGTCATGGTACAAGGCGTACCATCATAAAAAGCCAAACAAGCGTCGTCTTGTACAGACTGGGGCTGGTGGATCTCGTCCTGAAAGAATCCTTATCGTTCTGGACAAAGGTTCACGGCTAAAGAATCCGCGGCATCTTCTTCACATTATTCTCTTTCTATTGTACCAGAAGTGTTTACGTTTTATCAGCACTTGTAAGATTTCTAAGAACTGACGTAAGGAGACGGGTGGATCCAAGGGTACTGGAGGGATCACAGATTGTCTCATGACCACTAGGAAGAGCATTCCAGGAGACGTAACTATAACCAACCAATCCACATGGATGACAACCAGTATGGCTGCCACTGCATGTTTGCAGGGATGTTACTCGATATGAGAGCTTCGGATAAGTCACTACTAGAGATGGGCAAACCTTGAGCACATTCGAGTTTGCTCAAATCTGAAGTCTCTGCATTAATTTACCGGTGCATAAAGAAGTTGGATGCAGCCCTTCTGGAAACCATGGATAGAGCCTTTGGCCCATGACCATATTTATGTTTTCACAGAAGACTGTGTCCAACTTTTTCAGCTATTGGTAATCTAATTGAACGTTTGGGTTTGGACGAACTTGAGTGTGCCCAAGGTTTGCACAACAGTACTAGAGATGAGCAAACAGTGTTTTTCAGGCAGTCCTTGGGCTGCATCCACCTTCTCCAGGCAGCAGGATTCAAAAAGGTTGATTGTTCTGGATCATGCGAATCTGAACTTTCGGCAACTTCGATTATCTTTAATCAGTACGCATACGGGAAGATTTGCTTTCTAGGAACACAGTGAAGTGTGGTAACACGGTCCCGGCCTGTGAAATCCATGGTGATCATCTGCTACAGCCTCTATGATGGACACTACCCCTTGAAAAATCGTATGGAAAGATGTCTAGAGATTAGTGCAACTTGAGGGTGCTCGAGTCCTAACGTTTGGCATTTGAATACAGAAACCAAACCCATCCTAACCGCGACACGGTGATACTGAGCTCAACAATGTCCTCTGTTTTTGAATTGGTTACGGATTTGCATCCCACTGCACCCCTTTCCCCATCCGCCAATGATGCGGTTTCATTGCAATTCATAGCAATCCATCGCAGTTTAATCATCATGAACAGCAATAAAGCAATTATTAACTTCAATACATCTCACTGCAGTATGAAAAGAACGGCCATTGTTTTCAAAAATCGGGTGTTGTGTGAACATAGCCTAATACAGAACTCCACTGATCCTACTACATAGCTTTTGGGTCAAGCCATAAATAAAAGGGAATAAAATGGCGGTAAGGAAGTGGGTGGGTAAGGATATCCATTTCGGCTGCATATAAACTCTTTTACAACAATACTATTAGTGTCTCATTGTTTACTTGTTATTGGGATTTTATTCCATCCCAACTAATCCTCCCAAGTAGAGTTCAGGGAATATATTTAGGGTCCGTATAAAGGGTGCGGCACAGCTTCTACCCGGGGGTGACCGGATCCGTGAGTCCATTTTCAGATGTGCCAGCCTGGGAGAGGTGCAAGACGCACATCCTTATGTTTAAGCTGTTGCTGGAAACAGTCACCAGGGCAAGCAGTGTGCAATTACAGGCGCTGTGATGTTCCCTCTAATAATACTTTGCTATGCATACTCAGCGTGGAGACAACTCTCTTCTAAAAAGAGAACAAGGATTTCACCCGTCTATGTCATCCCAGGCATAAATGTCAGCTATCAGGAGCTGATTAGCAGTGGGTATACAGCTGCGCTGCGCACTTAGACCTCAAGCACCAGGGATGAGACACTTATTTTTATTGTCCTTTCAATGGCGCCATGCTTGGCAGTTGTGTTATTCAGCTAGAGATAATGGCACGTGATGCAGAACATCCATGGAACGTACAATTACCCGGGTATTTCCTGCCAGGGTCCATATCATACCGCAGAGCACTCTCTTTGGAGAATGCTCAGGAGTCCCTTCAATCCTCTAGCCCACCAGGGATATTACCATTAGATCCTTTGCTACCTAAATATTGTCCACTAACTCCTTTACAACCTTGAAGGTAGCCATACACATTACATCACTATTGGTTAACCCTGACAATATCAACGGGTTTAGATGACTATCTAATGGGGGTGGTGGTGCGACAGCTGTACCCCTGGTGGCAGATCCGGGGGAAAGAAGGATTGGGTAGTTGGGGGGAGCGTTGGTGTAAAAGCAGAGTTGAATAAGTGTTCCTGCCAATAAGCTAGGTTGTATGGCCACCTTCAGACATAAGTGACATCAGCATTAAATCCTTCACTACGATAAACCACCAGGGTTATTCAGAATGACCTTCTCGCTACCTTAGACCACCAGAACTGCCCCCTTCATTACCCAAGACCACCAGAGGTATTACAACCAACCCCCTCAATACCCAAGACCACCAGAGCTGCTCGCCTTCCCTAGCCAAGACCACCAGAGCTATCAGAACTGCCCCCCTCACTATTTGAGACCACCAGACGTATAAGAACATTGCTACAAGTACCGGTATTATAATAGAGCTCTAAGTTACCATGCTTCTATGGAAAACCTCATCCCCCCAATGTCCGCCGTATACGGTATATAGGATTTTATGAAGTTATATTCACAGCACAGAATTATCTAGTCCTGTACCAGAACTGTAACAAACAGAACCGCCAAGAACTGCAGTGTAAGTACATGCTCCATGCATTATACGTCTTCCAAAGAGGAAGTGTAAATTAAAATCCATCTATTCATTTTTCTCCCAACAATATCTAATATCCATTTGAAACTTTTCCAATGCCTAACCAAATTCCATACAGTAACTACCCAGTACCCATACATACACTCTCCATCTACCCAATCAATTCCTATACAATACTACCTAATATCCACCCAATATCAATCCAACAACTATCCAGTATGCATCCAATATCAATCTAATTCCCAACAGTCCTGAATTCATCTAACAACCTAATCCCAATGTCCATTCAATATCTACCCAATTTCCATTTATCCAATATCCATTTGTTCATTCACTCAAAACTGTTCTATCAATTCCAGTTCATCTACTATCCCTCCAATAACTATCCAATATTAGTCATATAACTACTCAATCCCATCCAATAACTAATTATCAGTATCTAATACCCATCCAATAACAATCCAGTATCTATCCAATAACTACTATCTAAGTATTATCCATCCAAAACCTTCCAATATCCATCCAGGGATCCAATATCTATCCAATATCCATCCATAATCCATCCTCTACCTACTGAAAATTCACCCATCCAAATCAATCCATCACCCATCAAAATCCATCCATCCATCACCCATCCAAATCTATCCATCGCCCATTTAAATCCATCCATCGCCCATCCAAATCCATCCATCCGTCACCAATCCAAGTCAATCAATCGCCCATCCAAATCAATCCATTCACCTATCAATCCAATATCTAACACCCATCAATCCATCCATTCATCCAATGTCCATTTATCACTGTATACCAATGCGTTGTAGGTCAAAAGTAGTCACCGATACCAACTCCCTCTTACCTATCTATCCCCATGTAATATCGATATCATTTCTAATAAAAATTTCCTTTATTTAATTTCCATCCTTGGTTCCTTGTGGAATAGATGCTTAGAAATCTTACATATAAACAAGATGGAAGCAATTTTCTTTACAGTAAGTTCCTATTCCCCCCTTGACTTTCCAGCCGGGCCGTGCATCTAGATTCGTGTGACATAAGATGTAAGTCCTAGAAACTCTCCCAGGTTTTTCTTATTTGACTGGTTCATGTTTATTTTTGTGAATACGATTCTCGCCTTTAATATTTTCTTTGGGTGGAGGACGTGCCTGAAAGGGAACATAATATTTTTTCTGTAAATATGGCGGAGAAACGTGTTAAGTGTCAAAAAGTTATGGCCCAGAGTTCAACTGTGTACTGGAATATCAGTCGCCAGAGAATTTATTCCAGCCTGGGCTTAGTCTCATTCACTGGCCCCGGTCTCGGCAGCTCTCCCGCCATGTCCGATATAGAATATTCTTGTATAAGCCATGAAACAGGTATTCTGAAAAAGTCTCTTCTTTGCAATGAGCTGATCCTCTGTTACTGTTCCTGAAAGTATATGAATAAACTGACAACTGGGTCTTACCATTCCTCTTGTCAATGGGGCATGTCCTCAGATTTTCTAGAGACACACCCCATTGAAGAAGGGAATGGTAAGGCCCCTTTGCCTATCAATCTGCTGCAAACTGATTACTATTAAAGTCTATGGCACTTTATTGCTGCAGTGGATTCATCCTGCTGCGAGAATGTATCGTGCTATAGACTTGTAAAAGTTAAGTACTTAGCTCCCGACACCATACTTACCTGTCCACGTTCCTGCAAGCTTCCCTGGGTCCCTGCACACTGACAGCTCACTCAGCTAATCACTGTGTTATCCCCCTGCAGACAGTAATTGCCAGATCGGGCCTTCAATGAACAAGGGCCGAGAAAAGAATGCAGGAGCGCCCTGGGGGAATGCGGGCAGGTACACTTGTTGTTGGTAGCTAAGAGGTTAATTTTCACAAGTCTGTGGCACGATATAGTCGTGTAGCAGAATGATAATCTGCTGCGGGAATGGAGCGCAATAGACTTTAAAGGGGTTGTTCACCCCATTTTTATTTTTCTTTCAAATCAACTGGTCCCAGGAAGTGGCAGAGATTTACTACTATTAAAAAATCTCCAGTCTTCCAGAAGTTATCAGCTGCTGTATGTCTTGCAGGAAGTGGTGTATTCTTTACAGTCTGACACCAGTGCTCTATGCTGCCACCTCTGTCCATGTCAGGAATAGGGCAGAGCAGCAGCAAATGCCTTTAGAAAACCTCTTCTGCTCTCCAGACTGGAAAGAATACACCACTTCCTGCTGGACATACAGCAGCTGATAAGTACTAAAAGACTTGATTTTTTTTTTTTTATAGAAGTAAATTACAAATCTCTGGCACCGGCTGATTTAAAAGATTTTTTTATGAACTACCCCTTTAAGGGCCCATTCACACAGAGAAATCCTCACAGAATATCAAGTGGAGCAAACGCTGCGGACTCCGCTTGAAGTTCTGTAGGAACTTACCCAGTCTCGGACTGGCCAACCAGAGGACCAGAGGGTCCGGTGGGCCCCCAGCTTTAGAATCTGCACATGTCTGCAATGACTGACATGTCGTTTCTTACTGGTTCTTCAATGGTGGGCCCCCAGGATTATTTCCTCTGGTGGGCTCGAGATACCTCAGTCCAACACTGAACTTACCTCTCCCCGTGCCCACGGTGAGCAGCAGGGCCAGCTGCGGGACCCCCGTTGGAAGTCATATTCTCCCGAGTTGTGATGACGTCATTGTCGTGGCTGAAAGACTGGCTGAGTAGCCCATCAATCAGCCGAGTCATAGTGTGTGCAGTGCTAAGACCCTGGAGTTCTGCCTTTCCGCACCTCCCGACCTCGGCCATCTACCCCTCAAAAAATGACAAAGTCCGGGAGCTCCGGTGGGGAGAGGTAAAGCCCCTACTACACGGGGCGACGGAGAGGAGCTATTACACAAGTCGGCAGCGAGCAGGTAAGTATAGGGGGGTTGCGGGGAGCTTCCCAGATGATCGTCGGGGCAGCCTATAGCAGATAGCAGCGGTCTGCTGCCGCCGCTCCTGTTCCGCAGGGCGGTGGCAGCAGATCCCTGCTACATTACTTGTTTGTCTTTCAACATGTTGAAGGACAAACGACTGCAACGATCAGCCAACGTCGTTCATGTCGGCTAATCGTTGTCTTCTATTACGCAAGACGATAATTGGCCGAATTCGTGTAATAGTGCCTTAAAGCAAATGTACCATCAGGTACATGGATAGATCGGCGCCGGTGCCGCGGTCCATTTTTTGAACCGTTGCCCGGTTCTCGTGTACAATGCCGTTCTATCCACGGATACCGGCCGAGGCTGAAGCACTGGAGGCGGGCCGGCTTGCCCCCACTGGGAGAAAATCCCCTCCCCTCTATGACGCGGCTCCGTTAGAATCAATGGAGCTGCGCCATAGAGGGGTGGGGGATTCCTCCCACTGGGGGCGAGCCGGCCCGCCTCCAGTGCTTCAGCCTCGGCCGGTATCCGTGGATAAAACGGCGCCGTACACGAGAACCGAGCCAAAGTTTATAAAATGGAACGCGGCACCAGCTTCCCAGCGCCCATCTATCCGTGGGTCGTGTTAATGGTACATTCGCTTTAAGTTCCTACCAGTTATCAAACTCCCCCTTGTCCTTGCCAGCTTTTATAAATGGCCGGACTTCAACTTTAAATATCTTCTAGAAAATACATATATATTTCCCATGAAATCCATTCACCTATAGAGTAATTTATCCATCTCTCTATAAGCCTATGTAGGATTCCTGATGCATGGCTCCATCCAGCGACTACTGAATAATATATGGTATTTACATGCCGGCTATATACTATGCATATATACACACACATTCGTTCACGATGTATAATTCATTCTGCTTTGCCTCAATCCTCCCAGGGAACGGGCCATGGAAAAAGCCCCAGTGCTGGGCTCGGATTCCCAGAGCTGGTAAGCAGCATGGAGCGCTCGCTCGCTGCTCGCTCTGCAGGCGCACCGGGCGGATTTCCTCTCTCCAGCTATGACATTCCTCAAGAGACTCTGCAGCAATAAACACACACATCCCCACTGGTACACACAGAATATAGAATCAGGAGGCCGGCCAGGATGTGAACCGCGCCGCGGCCAGAGACGGCTACACTTCAAATACTTCTCCTCTCCCCACATTAACCTCTTCATGGCTGCAACACATGAAATATCACATCACAACTATCAGGCTGTAAGGAGGGGGATCCATCAGTAAGAACAAGAATGGGGAATACATCACCTAGATTTTTTTTGTACGGATTAGAAACAGATACTGAAACTATCTATTTTCTGGAAAAAAAATTATTTCATTTTTTGTAAATTATTATAGGGACAGCCATTTTTTTTTTTTAGAGGTTCATAACAGCACTTAGAGATATGCTTTACAGCGAGCCTCATAGGCACAATAATCTGGAATCTATTTAGTGTTTTGTGGGCATGCTCTGTGACCTGTGGACAGGATGTTCTACAGGGAGGGGGAGGCTGAGCTGCGAGCTTCACATATTGTGAATGGTATGTTATCTATATACTAAGCCCATCCCCATCCCTGGTTTAAAGGAACAAGAAACAGGGCCTAAGCAGATGGATACAAAGAGTTCAAGTGTCATGCTCTGTCTCCACAGGTTCTACACCACACATAACACTAAGTATTACTTTGGCATGGAGTGTCCCTTTAAGAATGGAGGCGGCTGCAACAATTTGTTATTTAAACTTAACAGGTAACAGATTTGTCCCTTTAATTATAACACTGAATTTTCAATGAACAATACATACGATGGGTATATAAGGAAGACATGAATAAAACATCAGCAGAGAGATGCATTGTGGGTGGAATCACCATTACACAATGACAGCCGCGTGGGCTTGCATAGTATTACTCTATGAATCACGATTCAGTCTGACAAGGTGTGATCCGCCGTACTCTCTGGGGGATGCAGGATAGGTCTTCTATCATATAACATTTAAAATACTTTTTTTTTTTTTTTTTTAAATAATGAAGTTTAATAAAGGTGTGTGCACCTTATATTCCAGAATCATGGATAACCCAGAGAATGGAAGACGAGAGCTCTAAATATTACTGTGAGCTCTCTGCTGCCACCTCTGTCAATGTCAGGGACTGTCCAGAGCAGGAGAAGTTTCTATGAGGATTTGCTGCTGCTCTGGACAGTTCCTGATATGGACAGAGGTGGCAGCAGAGAGCAATATGTCAGACTGAAAAGAATATATCACTTCCTGCAGGACATACAGCAGCTGAAAAGAACTGGAAGACTTGAGATTTTTAATAGAAGTTACAAATCTATATAACTTTCTCGCAACAGTTCATTTGTAAGATTTTTTTTTTTTTTTTTTTTTTGCTGAACTACCCGATTTACTGACAGCACAATGTCAACCAAGTAGACAAGAAAACATGTACTTGACAAGACAATTGGTTTGGCCAGGTTCTGTATTGATGAAAGCCTGTACTGTATATGAGGTGGCAGGGGAGGACGGGTGAGGGGGACGCTTCCCTGATCACATATGTCATCGGCTGCGGACCGTGATATGACTAATGATCCCCTTTTAGCGTTTGATATAAATGTGACACCGCAGGCACACGTCTAAATGTGGCAGCGAGCTGTCAGCCTCCCCGCGTTGGTTCTGAGTGACAGCGAGCGTCGTCATGTGACACATTTTATCACAACTCCCCCCTGTAGACGACCATGGCCGCGTATTCCTCCCACGCGTGTGCGTGGGCTGCAGACCCAGAAGCGATTGATGTAGGAGCCAGCACGCGGCTTAGCATCCAGAGGGGGGGAGGGGGGAGAAAAAAAGGGCTGAAAGCTTCAAAGCGCGTCTGTCGGCGGAGAGCATTATTTCTGAGTGAATTGCGGACTTGTGCAGCGAGAAGAATGGCTGCTATTTACATTTAAATGGCTTCGCTGCCTCCCCCCGGTGTTCGATCTCCTCTCGTGATTGTCAGTAATAGGTCAAGTGCGAGGGTTTACGTGATTTCTTTATTTGCTCTCTGCACAATGTGAAATGACATTTGCCCGCGACCTTACAGCCGTACACATTTATAAGACAGATCGGAGCATCCTTAAAGGGGCTCTCCAGTTTGTAAATCACTAAGAAGGTATAGAGAGGTGAAAGGTGAGAATGAGCCCCAACAGGAACCGATCCCCCCGTTACCAAGATCAGTCTCATTGCAAGTATGACGCGGGGGGACGCAAACACTGATATCATTTACCCTCCATCCCAATATGGAGGGGTATTCTTGTCTGATAAAGCAATGGCACGTCATTATTTAATAATCAGGGATGAGCCGATCTCAAGGGGTCTCCACTGATCTAGAAAGAAAAGGGGCCACAATGCAAATTCGCTGTTTTCCCAGAACTGTGACGCCCCAAGCCACCAGACTGTGTAACAACTGCACCTGAATGCTGGGGTTTCATACATAGCTGTGTACTGATCCTGAACTATACTCCAGAGCTGCACTCACTATTCTGCTTGTGAGGTCACTGTGAACATACATTACTTATCCTGTACTGATCCTGAGTTACATCCTGTATTATACTGCAGAGCTGCACTCACTATTCTGCTGGTGGGGTCACTGTGTACATTACATTACTTATCCTGTACTGATCCTGAGTTACATCCTGTATTATACTCCAGAGCTGCACTCACTATTCTGCTGGTGGGGTCACTGTGTACATACATTACATTACTGATCCTGAGTTACATCCTGTATTATACTCCAGAGCTGCACTCACTATTCTGCTGGTGGGGTCACTGTGTACATACATTACATTACTTATCCTGTACTGATCCTGAGTTAGATCCTGTATTATACTCCAGAGCTGTACTCACTATTCTGCTGGTGAGGTCACTGTGTACATACACAACTTATCCTGTACTGATCCTAAGTTACATCCTGTGTTATACTCCAGAGCTGTACTCACTATTCTGTTGGTGGGGTCACTGTTTACATTACTTACGCCTGCTCGGGTGAGTTAGGGCCCTATTACACGGGACGATTATCGTGCGAAAAATCGTTATATTGTTCGAATTTAAACGATAATCGTTCTGTGCAATTGCAGGCAACGATCGAAAAATCGTTCGTATGTCGTTGATCGTTGATCTAGATCTGAACCTAAAATTATCATTAATCGTTCGCTGTAATTCCACGTGCGTTCGCTCAAGTTCCGCTAATCGTTCAGTGTAATAGCACATTGCCCATTGTTTTCCTGAGATCAGAAGGAATAAACGGTCGCAATAACGATCCTAATAACGATCGTATCTAACGACCATCGTTCTGTGTAATATGGTGAACGATTTCAGGTTAATCTCGTTTGCGATCGTTCATCATTAGTCGTTAATTGTTAAAAATCGCTGCGTGTAATAGGACCCTTACAGACATAGCCTTGTACCCTTGTGGCGGTCACCTCCTGGGATGACACTTACCTGCAGCATGTTCAGCAGGAGACTCCGGAATTTGGTTCCTTCCACCATGAACAAAGCCATTTTGTCACAGAGTTTGGCGGCGGTGTGTGCGAAGCTTCTGTCCGTCACGGCTTTCTGATAAATAGTCTTTACAATCTCCTCTAACATCTCCTCGGAGTTGGCAGAGTTCTGGGCCTCCTCCATGAAGGTGGTCAGCTTGTAGTCCACGTCGCTGCTGTTGTTCCGCATACTGTTTAAGATTTCTATAAGTTTGTCCATTTTGGTCCTTTGAGGGTTGGTGGACTCCACCGCGTATTCTTCCTAAGGGGGATAATAAAAAAAAGGAGCGTGACCATATACAGGGACTACAAGAAATATAGGCCCCCTCACATGCAGACCAGGGCTGATGTCAAGAGGCTGGAGCTTAAAGGGAATATCCAGGCTTAGAGAACATGGCGGGAAGGTTTCTGTAGCTGCAAGCTGCCTCCCAGGCTAAAGCACCACTACAGGAGAAGCGGAGCAGGACTATTGAAACCAATGGGCTGGTCAACCAGACAACTCCTCTGACTCCATTACTAACTACAGTGTTTTTCTGGAAATAAGACCTACCCCGAAAATAAGACCTAGCTTCATTTTGCAGGATTTTTGGAGCCCTACTACAAATATAAGCCCCACAGTCAGCTGACCAGATCCCTGACACTGGGTGGCTGAGCATCAGCCAATCAGAGCCAGGCTTGTTATGCTCCACCCCCACCTGCTCAACACAAGCTGCAGGGGAGGCAGGAGGGGTAAGAAGATGCACAGTAGGGGACATTGGATATGGGGGACGGAGGGTATGTGAACCATCTACAGAGGGGGGGAAAGTATACAGTACGGGGGAACAACTACAGAGGGGGTAAGAAGGTATACATTATGGGGGGCCTTAGTGCAGAGGTGGAGGGAGGTATACAGTATGGGGGAACAACTGCGGGGGTGGGGGGGGGGTGTAGTAAGGGGACTACCTGCTGAGAGTAATGTATACAGTATGAGGGAACCACAGAGGTGGAAGGGAGGTATACAGTATGGGGACTACCTGCTGAGGGGGGTGTATTCAGTATGGGGACTACATGCAGAGGGGGAATGTATACAGTATGGGGGCTACCTGCAGAGGGGGTGAATACAGTGTGGGGACTACATGCAGAGGGGGGGATGTATACAGTGTGGGGACTACATGCAGAGGGGGGTGTATACAGTATAGGGGAACAACTATGGGGGTTGGGGGGATTGTGCAGTATGGGGACTACCTGCAGAGGTGGGATGTATACAGTATGGGGGAATACCTATGTATACAGAAGGAGGGAACGGCAGAGGGGGGAGGGATGTATACAGTATCGGGACTACCTGCAGACGGGGGGGTTTATACAGTATGGGGGGCTTACTGCAGGGGTGGATGTATAACGTATGGGGGCTACCTGCAGAGCGGAGGTGTATACAGTATGGGGGAACAACTACAGAGGGGAAGGAAGTATACAGTATGGAGGCCTAAAAACAGGGTAACTTACAGTATAGGGACTCCCTGCAGAGGGGGGAGGGTATCCAGTATGGAGGCCTTATTCTCTCTGCTGCTGAAACAATTATATCTGCATAATGGGGTGGAGACCGGGTCTGTTTAGTACAGCTACATATTACCAGTCTATTAGAAAACTACACTTAGGGTACGTCCATGCAGTTTTCTTTTGGATCGCAGCAAGCTGAGACATGTGGCGCCTTCCTAAGACACAGACTACATCAGTTCAAAATGAAACAATTGTTGGAAGGGGTTACCCCAAGACAAAGTCAACCTACTCACATAAGGTGTTTTAGGGATGTTCCAAGCCATCGGACCCCCCAACAATTACAAGAATGAGGGTCAACTGTCCCTCTAGTGACTGGAGCAGCTGCACGGCCATTGCTCGATTCACTGTCTTTGGGTCTTCCAAACATTGTTCAGAACGGTGCTTGTGAATGTTCAGCAATCCCATAGACAGTGCTTAATGCACGTCAGCTTGTGACCAGTGGACATCCCAGTGGTCAGACCACCGATCAGTTAGTTATCCCCCATAAGGGCCCTATTCCACCGGACGATTATCGTTCAGATTATCGTTAAATCGTTCGAATCTATACGATAATCGTTCGGTCGAACGAGAAATCGTTGATCGCTTTATAAGACCTGGACCTATTTTTATCGCTGCTCGTTTGCAAAACGTTCGCAAATCGTTCGCATTGAATAAGACGTCGTTCTGTCATTCACAATAGATACGAACGCAATAGCGAATAAATAGCGAAGGAAAAACTATCGCAATTACGATCATAAGTAACGATTATCGTTCCATGGAAATGAGTGAATGTTTTCAGGTCTTTCGCAATAGCGGTCGTTTGAGATCGTTAATCATTAACGATTATGCAAACGATAATCGTCCGGTGGAATAGGGCCCTAGCTCTTATAATGTAAAGGAGTTAAAGGGGTTTTCCAGCCAGAAAGGAAGTTGCCCCTAGCAACCAATCAGATCCCACCTTTTAATTTCCAAAGAATCCGTGAGGAATGAAAGATGGAATCTGATTGGTTGCTAGGGGCAACTGAGCCAGTTTCACTTTACTCCATATTTGATAAATCTCCCCCATTGTATTTCTTCCCATAACCCCATAAATTCATGGTGCGGAGAGCTGCTACCTCCCTTCTTTTCTCCATTTATATATAGTGTGATAGCTTCCAGCCATGACACCACGACTATACCCTCTCCGTTCCCATATACGAGGCTGCGTTCCGTCATCTACATTCATGGCGGCCTCTCCATTCTCCTTCCATCGATGCCCCGTCCTCAGCCTGCCTTTTGCTCAATAGAATTAGTCTCACCGCTTATTAAAACAAGGGCCGAAAAATTAAACCGTCTAATAGTTTTAGGGAACGCATCTGGCGCCTTAATGTGCAGCTTTCTCTGCTCCCAAATTGGATTATGGGTAATTGCTGGCGACTTTTCAGAAAAGCGTAAATGGGATTAAAAAATACAGATGTAGCGGGCAGCCTGGTAAATGACGGGAGGAACGTGGCTACACATAAATCACACCTCCGCCGCAACCATGGGCAATGAGTGCCGATTCTTAGACAGTGGAAATTTAAAGGGGTATCTCTAAATGTTATCCCCTATGCAGCGGAATGGGGAGATGAAGCTGATTGGTGCTGGCACCCCCACAGAACACAAGAATGGCAGAACACCTCCACCCGTATTCGGACGATAATCGTTCCGTGTAATAGAAGGCAACAATCAGCAGATATGAATGATGTCGGCTGATCGTTGCAGTCGTTTGTCTTTCAACATGTTGAAAGACAAACGACTGATTTAGCAGCGATCTCATGCCGTTGGTCCGTGGAAAAGGAGTGGCGGCAGCAGACCGCCGCTATCCTGTATGGGCTGCCCAGACGATCTCGCGATCACTCAGAAAGCTCCACCGCACCACCTCGTGACCTCCCCTGAACTTACTCGCTCGCAGTTGCCCCTTGTAATAGGGGCTTTAGTTGGGCTATTTCTGTGCCAATTTTGTGCATCTCAAGGCATGCCTCCTTCCAGCCACACCTTTTACTGGTAAATACCATCCCCCTTGTTGAACAAGGCATAAAAAGATTATAAAACATACATATGTGGTGCAAAGCATTTATGCCAGTCCCTTGGTGTATATTCTGTCCCACTGTATGCAGTAACCTCTTGAGCTCCCTCTAGTGGTGGCTGCAGGCAGTCAAGATGCTGCATTTTACCTCTGTCTATGCAGGGGATTTAGACCTTTATATAAAAAACAAATAAAGCTTTGCCAGACATGTTATCTGAAACCAGTGATCCCCCAACTCGTGATCCTCCAGCTGTTGCAAAACTGCAACTCCCAGCATGTGCTGCTGTCAAAGTTGTAGAAGCAGAAGCTGGGACCATTTCCCAGTTAACATGTAATAGCGACTGCAGATTATTATTTTTTTAATAAAAAAAAAATAAAATAGAAAAAATGTGTAGTAAGTATTTACATGACGGAATGTGTTTTGTTCTCCTTCCCATATTTACATCATTGATCAATGCCAAAGTGGTCACATAACAGGATGTTTTCTGCACACGTACGTGGTTTTTATCAGGAAAGCACCGACCCCGAGATCTAACAGCAGTTCAAGTGTATTCCCTTCTATAGTGACTGACCAGCCAGCGACAGACCAAGAGCACAGGGGGTTGGAGACTTTTATAGAGGACAGGCAAGTGGAAAGTTACACTCTTCTGTAGATCAGAGGCAGAAATGAAGATTGAAAGGGTTACCCAGGATTGAATAAAACACCGCTAATTCCTTGCAAAAACAGCACCCCCCAGTAATCAGGTTGTTTGGGGTATTATAATTCAGGTTTATTCACTTCACTGGAACTGAGCTGCCAAAACCACAACCGACTTGAAGACAGGAATGGTGCTGTTTTTGGGGAAAAAAATAAAATAAAAGCCCCGTTCACATGATCATAGAAATTTTTACAGTCAGGAAACACTCATCAGAAAGCCTTCAGGAGTTAGTGTTTCACCTATTCAAACATTCAGCTGCTTCAAGGCTGCAGCGATGCTCTTGGCCGGCTTCTTCCTATTCCTCTGTGAGCTCACAAGTGATATCACTCATGCACCACATCGATGGGGGAGAAAGTGGTCTTTTGTAGCCGGAGGCATAGTGCTGCCCCCGGCTAGGAGGGTGAAAGGCAGGACTGGCAGCCAATGGCTTCCGGCCCTGTCAAACACAGGGTCGCATTTTACTGTATGTGCTCCTGATTAGGAGCGCATACAGTTAAAGCGTCAGCCTCTGAGGGCGCCTGAACATGTAATAACTTAATTATTTTATACACTAAATCATCAGCGACGCTAGCTATTGAATGTAGTGACCCGCGGGCATCAGACGATGATTTTTAAACTTGTCCAAAGACAAAGATAGTTGTCTTTATTACACCTGATTGAGCCGATTATCGCTCCGTGTAATAGGGCCCTTAGTTCCTATACAGGGCATAACAGTTTAGTTCTATAACAAGCTGTGGCCTAATATTATATATATATATATATATATATATATATATATATCTGCAAAAAAAGGGTCCGTGGAGCCTCAGTTACGAGTCTCAAAACACGGGAATAGCCAGATACAGATATCCCTCTCTCCAGAGAAGGAAGCCCATTGCCAAGGGGTGCCTCCTAGTGGGGAGAGCACCAAACCACCCTGATACGTAGTCCCTCAGGTCCTCACTCTGTTGCGAGCTTTGGGACCTAAATAGGGAAACACCAGGGTGGCCCCTGTGAGTCAAAGTCTAACTCTGTGGCGAGTATAACGACATAAGACAAGGGTTACCAAGGCTAGGCATCCATCCACAGACTGCAGTTTCGGGGTATTTGCCCCTCGTCAGTGTGGAGCAGGATTCTGGCTACTGGGGCAATGAAAAATAGACCAACAAAACACAACAATCACTGAACTCAGGGAGAACAGTGAAAAACAGTGGGCTTCCTTCTCTGGAGAGGGGGATATCTGGCTACGGACCCCTTTTTTGCATATTCAAATTTTGTATGGGACAATCAATGGAGACTCGTAAATGAGTACTCCATTGGAATTTTTCACTGTTCTCCCTGAGTTCAGTGACTGTTGTGTTTTGTTGGTCCATTTTTCATTGCCCCAGTAGCCAGAATCCTGCTCCACACTGACGAGAGGCAAATACCCCGAAACTGCAGTCTGTGGATGGATGCCTAGCCTTGGTAACCCTTGTCTTATGTCGTTATACACGCCACAGAGTTAGACTTTGACTCACAGGGGCCACCCTGGTGTTTCCCTATTTAGGTCCCAAAGCTCACAACAGAGTGAGGACCTGAGGGACTACGTATCAGGGTGGTTTGGTGCTCTCCCCACTAGGAGGCAACCCTTGGCAATGGGCTTCCTTCTCTGGAGAGAGGGATATCTGGCTATTCCCGTGTTTTGAGACTCGTAACTGAGGCTCCACAGACCCCTTTTTTGCATATTCAAATTTTGTATGGGACAATCAATGGAGACTCGTAAATGAGTACTCCATTGGAACTTTTTACTGTTTTCCCTGAGTTCAGTGATTGTTGTGTTTTGTTGGTGTATATTTTATATATATATATATATATATATATATATATATATATATATATATATATATATATATATATGAATGAATATTAACAGGAAGGTATAAACCCCCAAAGTTGTCACTGAGAAGAGGCGGAGGGATGTGGTGGCACTGCCATTTGGTGGAGATGTATTGCTAATACTAAAACCGCAAACCATAGAAGAAAAAAGAAACAACACACCTCTCCTACAACATAACACAATAAATTGACAGGGGTGTGTCTGTCAGCATAATGTTGACTGATTCTAAGCAGCAACCAGCAAAAAACTAAATGTGACTAGGGTATCTGACATGGTAACTCAATTATTATGTGAAGGTCAGCCATGTTTGCCAGTAGACCCCACAAGTAAGGTTCTCACCTTCTCTTTGAGCCGCCTTCTCAGCCGGTCTTTGGAAGATTGGAGCAGGTTTATTTTCGGCCTATCCCGATCTCTGCTCTGAATACTGTCTTTACGTTTCGCTTCCGATTCGTTGCTGCCGGTCTGCTGGGATTGTCTCTCGGTAGTCTCTGTGCTACGGTGAATTTCTAAAGGGATATGGACTGTGCAAACTGAAGCGTCCTCAATCTTCAGACTCTCTGTGTCTTTGGCATGTCTCTGCGGGTCTTTGTCACTTGGCGAGTGCTTCTGGTTGTGGTGCCATCGGCGATTTTGGCTATAGCCATGGTGACCCGTCTTGCCTGAGGAATGCGGTGTTTGGCATCCTTGGTACTGTTTCTGGTGCTCCCTGGTGTTGTGTTTGGCAGGAACCGGTTGGTGCTCGTTTTGCTGTGTTTGCTGCTGTGGCTTATTCCCTCCTTGCATTTTCTGCTGTTTCCTACAGAGGAGGAGACAAAAAAGTCAGTGCAATGAGTTTGTGCTCCCTCAAACCTCCTCTGTGGACATTTTTGAAGGAAACTTATAAAGAAATTAAACAGAAGAAATAAAAACTTCAGCTGTCAGGACAGATGGGAGAGTGTAACATGGCTGCAGAATCAGACTACAAACCAGGTTTGTTTGTAGTCTGTAACTATGGAGACAAATACTGTAGGTCTGCATAGGAGCTGGAGGTACAAAACAATAAAAAAAAATTGCTAAATTTTATTGGAGGAAAAAATTGATTGCTAAAGTGTACAAAGCGGTATAAAATAAACCATTATTGGGAGCTCTGTTTTTAAAGGGGTTTGCCACTTTATAGTAAAATAGGTCAGTGTACAGTAAGTTAGTAAGTTTTCTCACTGTATATACTGACAGCAGCTCCCTGTGTACCTCAGAGCTGAAATCAGGCTCCCCTCCTCCAGGCTGTCCTGCTCTGTGGTGAGTCTGTCCATAAGATGGCCAAAACGGAGGAGCATGTGACCACTCCCTGCCCCCTGGTGTCCACCACTGAGCCTGCATATGCCTATGGAGGACACTGGGGGCAGGGCATGGTCACATGCTCCTCCATGTTGGCCATCTTATGGACAGCCTCACCACAGAGCAGGACAGCACAGCCTGGAGGAGGCGAGTCTGATTTTAGCTCTATGAGGTACATAGGGAGCTGCTGTCAGTAAGTACCTACTTATACTAAAAACAAAACTATTTTACTGTAAAGTGGGCAACCCCTTTAATGGATGCAAAAATGCTCTACTGGATTGAATTACTAAAGCATTGTTCGACTGGCCCAATCAAAATGCCGCACATCACCTGATTACAGAGAGCGATGTCCAGCAGACAACAATGCATTTACTGGGGTGCAAAAGAAAAAAAGGGAACCTGTCACCCCCCGTGCCGGGGTGAAGGCCGTCCGACCCCCCACTATAGCCCCAGATACTTACCCCATCTTGCCAAGTCCGGCTCCTGGAGCCGGTTCCGGGACGGAGATATCCTTGTCAGAAGGCTGGCGCGCGAGCTGCATAGATTAGTCCGACTTCCATAGAAAATGAATGGAGCAGTCATTATAGAATTGTAAAGTGCTGCGGAATCTGTTGGCGCTATATAAATAAAAATTATTATTATTTATTATTATTCTCTATGGGCATCGGCCTCATCTCTGCACCGTGCACGCCAGGCTTCTGACAAGGATATCTCCGTCCCGGAACCGGCTCCAGGAGCGCGACTTGGCGAGGTGGGGTGAGTAGCCAGGGCTCTAGCGGGGGGTCGGACGGCCTTCACCCCGGCACGGGGGATGACAGGTTCCTTTTAACTGTCGATGAACAAGCAATGGTCTGCGTCAGGGTTAGAATGATGTTCAAACCTAATATACTGCGCATGCACAACTTATTTATTTTGATATGTGCCATTCAAGTCAATAGTGCTCACTGGATGCAGCTAAGCATAACAAATAGTGAGCTCAATGACTGAGCATTTGCAGGGCACTGGCTCGAGGACTAGCATTGAACTGAACAGAGTCGGCCCTGTTATCCACAGACCCAGAGTAGTATGAAATTTTGGTCTGCTACCAACTTCTTGGAATTGGGACATGGACTCTCAGAAATGGGGCTTAGGCTATTAACTCTGGGAAATCCAACTAATCAAGTGAGTGAAGAGTCAAAGTAATCCATCATTGTTAACCCATGCACAGCACTGTACATACTAGTAGCTATACCTGGCCATGGTAGTGGCTATACCTGGCACTGCAGCTCCTTTCCATGAACTTGCGAGGTGCAGTACCAGACTCAGCCACAACCAAATGTATGGCACTGTGTCTGAATAAACAAACAATTAACTTGTGCTGCCTCTATTATTTAGCTTTGTACCTACTACTAAGCAGATACTGACGGCCTATTCTGAGAGACCGCTATTAAAGCCATGTAACACAGTGTCATTAGCCGCGGTCATGTGACAAAAGTAGGAAAACAAATCTAAGAATTGCGATTTTGTTACCAGTGGGGATCATCTTGGGAGCACGGAGCAGACCAGGAAGAAGCAGAGACTTTACAGATCCTCCTGAACAAACTGATTCGGCCCGCCCCAGCCTTTCCAAATTATAGTGTTTCACTGCGCGCTGACCATGAAATCCCCGGGGTGCCTGAAATCCTGCCGAGCTGATGCCCTATTGACACTTCCAGGACTACGAGTCGCGCTTTGTTATGTATACAGTGAAGAGCAATAGGACTTTTTCAACTGGTTAACATGGTCCCAAACTTTACTACTTTAGAAAATGTGAAAAGACCTCAAAAAGTTTTCCTTACAATACATCCCCTCGAACAAAGTGTGTCAATGGGAATGTGGGTGTTGCGGTGATCATCAAGAGGATTTTCCCTGTCTTGCTTGTTTCTTAAGAGGTATTCTTTTTGTAAAAACATCCTCCACCATCTAAGAGCTGTCCTTGCCTGGAACACCCACCATCCTCCCATCATCATCGCCAAGCTAAGTTCACTGTAGATACTGTATTGAACCCCATAAAGACTAATTAAGATGTGGAGGACTATCTGTGTGTACCAAAATTCCTTGGGAAACAAAATCATGACTTCTAAACAATATAACTTGCTCAAATTTTTGATTTGGTGTTGAACAGTTATTGGATTTTAAATTGTAGAAGATTCCCGCACACTAATTACGGCATCTGAACGCGACCTCAGACTCCTTTCACACATCCGTTTAAAGTCCAGACCCATTCATTTGTATGGCCCCATGTACACAACCGTATGTTTTACGAGTCAGTATTGGGATCTGCACAGCAAAAAGTACCGGCGATAATACCATAATACGGCCATTGGTGATAATAGAAGTTGCATGGATGACGTAGCACATGGAGCTATGCCGTTTACTTGAAACTGGCTGTTAATTAAACAGCTTAGGGACGAATCCCTTTAAGAAAGACCAAAATGACCAAGAGGTGTGCAACACCAGTCTTAGACTGCCCCATCTAACAGTGCTCGGCTATCTTTGTCAGTACCAAACTAAAACGCCTGAAAATGGGGACTGAATCATAACCATAAAACTCTGGTCCAAGCAAAATACAGAGGGAAACGAGTGAACGGCAGAGGATGATGAGCTGGACATTGGCAATGAATGACCTCATCAGACAAACGCAGGGCAGCCCATGAAAGACAAGGACTATCTGAGGGATTAAGCTGCTATGGAGAGATGTGCTAATTCTTCTCTCCTTCGAGCACCAATTCCCGATGGACCAAAGAAAAACAAATGAGCAGTAGCCGGAATCTCACGTCTGCTGCGGTTCTATTCCCCCTGGAGTCTGCATTGCTATTCAATTTGGGGTTTCTAAATATATGGAGCTGTTGAATGATGTCTTCGGTATCCAGGGATGGGGGTGCTTCTTCGTCAGCACAGCAGATTAGCACTTTTATAGAAAGGAACATGAGTGTATAACAGCCTGGGCTGCTTAAATAAGGTCTCTCGAATGCAAAGCCGAGGTCCATGGAGATTTATAGAACCTCCTGGTAAAACGGATACTGCCTCATGCAGGGCATGTGGGATCAGGACGTGACCCCAACATAACCCCAAGAAAATAGCGCCAACAAACCACTCCTTGTAGAACATAACATCAACACCACCATCCCCAAGACAACACTATGCTAATACCCCATCAACAAGGATACAAGATCCCTTCTGATACAAAAACCATGTCAACAGAAGACAACCACATGCACCATCCCTGATTCAACACCAAGGGCAATACAAGACCTCCTCAAATACACCACCACCACAGCTAAAAGACCACTCCCAATAACTGATACACCACCAAGGGCGATAAAAGAAAAACTCATGTCTAAGTTCCCCTTCGATACAACACTATCCCCAATACAAGACAACCACAGCTACAAGACAGTGTTTAACACAATAAAATCCATGACCCAACACCACCGGCGACCCAACCCCACCAGCGACCCAACCCCACTTGCGACCCAACACCACCTCCAACCACCAAAATAGATAGATTACATTGCCCCCCGGCACGGCATAACAGAAGGCTGGAACACTGTGCAACATGTTTCTACTGAGCCATCTGTAGATGATCACAGGACCCTATGGAGTTCTAGACTTCGAACTAAGCAAAGGCCATGTCCCTCCTGATAAAGTCTTTCTGGGTCATTCAAAATTCTTCCTTAAAATATAATGAATACAAAAACGGTTCGGGATAGAATGGCACAAAGTGAAGCTACGGGTAAGCAGGGGGAGTTGTAATGAACAAAACAATATAGATTGCATTTAAGTTCAGGTATCAAGGGGGTATGTAGGGGTGGGGGTGAGGGCTGATATAGGCCTTGGAGGCATCAGGTTAGTGAGAAACAAGACTGGCAGCTTGATCCTATATTCCATCTACAAACTATAGGGGCTGGATTCCCGGAAGCTGCAGGCGCCACGTGTAATAAATAATGCTTATATTGGTGCAGCAGGATTTATCATGTGTATTTATTGGTCCGTACCGCCGCTCGCTTGACAACAGCTGGAATCTACTTCTCACTAATAGGAGTTTTTTGAGGATAAGGACAAAGAGCTCGTCCTTCAGATTGAAAACATATATTGCTGTAAATACAATAAAAAGGAGAATAAAAATGACCGGCGCTTTTATCGGGGAGCGTCGCCGCGCTACTTAACTTCAACTATGCAGCAATTCAGAAAACTTCTGGCGGAGTTATTTTAGGTAAGCTTAACAGCACTGCCACGGCGGGGGTCAGCGCAGGGCGGCACTTCGTCTCTGAAGCTATAATAACATTGAAAAATAGTCATTTTCTTTTTCAATGGATGACACAGAAGTACAAAACATATATTCAGAGTGCTAGGGAAAAGAAAAGTACAGAAGATGTCCTTTAATGACCCGCCAAAGCTAGCATTTTGTTTTTCCATACATTATTATTAATGGAGCAACAACCATCAAGCTGCTGTTGGCAGATCTTCCTTAAAGGGGTATTCCACTCAAACACAACTTTTGATATGTTGCTGCCCATGGCGAGACTAACAATTCCTTCTATACTTATTCTATCCTTCTGTTCTTATCTATTCAGTCTCCTTCCCCCAGTTCTGAGCTGCTGCTTTCTGCTGAAGACACAAAAAAAGTGTGTGTGACCTTTTCTCTCCATCTCCCCCTCCACCCCCTCCCTTTCTGAGACAGCTGATGTAAACAAGGCCCTGGCAGGCTTTATCTGCAACATTGTAACTTCTTTGTAATTCTGGGAGGGTTAATATGAGGTCAAGTTGCTAATGAACAAACTGTGATTAACCCTCCCAGCATTACAAAGAAACTACAATGTTGCAGATACAGCCTGTCAGGGACTTGTTTACATCAGCCGTCTCAGAAGGGAGGGGGGAGGAGGAAGACAGAGAAAAATGCTCACACACAGATTTGTGTGTCTTCAACAGAAAGCAGCAGCTAAGAACTGGGGCAAGGAGACTGGGTAGATAATATCAAGTATGGAAAAAAATTGTTAGTCTCACCATGGGCAGCAACACATCAAAAGTTATGTTTGAGTGGAATACCCCTTTAAAGGAATCATTTGGTGATTTTCCTAAGTTAAGAATCTTGATAGTGGCCACATTCTGTCCTTTAACTCTGTGTCTATGATGGAGGTTTGGAGCTCTGTATCAGAACTTTGCTCTATAACTAGTGTTCAGCGAACGGCCTTAAAAGTGTCCGGGTTCGTCAACTTCTCCACACCCAAACTCTCTGCATTTAACTCTTTCCATCTGGAGAAGGTGGAAGCAGTCTGAGGACTGACTTTAAAACATGGATAAAGTCTATGGCTGTATCCATGTTTTCCAGGATTCTCTCGGGCGGCATCCACCTCCCTCTAGACCCGGGGAGTTAAATGAGTGTTTGGGTTCAGAGAAGTTGCCAAACCTGGACACTTTCATGAGGTTCGCTCAACGTTAGTTATAACTAGTGTTGAGAGGTGAGGCCGAACTTTTCAGGTTCAGTAACATTCTCCAAACCCGAATGCCTGGCATTTGACTCTCTGTGGCTGCAGAGGTTGGATGCAGCACTAGGGAGTCCTGGAAAACATGGATACAGCCTATGGGGTTCGGAGAAAGATGCAAAACTCAAACAGTCCGGCCTCTCCACTCAGCACTATTTATAACTACCAGGAGCCTGGGAGACTAATGGCCACCTGTATAAAAAGGAGAGGACGGCTCAATGACTTTATAGACTTCCCTTGTTAATTTGCAGTCTGCATAGAAAAAGATAACCCCGTTCTTTGTATGCAGGAGAGGTGCATGGCATTAACTCCTTATAGGCAGATGACATACAGGACCCAGCAGTGAATTTACATTCATGGCAGGGGATGCGCAGATACCTTGTATGCAAATAACTGCAAAATGACATAACCAGGACACGGCCGAGCTCACCGCAGAATCCCAAAGGGTTTCACATGATTTATCTATAGTCAGAGGGGCGACCTTCATGTATGCAAAATTCTTGAATTTTAATGGTTTTCTGCTTTATATATGTGACAATACTGTTCAATTCAACCCCAAAAACACAATATGGACACTGACGTATGAGAACTCATGAATAACCATAAATATCAGGAACTGTATTAACCTCAATACAACCCCGAAGTAATAAGACATCAACATTACTTGGTAGAAAACCACCTCTAATATAATATCTACCCTACCACATAATCAATGTTCATGATAGAAGACAACCATGCGTAATAGACCACCTCCGCTATAACAACATAACTTTATCATCAAGGTCAATAGAAGACCACCATACATACTATATCCCCTGTGACATACCACCATGCCTGATATATCATTGTGATATAATAGCATGCCTAATGAAACAACAAAGACCATACACAAAACCACCATAGGTACAAGACCACCTCCCCTCATACAACACGGACCATACAAAACCACCTTTGATATACCACCACCTTCAATACAAGTCATAAGACCAAAGGTAGACCACCATACTTAGGGTCCTATTCCACGGGCCGAGGAGGGCCCGGTAAACGAGCGGCGATCTGCTAGATCGCTGCTCGTTTACTGGGCCTATTCCACGGCCCGATGATCGTTGAGCGAGGGCTGCAGGGACATCGTTACCGATGTCCTTGCAGCATCATCCCCCACCGCGCATCGCTACGGTTGAATAGCGGTGCGCAGTGGGCGACCGACGATTTGACAAGCAGAAGCATCATACATTACCTGTCCAGGCTTCTTCTCCGCGCTGTCTTCATCCCCGGGTCCCGCGCTCTCTATCTTCAGAATGGCCGGTCAGCTGACAGGCCACACTCAACCAATCCCAGGCCGCTGCGGCCTGTGATTGGCTGAGCGCTCAGTCAGCTGACCGGCCATTCTGAAGATAAAGAGCGCGGGACCCGGGGATGAAGACAGCGCGGAGAAGAAGCCTGGACAGGTAATGTATGATGCTTCTGCTTGTCAAATCGTCGGTCGCCCGCCGCGCACCGCTATTCAACCGTAGCGATGCGCGGTGGGGGAACGATGATTTTAGGTCTGGCCCTAAATGAATGATCAGCTGATGACACGATCATCGGCTGATCGTTTTCTCTATTTCACCGAACGATAATCGGCCGAATCGGGCCAAATGGGGCCGATCCGGCCGATTATCGTTACTGTGGAATAGGGCCCTTACATGACCACCCTAACAAACCTCAATGTATGACCACCTCCAATAAAATAAAATCAACACCAATCACGACTACTACAGGGCTCAGCTGTAATACCAACCGGAATACAACACCAAGGCCAACAGAAGACCACCACATGTATGCCACCACGTCCGATAGAACACTATCTCCAAGGAAAGTGGCCATGTTTTTGTAGCGCTGGATAACCCCTTTAAGGAGTTCAGAAACCAACCAAGCTGACATGGCAAAAGAACCCAAGGGCTCTATTCCACGGGACGATTATCGTTCGAAAAATCGTTAGATCGTTTGTAATTGAACAAAAATCGTTTAGTGTAATAGCAGACGAACGAACGAGAAATCATTGGTTGTTTAAAAGAATTGAAACTTATTTTTAATCGATAATAGTTGGCAAATTGTTCGGTGTAATAGGACGTAGTGCGGTTGTTCGCTGTAGCGACGACAGGACGACCGCACGAACGATCATAAGTAACGATCGTTCCGTGTAATTGGGTGAACAATTTTAGGCCATTTGAGATTGTTAACTGTCGAAAAATCGTTCGTGGAATAGCACCCTAAGACTGGTGCAAAACTACATGTAAATGATACAGCCCAGCAACTATAGTCCCTTTACCCCTTTTATTTCCCCCAAAAAGTTGCTCCCTTGTGGCTTACTTATCACTTTATGGAGGGAGTACAGCTGTATGATATCTTTGTAAAGCGTCAACCTGCAACATTATCCCCAATGACCTTGCTGATGGTTGCGTATCTATACTCTGATGGTCAATTATAGCGTCTCCCGCTTCCATCATCCATCCAGTAGGGTCAGCAGTGTCCCGCTCAGTGTCTGCGGCCTTAGGGCCTTATTCTACGGGACGAATATTGTTCTGATTATGGTTAAATCGTTCGAATCTAAGCGATAATCATTCGTTTGTATAGCAGTTAACGATTAATGACCGAATGAGAAATCGTTGATCGTTTAATAAGACCTGGACCTATTTTTAACGCTGCTCGATCGCAAATCGTTCGCATTGAATAAGATGTTGTTTGGTTGTTTGCAGCAGTGACGAACGCAATAGCGACGACAAGAGAACCGCAAGAACGATCATAAGTAACAATTATCGTTCCATGTAAGTGGGTAGGTCTTTCGCAATAGCGGTCGTTTCGATCGTTTATCGTTAACGATTATGTGAACGATAACCGTCCCGTGGAATAGGGCCCTTATTCACGATTAGGACACCCCATCCTGCCCGCTGACTCCCCAGATGGGGGGTATTTTTACAGTCGGCCACTACTGACATTTGGATTTGGTTTCGGCACTTTTTCCGGAATGTAGCAGCCGTATAATTACAGATCAGCCTCAGTTGTAAAACACTTTCCCATTAACCAAAAATAACGCGCTCTCTCCTGAAGTCTATTACCAGTGGCATTTCTGCCAGCGGCTATATCGGGTCTGAGCGGTCCTCACATTGGTCATTAATAGAAAGCTGTGAAACTCTACAAATAGCCGCGAAGCTTAATGGAGGGATCTGTGCTGTGGCTTGCCATTTCAGAGGCATTTGATGCATATTCCGAGTCGATGAGGGTGAAAAGTGTCATCTGAGGTGACAATAAGGACGACTGTTTCCCTGGAAAGTTTAATGCAGGGATGGGGAATCGTTGGCCCTCCAGCTGTTGCAAAACTACAATTCCCATCATGCCTGGGCAGCCAAAGCGAAGCTTTGGCTGCCCAGGCATGATGGGAATTGTAGTTTTGCAACAGCTGGAGGGCCAACGATTCCCCATCTTCAGTCTAATGTGTCTGAAGTTGGGGTATATACAATAGGACTGTTGACTGCAGTGATTTAAGTGGACTTGTAGCCAACTCCACAATAAAATGAGATGTCAGGGTTCGAATTCCCACCAAGTGCTAGACAGGGCAGAGAGAAGAGCACAGCTGTGCACTTCACTTTCTGGCTCGCTGCTCAAAAGATGGGCTCCCTATAGGCTCCAGCAATGCCTGAGGCCCCGTTCCCACTGAGGAAAGGTAGCGGAATTCCGCGACGGAATTGTCCGCAGCGGAATGCCGTTAGCCTCCCGCTCATAATGGGAGTCTATGGGAGGTGCGCGCTCCTGCTCTGTACGCGCTAAAGAATGAACATGTTCATTCTTCAGCGCGGACAGGGCAGGAGCGCGCGCCTCCCATAGACTCCCATTATGAGCGGGAGGCTAACGGCATTCCGCGGCGGACAATTCCGTCGCGGAATTCCGCTACCTTTCCTCAGTGGGAACGGGGCCTTAGATACAAAAGTTAGCTGGCAAGCTGGGCCCTCCTTCCGTCTCGTTCTAACATTCAACATTCAACTTGATATATATATATTAATATATATTAGAAATATTCAGAAGTACAGACTGTGACAGGACTTGTTGACTATCTTACAGGGGACATGCTCAGCGTAGGTATATAAATGTGCAGGTTACGCTGGATTCAGTCTGGCTTGGGGTTTCCTCTCCCCACAGGGAGCAAGTGAACATTCGGCCATACCGGGAGAGAGAACTACTCTGTTTCCCCGAAAATAAGACAGTAGTGTCGTATATTAATTTTTGCTAGGTCTTATTTTCAGGTGATGTCTCATTTTTCCATCAAGAAGAATTCACATGTCACAAGCACAGCAGGGACAGCGTATGGTATGGCGGCTTCTGGCCACGAGGGGGAGCTCACCACAGCACACAAGTCCAGCACAGCAGGGACCGGGTGTACGATATGGTGGCTTCTGGCCACCAGGGGGAGCTCACCACAGCACACTTGTACAGCACAGCAGGGACAGGGTGTCAGATATGGCGGCTTCTGGCCACCAGGGGGAGCTCACCACAGCACACTTGTACAGCAGGGACAGGGTGTCAGATATGGCGGCTTCTGGCCACCAGGGGGAGCTCACCACAGCACACTCGTACAGCACAGCAGGGGCAGGGTGTACGATATGGCAGCTTCCACCCACTGAGGGGAACTCACCACAGCACACTTATACAAGATAACGGCAGACTGTGTGCAGTTCCACGTCTGGCGGTAGGGGACAAAAGGGTTGGTGGCAAGCAATGGGTCTCTTGATGCCTTGCCTGAACATGCAGCGGAAGGGAACATCAGGGTTGGCGGCAGGTGACGCTCTTCAGGTCCTGCATGCAGCTGCTCTGCAACGGACGGTGAAGGTAGGGGACAACGGTGGTGGGCTTAAAAAAAAAAAAAAAATCACAGCTGCAGCTCCTGGTGTTCTGTTCGGCGGACATACTTCAAAACAAACTCTTTGCTAGGTCTTACGTTTGGGGGAGGCCTTATATTTAGCAATTCAGCAAACCCTCTACTTAGTCTTATTTTTAGGGGATGTCATTTTCAGGGTACATAACTATGTCTATGGGGGCCTACCAACTCCACACAGGGAAAGGAGGGTTCTGGTATAGTATAGACTGCAGTTCTGGATGTGTATGGAGTATGCTGCATGTCAGCAAAGGATAAACAAAGTTATTTGCTCTAAAAGTTTTTTTTTTTTCCCTTTTTAAAAAGTGACTAGCCGGATTCCACAACTCCCACAGGTTTCACTGGAAAAGCGGCCATACAGGAGCAATAACCTTGCATTTTTTTTTTGCTATTGTTTGTGCAGACTAGACAACAGGCAAACCACCCACACAACGCGATGTTCTGTCTATAAAACCTATGAAACGTAAACCCTACCAAACTCCCAGGAAAAAAAAAAAAAAAAAAAAAAAAGACTGGAAACAGGGCACAGACTAAGCACACTGGCACTGGCGGACAAGTCATGTGCGTGCCCAGGCTGTTTGCCTTGTTGGGAGACAGTATGCCCGGCTCCCTGCATGTCCTTCCAAGTAGACAACACAGACAAGCAAAAAGCTCCTGTCCGGATCATGAGAAGCAAACATACGTGTTTATTCATCTGTTATCATGTTTACACTGGATTACTAGGATAAATACATTGGCGTTTCTGCGAGACGGTGAAATCACTGTCAATGATAAATATATAAACGTAACCGCATGCTCAAGGCCTAAGATTTTTAATACTTAAAATACATTTCAAATTTCATAAATGTCCCATTCCTTCAAGGGGGATTATCATATGTACAGGTTTAGCGAAATTAAACCTCAATGCAGAGGACTCTAAAGGGCGTTCTGCTTCCCTAACACAGGGGGCTCTAGAGGGCGTTCTGCTTCCCTAACACAGGGGGCTCTAGAGGGCGTTCTGCTTCCCTAACACAGGGGGCTCTAGAGGGCGTTCTGCTTACCTAACACAGGTGGCTCTAGAGAGTGCTCTGCTTCCCTAACACAGGGGGCTCCAAAGAGCGTTCTGCTTCCCTAACACAGGGGGCTCTAGAGGGCTTTCTGCTTCCCTAACACAGGGGGCTCTGGAAGGGGTTCTGCTTCCACAACACAGGGGGCTCTAGAAAGCGTTCTGCTTCCTTAACACAGGGGTCTCTAGAGGGCATTCTGCTTCAATAACACAGGAGGCTCTGGAGGGGGTTCTGCTTCCCTAACACAGGGGGCTCTAGAGAGCGTTCTGCTTCCCTAACACAGGGGGCTCTAGAGGGGGTTCTGCTTCCCTAACACAGGGGGCTCTAGAGGGGGTTCTGCTTCTACAACACAGGGGGGCACTAGAGGGTATTCTGCTTCCACAACACAGGGGGCTCTAGAGGGCGTTCTGCTTCCCTAACACAGGGGGCTCTAGAGGGCGTTCTGCTTACCTAACACAGGTGGCTCTAGAGGGCGCTCTGCTTCCCTAACACAGGGGGCTCCAAAGAGCGTTCTGCTTCCCTAACACAGGGGGCTCCAAAGAGCATTCTGCTTCCCTAACACAGGGGGCTCCAAAGAGCATTCTGCTTCCCTAACACAGGGGGCTCTAGAGGGCTTTCTGCTTCCCTAACACAGGGGGCTCTGGAGGGGGTTCTGCTTCCACAACACAGGGGGCTCTAGAGAGCGTTCTGCTTCCCTAACACAGGGGGCTCTAGAGGGCGTTCTGCTTCAATAACACAGGAGGCTCTGGAGGGGGTTCTGCTTCCCTAACACAGGGGGCTCTAGAGAGCGTTCTGCTTCCCTAACACAGGGGGCTCTAGAGGGGGTTCTGCTTCCCTAACACAGGGGGCTCTAGAGGGGGTTCTGCTTCTACAACACAGGGGGGCACTAGAGGGTATTCTGCTTCCACAACACAGGGGGCTCTGAAAGAAATTCTGTTTCCCCAACACAGAGGACTCTAGAAGGCGTTCTGCTTCCCTCACACAGGGGGCTCTAGAGGGGGTTGCTTGCCCAACACAAAGTGCGCTGGAGGGCGCTCTGTTGCTCCAAAAAGGACCAAAATCAGAAATATGCACTTAAGATAAAGATTATTTCTGAGCATAAACTTACAATGGAAACATAGAAACTATCTACATATGACATGGAGTGATGCTGCACATTGTTCACATGAAGAAGCACTAATATTTTTGCTTTTCCCATGTAATGCTAACGTACCTGTATTCCTGCAGTGCAATCTGTTTCATCACAGCTCAGCTACAGCACATCCATGCATCACAAACTTTCAGCTGGGTCACATGATCCTTAGTCTGACAACAAGTGAATGACATGATCTTTTGTGGCTGACTTCCTGTGAACTACAGGATTACATCATAGCCTGGATTACATCATATCTCTCCTGGCACGCCTTCTTCTGCTCCCCACAGCTGTTGCGGCTAGTGGAACACCCCCGCATCTGCTGTATTTTCCATGTATGTTCAGATCGGTGTTTGTAATGTACTACAATAAAGACCACAAGCTTCATTGGTGAGTGCCGCCTTATCCTCTATTCATTTTGCACACCACATCGTGTACCGTGCAAGGCAGAGAACCAAAACCAGCGGTCTCCCAGATCAAAGTGTGTGTGTACTAATTGCTACAAGCTGAGAGAGGAGCTGAAGCATATTGCATTGCGTGAATGCTGTGCCGGGATTCACCTCTACTATAGTATTACAAAAGGTAAACTCACTTGTCGCTGATTGATTGCCCTTTTACACGGGGAGGGAGAAATCCACGGAAAAATTTTATAACCGACTGGTCAAATGGACCCATATCTCTGTAGAGAAACATGGCCAGTGAGATAAATTCAGATGTCTGTGAAGAAACATGGCCAGCGAGATGGATCCAGAACTCTGTGAAGAAACATGGCCCGGTTACATGGATCCAGATCTATGTGAAGAAACATGGTTCGGTCAGATGGATCCAGATCTCTGTGAAGAAACATGGCCCAGTCAGATGGATCCAGATCTCTATGGAAAAACATGGCCCGGTCAGACGGATCCAGATCTCTATGGAAAAACATGGCCCAGCCAGATGGATCCAGATCTCTATGGAAAAACATGGCCCAGCCAGATGGATCCAGATCTCTATGGAAAAACATGGCCCAGCCAGATGGATCCAGATCTCTATGGAAAAACATGGCCCAGCCAGATGGATCCAGATCTCTATGGAAAAACATGGCCCAGTCAGATGGATCAAGATCTCCACCATGCAAAATGACCCTTTCCTTTCAGATGTGAACAGGTCAGGCTTGTGAAGGGGTGTAATGGTGGGGGAATGTTTTCTTGGCTAACCCTGGCTCCTCTGATACCAGTGGATGGACATTTGGACAGTAGGGTTTATCTTAGCATTGTGGCGACCAAGCTCATCCCTTCATAGCAGCAGTTTCCCCAATGGCAAAAAAGACCATCAGCAGGACAATGCACAAGGGACGTATAGTCATGGCTTGGGTCCAGAAAATTACCAGATTTAAATTCTATAGAGTATCTCTGGGATGAGCTAGAAAGGACTCTTCAGAGCATGCCAGGACCTCCATCTAATGTGCCATGACAAGTGATCCTGTCCACATGGGCCGATACAAAAAACAATTTCATCACGTTGTGGAAACTATCATATATATCTGTGGTTCTGACAAAGGAGGCCCAATGTGCTACTAGATGAGGGGAGGTGGGGATCTAATGAAAAGGCCATTAAGTGTAGATTTCATCTAAAAAGCACATGTAAAATAAACTAAAAAAAAAGATTCAAAGTCAGAATTTTTTTTCCTTACACATACAAAAAGTAGCAATTTGCATTCTTTACTGCTCTCGAAAGATCTACAAACTGTCCACGAATGCAAAACTTCCAGAAAAAGCAACACTCGTCCTGTCTGAAGGAAGCCATTAAAGTGCAGAGAGGTAGCCTCCGAACATCTTTCTTCAATATAGTCCGATGTAAAACAGCCCCTAATTACGCCATCTTCCATCTACTAGTGTCTTTTGTCTCCACTTCAAATGAATTAATAAAACCGGAGAGACGTTTTTATCTTTTACTTTTAAGTCACGAAGAATAATTGCTCGCACGTTACTAAAACCATCCCATTTTCTTGAAAAGAGGGGGGGGGGGGGGTGACAAAATGTAAAATACAAAAAAGGACCATGACTTCCTGTTTTCTTGCCGAGAGGAACACATTTGTGTGTAAATCAAAAAGTACTCTCCGAGGACCTCGCAGTAAATAGGGAACACATGTCAGATCCGAGAAGCCGGTGGACGATTTCAGATGAATTTTTTATTTCGTTACTCACGTGGGCACATTTTGCAAATCATTATTAGCTCTTGACAAGGACCATTGCGGTTATTACTAGTTGCTATAAAATACCAGCTCCATTGTGTGAAGCGCAGCTGTTGAGATCGCGGAAGGGGAACCCAGTCAAAAAATTTGGGGAAAGGATAAATATAGAATTTCTGTAGCTGTTGTTGTTTGGTCTTTCACGTCGTAACAATCTCCAGATGGTAACCACCATCACCCCCTGCACACCAACACGAATTCCCAGCTTGAAATCTTGTGTGAGACGTGATCTTCTCTGAATTTCTATCACTCAAGTGCTTAAGTCCCCCAAATACGAGATTCTGCTATTCATTTACTGCCACAGGTGCCTGGAACCCTCTAAGGCTACAGGACAGCTTGCACATTGCAATGAGGCGCACATGGTGTCCATGGCTAGGCAGAAATTAAAATGGTCGGCAAACTATGCCTATCACAGATTGGTCATGTGTAGATCATAGGGCAAAGGTCATCGTGAAGACCACTGTAAACTTACAAATTATTTTTTATTGACACAACCCTATAGCAAGCAGATCTCAAAAGTAGAGATGAGTGCAGCTTGAGCATGCTACTAGAGCAAGATCAATCGCTTGGTATTTGAATACCGGTGGCTGAAGAAGTTGGATGCAGCTGTATGGCTGTCTGGAAAACATGGACACAGCCATAGGTCGAAGGCTGTCTCCATGTTTTCCAGGACTCCTTAAAGGCTACATCCAACTTCTTCAACCACTGGTAATCAAAACGTTTGGACTTCACCATGCTTGGTTGAGCTGAGCTCTACTCAAGACCATTCAAAGTTACTACACTAGATTTTCACCTCACTAAGGTTGCAAGCCCTACATTTTGATGGACCACTTGTATCTTCTGTGACAGCATTACCAACACTGATACCACAGAAATCAATGGGAACCAAAGTCGACTTTTAAAAAGAGGCATCATGAAGGTCAAATTTCCCAAAACCCATTGCTCAAGTAGACCTAAACCTCTAGCCATATGGTTTCATCACAAGGTGCAGATCATTGGTTGAGTTCAGGTTCTATGGTGAAATGTTTGCCACCTGATTGGTGGTTGAGGTGAACTAGGTCATATTACATTGCCAACACTTCTCAACATAGATTACTCATTCTCATTCCATTTTGGTATCGTAGATTCAATTACCTTACCAGGTTTTCCAACTATCATTGCAGTGTACTGGGCTCACCAACTCTAATAGCAATAATAAACACTCATGATCCAGAGGATGACTCTTATCATGCTAGACTTACTTCACATCTGCGTCGGAGGGTAATTAATGGGACAAAAATATGCAGTATTTGCAAAAAAAAACTTCTGCAAAATGATGGACACCAGAAGGAAATCCAAGGGACCCCATTAGCCAACAGGCTCTCTCAAGGACAGTTGGTAGTTGGTGTCCATCATGAAGCAGAATGTCCAGTTCCGTTTACTCCTCCTCAACAGAATCTGCAATGAAGGCCGGAGATTAACCTAGCCTCAGCAGAGCCTACATTTTTATCTTTACAAGGTTGTTTTATATTCTTTTTCCATGAATGACCAGTTGATGTCTGAACTAAGGGTCCTTTTACATGGCTCGATATGGGACGTGCAAGGACACAAGCGAGCGCTGATCAGCGCACGTTTACAGTGCCTTTAGAAAGCACAATTAAAGGGGTATTCCACTCAAACATAACATTTGATATGTTGCTGCCCGTAGTGAGACTAACAATTCCTTCCATACTTGTTATTATTAGAGATGAGTGAACCTCGACTATGCTCGAGTCCATCCGAACCCGATCGTTCGGCATTTGATTAGCGGGGGCTGCTGAACTTGGATAAAGCTTTAAGGTTGTCTGGAAAACATGGATACAGCCAATGACTATATCCCTGTTTTCCACTTAGCCTTAGGCCTTATGCACACGTTCAGTAATTTTTTCTGGTCCTTAAACAACACGCTAAAAATTACGGATTAGACATCTGTATTGCATCCGTATTTCCGTAAATCCATTTTTACTACTCCAATGCTTTTCAATGCACTTCATCTGTATTTTTTTGCGGAAATACGGATGCAAACATGTTACAATCCGTAAACAATTGATTTGAATGAGAGGATCCATAAAAAAATCAGGGTCCGCACCGGGTCCGTACTAGGACATGTCCTTTTTTTTTCAGGATTGATTTTCATCCATTTCTGTTACGGATAGTGTGAATAGCCCAATAGACATCAATGGGCACTAACTCGGATCCGTAAATTACGGAACGTGTGCATAAGGCCTTAGGGCTTTATCCAACTTCAGCAGCCCCCGCTACTCAAATGCCGAAAGTTCGGGTTCGGATGGACTCCAGCATGCTCGAGCTTCGCTCATCTCTAGTTATTATCTATTCAATCTCCTTCCTCCAGTTCTCAGCTGCTGCTTTCTGATAAGGACACAAAATTTGTGTGTGAGCTTTTCTCTCTGTCTTCCCCTCCTCCCTTCTGAGACGACAATGTAAACAAGTCCCATACAACATTGTAGCCTCTTTGTAATGCTGGGAAGGTTATTCTGAGGTCAAGTTGCTGTTGAACTCACTGTGATTAACCTTCTCAGCATTACAAAGAAGCAACAATGTTTCAGAAAAAGCCAGTCAGGAACTTGTTTATATCAGCTGTCTCAGAAAGGAGGGGGGAGGAGGGGGAGACAGAGAGAAAAGCTCACACACAGATTTGAGTGTTTTCAGCAGAAGGCAGCAGCTCAGAACTGGGGGATGGAGACTGAATAGATAATAACAAGTATTGAAGGAATTGTTAGTCTCACCATGGGCAGCAACATATCAAAAGTTATGTACGAGTGGAATACCCCTTTAATCGTAGCTGAGCACCATACTGTTCCAATTAAATTAAAAATGATCAGAACATTCGGCACAAAAGTCAGATCGTTTGGCACAAAATGCGCCATTGTGCAGTTCCATCGACAAAGAATTTTATGTGAGTAAGAATGTGTCAACAGAAAAAAAAATTCAGGTCATCCTGCAAAAAAACAAGATGCAATGAGATGAAGAAAAAAAAAAAACAGCTCAAAAATGGTCTGTTCACTAAAAGGGTTAAAGATTCCAGCGACCCTCCTGAATGGCTACAGTACCTGGTACGGCTGCAGGAACAATATGGCGGACTGGCCAGGAGGTCACACTTTTATAAGTGAGGTTATTTCAGGCATGAGCCAGGCGCGGAGAGTTACGTTGGCACAGACAATAGTGAGCGCTGTGCGGAGACGGCTCTTTGTGGACAGACTTTCCCACGTCTCCTCTTTCTCGGGATGTGTCTGCACTTCTATAGATCCCATTTCCTTCCAACATTTGGGGTAATAATAAGAGAACACACCCAGCTCTGTCTATTGAAAGCAGCCGCTTATGGGAAGCAGATATTAGTGAATAAACACATTGTAGATGATTTCCTACTCCCCTATTGCTCAAGTATGGCGCATTCTGATACCAGCTAAAGTTGCATTGGTTTGATCGCCGCTCCTTGAATTTCCACAGGTTGGAGCTATTAATATAGCATAAATAGATGGTAAAATTGGTATTTTATTTACAAAAAATTATTTACATCACAGGTGTCAAACTTGTGGCCCCCAGCTGCTGGACAACTACAAATTCCATCATGTCCAGATAGTCAAACCTTTGTCCGTCTATGCATGATGGGAACTGTAGTTGTGCAACAGCTGGGGGCCACAGGTTTGACTCCAACAAGGTAAATAATTAAAAAAAATAAATTTGCTTCCTGGTTCAGCAATATACTGTAACTGCAGAACTACTGTGATACGTAGGGCCCTAATACACAGATTATCGGGTGAATTATGGATACATCATTAGAATTTAAACGATAATCATTTTGTGTAATTGCAGACGATTGCAAGAAAAACGAGAAATCATTCATCGTTTGTTTGGTGCCGACACCACAGTCATCGTTAATTGTTCGCTGTAATTCTGCATGCATTCGCTAATCGTTCAGTGTAATTCCACATCCTTCCTTCATTTGATGGGATCAGATGGAGGAAACAATCGTAGTAACTATTGTAACTGACAACTATCGTTCTGTGTAATGTGGGGAACAACAAACTATCTTGTGTGCAATCGTTTATCATTAATCGTTAAAAATCGCTTTGACTAATAGAACCTTTTCACAGGCAAAGTAGTAGGAGAGAGGTAGTGGGTGGGGAGGTGAAATAGGTATGCCACATGTCACACTAAGCTGGTGGAGATTAAAGGACAACTCCGGGCAAAATGTATTTTTCAATATGTTATCACATAAGGAAAGTTAGACAGATTTCTAATTACACTAATTATGGGAATTGCACATAAAGTGCTATTTCCCTCAATTTAATAGATCAGGCAGACTTCAATTTTTCTAAAAACCAGTGCCGTCACGAATCAGAGCAGGGCTGGGTGTAATTTCTATGAAGCATCCAGCAGGGGCGCAGTGTATGGAGAAATTACATAGTAAGAATAACTATATCACAAGTGCCAGCAGCCCCATCCTATGCGCCGTGGAGGGGGCTGCTGGCACTTCTGATAGCGGTCGTTTGGGGGTCTTTGGGTGGTGGGGTGTTCACTGGGGGGCTTCGGGAGCCGCACCACAAGTGCCAGCAGCCCCATCTTATGTGCCGTGGATAGGGCTGCTGGCACTTGGTGATATAGTTATTCTTACTATGTAATTTATCCATACACTGCGCCCCTGCTGGATGCTTCATAGGAATTACACCCAGCCCTGCTCTGATTTGTGACGTCACGGTATTTTAGGAAAATTGAAGTCTGCCTGATCTACTAAACTGAGGGAAATAGCACTTTATGTGCATTTCCCATAATAAGTGTATATTAGAAATTTGTCCAAATTTCTTCATGTGATAACATATTAAAAAATAAATTTTGCCTGAACTTCTCCTTTAAGCCTCTATTACATGGGCTGATCAGAAGGAGAAAGTGAGTGCCGACCTGTTAGATCAGCGCTCGATTGCTCCTATTACACGGGCATAGGGAGCTACGGGAGGGGTCTCTCCAGATTATCGTTACATCATGCGGAAGTGCATGGAAGATTGTGGTGTAGCCCCGTGTACCGCTCCTGTTACACAGGGCTACGGCCAGCAGACCGTCGTTATCGGTGAAGATTTTGTCAACATGTTGAAAAACAAGGATCAGCAGACATTGTGCATATCGGCTGATTGTTGCCTTTTAAAACTAGCTATTACACCAAGTAATTATCGCTCAATCGCTTGGTGTGATACGGCCGTTAGAGGGGGAAAGACAGAGGAGCCTGGAGGGTGGGTGGAGGGCAGATAAGCCTGCTTGGGGAGGGGGACACAGGAGTTGGGAGGGGGTTACAAGGGGAGATGGAGGAGCCTGGTGTGGGGGGCTTGGGGACAGAAGAGCTTGGTTGGATTCAGTCTGAGGAGCCCTGTTAGATACGGATGTGTTTGTAGTGTGGGGACAGAGGATTCTCTGAGAGGTTGACAGAGTTGTCTGTCACTCACAAAGTCCAATCATGCATTACATTTCCCATCATGCATGGACAGCCAAAGCTAATGTTTTGGCTGTCCAGGCATGATGGGAATTGTAGTTTTGCAACAACTGGAGTGCCGAAGGTTCCCCATGCCTGTCATACATAGAAGTGTGGCTCTAGCTGCTTTTCCTTTACAAATTAGAACTAGTACTGTCCCAACTTATGCCACACAAACCTATAAGACGCCCCATCGCATTAAAGCGGCACTATCAGCAGGTTGGGGCCAGAGAACCTGATGATATATGAGCCAGTCGCTATTTACCTCAGGATTGCAGGGCTGTAAGTCATATTTCTCTGGGGTCTGGTATAGTGTAGTTCTCCACTAATTGCTCATATGCTAATTAGCGGTTTCAGAGCATTTGGGGCGTTCCCCATGCTCCTGGAGCACCCGCTCGGCCTGCCTCCTCCCGGCCCGCCCACTATGCATATTTATATATGCATAGCTAGGCCGCTTGTTACGGCGCATGTGCAGTAGGCAGCCAGTTACAAGCGGCCTAGCTATGCATATATGAATATGTATATTAGGCGGGCCGGGAGGAGGCAGGCCAGGCGGGCAGAGTGGGTGCTCCAGGAGCAAGGGGAACGCCCCAAATGCTCAGAACACGCTAATTAGCATATCAGTTATTAGCAGAGAACTTCACTATACAGGACCGCACAGAAATATGACTTACAGCCCTGAAATCCTGAGATAAATAGCAGCTGGCTCATATCAGCAGGTTCACTGGCCCGCTTTAAGGACCTACACAGTGCTATAGCAGAATAGAGATCCTCAAAGTTATTATTAAAAGTGTCTGGGAAAAGAAGAAAAGAGAGATGGCACAGTGCTGCAGGACCAGCATGCACCAGGCCTGGAGGAGCGAGGAGCGTGCTCCATAGACACATCCATCCTTACAATGTATTTATACGGCTCTTACATGTTCCACAGCGTCCTGTATAATTTGGGGAAGGAAATGAAAAACAGACCATTTTCCGTGGTTTTAAGTATATAATTTCTATAAAGCTTTCCATGAAGATTTGCAGGCCCTGGCGGGGGACAGGGGTGACACGGGACGGGGGTACATGTCATGTACCAGGGACAAAAGATGCACACAATGTCATAGGGCTGTAGTACGAAGGAGAGCTTTAAGGGGTAAAAAATTGCCAGAAATTTGTAATTTTCTTCTATTAAAAAAAATCAAGTCTTCTAGTACTTATCAGCTGCTGTATGTCCTGTATGAAGTGGTGTATTCTTTCCAGTCTGGAGAGCAGGGGATTTGCTACTGTTCTGGACAGTTCCTGACATGGACAGAGGTGGCAGCAAAGAGCACTGAGTTAGACTTGAAAGAATACACCACTTCCTGCAGGACATACAGCAGCTGATAAGTACTGAAAGACTTTTTTAAATAGAAGTAAATTTACAAATCTATATAACTTTCTGACAGAAGAAAAAACGGATTCCTTCAGCTCATTTAAAATTCATCACTTTATTGTAGTAAAAAGTAACCGACGCATTTCGAGACAGACTGGCTCTTATTCATGGTATCTGAACCTAGGTTAGTGGGAAATTAACATCCATCTTTGCATCACCTCTCTGACATCAGCTGATTTGAAAATCAGATTTTCCCTGGAGTACCCCTTTAAGATGAGATCACCATTGTTCCCAGTAACACATCCAAGGATCTCCCCCCCCCCCTCTTCCTTTATCGACTTCAGGCAAAAATGAAGCTTTCTACCATTTTGGTGTAGTAGTCAATGACGGTTGCACTCTCGTGACTGAATGGTCTGTGCTGAAGAATGCAGGAATGCCCCCCAGGTCCTAACAATAGTGGCTCACCACTGAAGGAAGGACCTCGGGCCGGGCGGCATAGCGCATGCCCACACCCCGGACCTGTTTTGTGTCAGGCCGACGCATCTGCTTGGAAAAATCTTTGGCGCCCGTCCAAATCATGTGCGGAGAAGAATGGCTTTAAATGAGCGGCCTTTAATCACGAGAGGGAATAAAACCAGTTACGAGCACAAATTTGACATATAAAGAAGAAAAAGTTCCTCTTTATGGGAAGGAGACAGATCTGGGGTAATTGGGAGCATGTGTGCCGACATAAAGGATGTACAGTCCTGGTGCGGCCCGTGCTCACCGCCGGCCGACCGAAAAACGAAACCCGGACAGATCTGCAAGAAGAAGAATCTTTCATCCAAAACATAATTATTTGTTTTTGAGCTGAAAAGAAGAAAAAAAAAAGTCCAAAAACAAACCGTGCAGATTGAATTGTGGTTTATTTCATGTAAATTTAGCCCAAAGCCAGATCATGTCACACTGGAAAACTGAACAGCAGGCGGATGGAGGCGCTGGGAGAGGTATCCATTACTTATGTCCTTACATAGCACCAACATATACCACAGTGTTGTCAGTCGCTGTACCCAGGAGCTAGCAATCTATTCTTCCCATATCACATATTGAGCAGATGCCATGCTAGCACAGGGAACGCCACCCTTTTTTTCCCCATATTCCCTACCATCTCTCGCGCTGGTGGACCTGTCCTGTTCAGCATTACACAGACAACATTCAAAGGGGATACTCCGGTGAAAATGTTTTTCTTTCAAATCAGCTGGTTTCAGAAAGTTATATAGATTTGTAATTTACTGCTATTCTCAAGTCTTCCAGTACTTATCAGCTGCTGAATGTCCTGCAAGAAGTGGTGTATTCTTTCCAGTCTGACACAGTGCTCTCTGCTGCCACCTCTGGCCATGTCAGGAACTGTCCAGAGCAGTAGCAAATCCCCATAGAAAACCTCTTCTGCTCTGGACAGTTCCTGACATGGACAGAGGTGGCAGCAGAGTGCACTGTGTCAGACTGGAGAGAATACACCACTCCCTGCAGGACATACAGCAGCTGATAAGTACTGGAAGACTTGAGATTTTTAAACAGAGGTAAATTACAAATCTATATAAACTTTCTGACCAGATGATTTAAAAGAAAAAATGCTGGAGTTGCCCTTTAAGTTGCCAAAATTACTCCTTACCCCAGAAAAGCAGATCTAAAAAGTCTTGGTCAGTAGGTCTCACTTTTCTGCTCTCCATTGCCTGTTGGCAGCATTCTGTCTCTAGTAGTATAGAAACCAAACCAGAAAAAAAAATGATAGTGGGTGGGGCTTAGCTAGTGCTATGTGCAGAAAAGACTCAGACTGAACCCATTTAAAGGGGTATTCTAGCGAAAAGCTGTATATATAACTTTAAAGCATATTGCAATCACCTATCTGCCCCCCTTCCCTATCTCCCCCCCCCCTCAATCCCCCACCAGGAAGTGAAGTAAACTCATTCTTACCTAATGACTGTTGACCCCAGGCTGTGGTCTGTGGCAGCCATTGTGTGACAATGACATCATCAAGAGGGAAACTGGTATAAGCCCTGATAAGCCAGCCTCTCTTTGTCAGATGACACAGGTTTCTCAGCTCTGATTGGCTGAATAAACTGTAAGCCATCAAACAGTTTTACAGAGTCAGACATCACAGGAGATAAAGTGCATTATGGGAAAGCCCAAACCAGGAAGTGAAGAAAAAAATGAAGACACCAACTGGAGCTTCAGGGACCTGCAAACAGCGGGAAATTCAAACAGAGACAGACTCAGGAGGGATGGTAAGTGTAAAAACTATGTTTGATTGATTGTTGTTTTTTTTTTTTTATCAGCCAGGATTGATTTTTATTACATTTTATTTAAAATAAAATAAATAAAAATTGATCAGTTATGTCTCATCTACACAAATATGGTAATAAAAAGTAGAGATCATGGCTCAAAAAATGACACCCCATACAGCCCTGTAGGTGAAAAAATAGAAACGCTATAAGAGTCAAAAAAAGGGCCATTGTAATAATATCCATTTGCAATTTTTTTTTCTACTGTTAATAAAAATAGTAAAACATTAGAAAAGCTATATAAACTGAATATCGCTGTATTCAGACCAACTTATAGAATAAAGATAAAATGTCAGTTTTACTGTAAAGTGCATTACGTAAGCACGGACTCCCCACAATTTGCAGAATTGTATTTTTTTTCCCCAATTTCACCCCATAAATGATATTTTGGGGGTTCCATCATACATGGTATGGTAGATCAAAAGGTGCCTGAAAAGATGGAAAAAAACAAGCCCTCACATGTCCCTGTAGGTGGAAAAATAAAAGATTTGTAGCTCTTAGAAGATGAGGAGGAAAATACGAAAACGCTAAAATGAAAATGGTCACTTTGGGCCCTGTCCTTAAAGTGACACTGTCACCCCCTTTGTGCATTCTGACATCTCTACACAGGTGTAAAGCGCAAATTTTGCGTTTTTCATACCTTATTTCGTTTCATATGTCATGGTGTTTCAAGTAAAAAGTGTCCTTTTATCAACTGCAGATTGTATTAAGTGGGCGTGGCCTCGCAGCATTAGCACCACTTAGCTCCGCCCACAACGGCACCGTTGGCCCTGGCCCCTTGACGCCTATTGGTTGGCCAACGTAAAGGGGGTGGGGTCTAGACCTTTCGGCCAGCCTGTTCCAATGGCTGCCGAGGGGCGGGGCCAACTGTGCTGTTGTGGGCGTGGCTAAGTGGTGCTAATGCCGTGAGGCCATGCCCACTTAACACAATCTGCAGTTGATAAAAGATGACTTACTTGAACAAGCCCCATGACATATGATATAAAATAAGGTATGAAAACCGCTAAATTTACCCTTTACACCTGTGTAGAGATGTCAGAATGCACGAAGGAGGTGACAGTGTCACTTTAAGGGGTTAGATACTTGTGTTCTTACTATGTACACAGTGCTGCCTCCTGAATGTAATTCCTATATAGTCATTCCACTGATGTCATCATGCTGCAGTTTCTTAGATTTCTGCCCACACAGCACCTTTCACTGTATGAATAATGTGGGATAACGTTATAAAGTAAAGATCTTTGTTAAATCAAGTATGCGAATGCAAGAGACATAAATAACTGGTACCGTCATCATATATTGCAACCACTTCATGTTACTTATCACCTGTTTTTTCATTCTTCTTCCATCCTTTTATGCACACATATGTAAGAGACGATGCTCATCCTGAGCCTCCTGTTTCTGAACTCTAAACATTATACATTATAAGTAACTGGGCTCTTACCTTCGATCGTTTCTTTTCCTTCTGAATAATTTTTTGGTGTGTGCTATCTCTGCTTCATGGGGTTGCGGGTTATATCCCTGGGGGATTAAAAAAAAAACAAAGAGAAAAAGGTGATGATTCCTCTATGGTAAAGCACTGCTGACAAATATCACTGAGCCTCTCATAAAAATCTCATTGTGTTAGTGGAGATCCAGCTGGTGTATGGTGACTTACAGGCAATGCTCTATGGGAAAACAGTATGCAAATGAGCTCTTCTTTAGGGTAGCTTCACACATACCGTATCACTGCGTTTTTAACGGTGCGTTTTTGGTGCGATTTTTACATGCGAGTTTTGATTTTCACATGAATCCTTTTCACCCTTAAAGGGAACCTGTCACCCCCCGTGCCGGGGTGACAGACTCCCGACCCCCCGCTACAGCCCTCTATACTCACCTGATCCCGCTTCTGGATCCGGTCGGGTCACGGAGATCTCAGCCGCTGCAGCCCGGCGCGTGGCTGAGAGATGAGTCCAACGCTCATAGAGAATGACAGGCGAGTCCAGCGCTACGTCATTCTCTATGAGCGTTGGACTCATCTCTCAGCGCACGCGCCGGGCTGCAGCGGCTGATATCTCCGTGACCCGACCGGATCCAGAAGCGGGACCCGGCGGGATCAGGAGAGTATAGGGGGCTATAGCGGGGGGTCAGGAGCCTGTCACCCCGGAACGGGGGGTGACAGGTTCCCTTTAAAGGGAAGAAAACAGACTCTCTGGTGCCTCTATTGGTAGCTATGATTTTGCACTCAAATATAGCATTGCCTATAAGACTCCATTCACCATCTGGATCACCTCAGAAGACTCAAAAAGCTGAATGAAAAGCTCTTTATAAAAGGAGTGTTTCTACCAAGAACAACTGAGTACAATGATGCAAAAGCAAAGGCAGAATGTATCTACGTCAACCAGAATGAGGATGAATACCGTGGCACCAAATGAACCTTTTACGGCAGGGAGAATACAGCACTAAGAGCCTGGCGCGTTAGCCTTGTTTCTATAGTTATCCCTGTACGAGTTCAGGTTTTGTATGACAGTCATATGCGCTATACAATCCTACGTCCCTCAAGGTCTCTGCAATATAGTTCCATTGTAAGTGTTATATTGTTACCCTCCTACACAATCACAAAGCAGCATAGGAATGTCATGGGTAGCATTGTTCTATTTATGAACAGTTCCTGTTGCACAGAACCGGCGTCATACAGAACAGGTAAAGATTGCCACCTCTTTTAGAAGAAAGTTTCTAAAAAAAAAAAAAAAAAAAAAAAGTATGGCTTTAGGGAACCGTTAAGGGGTCTCTAGCAATGCCAGAATACCAGTTCCACATAGTATTGTGTTATAGGATGGAGTCCTGGGGGCGTGGCTACCACCCCACCTAGCACCAATCCAGCCTGCCCCCGGGCTGGCCCCCTTCATTGATAATCATTATAGGGAGCAGACCGGCTGGAGGCGGTAGCCACGCTCCCAGTGCTCCTAATTGCTTACTGGGCACAACTAACAGCATGTGAACGGTGCTGAGGATGAAGGTAAAAAACATGCCTTCCTCCTCAGTGCCCACTAGGGAGCTGTCAGCAGATTAGATTTGTCTTTTTTTTTTTATTTTAAATTTTTTATTTATTGGCCACACATCTCCCTGTGTAAACAGGAAATGTGTGGATGATAGCAAAGGAAAACTGAAAGTACAAATATGCATATATCCATGCTGTCAGTTTCCAGATCACCAGGAGTGCATACTTACCTTCTGCTTTGCTTGTGACCAGACATCCCGCTCTCCTCTCACGCCCTCTGGCTCTCCGGTTCTCTGGCCACTGCCTCCTTCAGAATGATTAGCAGCTGGAGAATGCAGTGGCCTGAAGATACAGCAGTGGCCGGGGGACGGGAGAGAGAGGGATTAGAAATACCGAATCACAAGCAGCAAAGAAGGTAAGTATGCACTGGTAGTGATCTGGAAACGGACAGCACATATATATGCATATCTGTCCTGTCAGTTTCCTTGGTCGTTCAATTTGCTGTGCCATGTAAGGGCACTGCAAAAGAGCGCAAATACTGATCAGTACTCGTTTGCGTCCTTGCACGGCCCCATGTCGTGTAAAAGGACCAATCTTAGCTTCAGCCATATGGAGTATAACATTGATAGGAAGGAGGCAGCCACACCAAAGATCAAAACAGCTAATGTGTCACTATGGGGGAGTTGGCAGATGATTTTAACTATTGGGTCAACATGTAATGAGAACACAACGGGGAAGAACAAACATTACATTCTGGAAAAATGCTAAAAAAATAAAAATAAAAATTGGGTTCTTAAAGAAACAGCCATGGCTCCTGGCTCCTTTAGAAGAGTGAATGAGTCTCTGGGCGAGTTTTCGTTTCGCTCTCTAACGTTACAAGCACGTTGCGTCCTGACCTTTTCACCCTCAGCCCCAATTGCAAAATCCTATTTGGTTTTTTTTCTTCCCCTCCCTCTGGAGATGTTCCGAGCTAATGAAAAAGCAATTATGGGGAAGACTTTCTAGCCGAGCTCAATGTTTTACAGATCATCCGGTGATACAAAAGAACCGTCAAATGAAGAAAAGCAACACTTACGACATGAAAGCGTCTGCTTCTACTTACAACAAAGGCCCTTGGATGGGGTACAGAAACAGCTCATTAAAGAGACTCACTGCACACTCGGCCTCCCAGTCCCATATTCTCATTTCTTGAACAATATTTTTCCCACAAACATACAGAAATTTCTCTACCATTAAAAGAAAGAAAAAAAAAAAAAAAAAAAAAGGCCCCTTAAAAAATTTAAATGAGGTGCCTTAGAGGGGTTTTCCAGTCTAGAAAACCCAGTTTCATGTACCCTGACACAGGATTATAAATTAAAGGGAATAGCACCAGATGCTGAAATATTTTCTTTTCTATTTTCTGCTAAAAAAAAAAATAAATTATTAAATAATTATTAATTATTATTTTTTTTTAATTGAGTTAATTTTTTTTTTTTTCAAATCAGCTGGTTTCAAAAAGTTATATTGATTTGTAAATTACTTCTATTGAAAAATATACAATCTTCTACTACTTATCAGTTACTGTATGTCCTGCAGGAAGTGATGTATTCTTTCCAGTCTGACACTGTGCTCTCTGCTGCCACCTCTGTCCATGTCAAGAACTGTCCAGAGCAGTAGAAAATCCCCATAGAAAACCTCCCCAGCTCTGTACAGTTCCTGACATGGACAAAGATGGCTGGAAAGAATACACCCCTTTCTGCAGGACATGCACTAGCTGATAAGTACTGGAAGACTGGACATTTTTTAACAGAAGTAAATTACAAATCTATATAACTTTCTGAAACCAATTGATTTAAAAGAAAAAGATTTTCCCTGGAGTACCCATTTAAACAACAGATAAAGGGAAGGTGTCATCAGAAAAATAACAGAGGGAACAAAGAGCATCTCTATCCTGTCCTAGATTATACAGATAACCCTCTGATTTGATTGAATACTGTGTACTGCTTTGTGTCACCTGTGGTGGCGCTGCAGAGAAGCTGAATACAGATTTCCCCAAAGATTGCAGCTGATCACTGATCATTGCTTCTAACAAACCAGGAGTCCCCCTTTAACTAGCAAATTCCTTCAAACCTCTCTCTTTCTTGGTAAAGTCAATATGGCAGGAAATACTCCTCCTAATATTGTCAACCAGATTTTTGTATGGACAGTTATCAAGGCCTATGGTGAGCGGTGAGCCAAAGCTTTGACTATCCAGGTATGATGGGAATTGTAGTTTTACAACAGATCAGGGGCCAAAAAGAAGAGGAAGAGGAGGAGGAGGAGGTGATGTGACTTTTTTTTCACCCCTGGATGCCGGGGGATGAAGTATCTGTGAGCAGCCTGGAGCGGCGTGCTGTATGAGAGCCAGGGGGCTTATCTCATTCATTGTACATTGCCAAGGTGCTTAGTGATGGGCAGAAATCCTTGAATTAACCTCTACAGAGGAGGCCCAAACAATGATAGGAAGTGAACTTGTAAAAGATTTCCTTCCCAGCCTATGCCAGATAATAAATGTGTTCACTGGGATTCGCTCCGGCACATTCCAAGTACTGCAAATACTCCAAACTGTACCGCACTAACCCTGTAAATGTGCGCTAGCCTCCCACCGCCAGACTGAAGGGGATCATTCAAAAAACTACCCCCACTGTTTTAGTCAATGTCTGTATTCCCGATACAAGAACAAATCGGGATCGTTTTCCTCTGATCTCTGCACTGTGCTGCTCCTCGGTTACTCCTCCTGGTAATGTATGAATAAACTAACAAATGGGTGTTACCATTTTGTTTTTGACAACGGGGTGTGTCCCTAAAAATTGGATAGACATAGCAATAATTGGACATTGTCAGAATATGTAGGGTCACACCACTTGATAAATGGAATAGTAGCAACTGTCATTTAACGTATTAAAGGAGAACCCCAGCCACAACAATACATTTGGTGCAGGCAGAGGGATTCAGGAATAAAGAATAGATACTTACCTGTACCTGTGCCTCTGCAGTGCCGCATCACCACTCCTCTGACAGCCGCTGGACTTCATGTTCTCCTGGCTTTCTGCTATGTCCAACAAGGGGAGTAACGCGCCTCAGTCACTGACTGACTGACTGACTGAGAGGGCATCCCTAAGCCAGGGTCGTGACGTTGCAGGACTAGAAATTTAACAAGGCCCAGGAGTGGGGGGGGACAGGGACAGGTAAGTATACATTTTTTATAATGTTTCCGCACACCCCTGCCTGCACTGAATATTTTTTTTTTTTAGCTGGACTTCTTATAGAATTCCAGGATAATCCTCAGTGACATTTTTTTCTAATTTTTAATTTTACTGTCTATAGTATAAAAAAAATTGTGCAATCTTGCAGTTTTCAGTCTGGACAACATAAAGCTGAGACCTCTCATTTGGTCTGCGATAAGGAGGAGAGTGCTGGAAAGTGATCTATACAATATTACAGCAAAAAGTGACACCAGTAGAGAGGAAAACATGGGCGAAGCTCACAGCTCAGCCTCTCCCTTCCCTGTAGAATGGCCTATGCACAGGTCACAGAGCATGCCTACAAATGTGTCCCATAGAAAGTATAGGGCCTGAAGCTGTTCATTGCGTCTACGACCAGGAAGTTTGCTGTAAAGCATATTATTATAGGGAAGTAATCAGCACAGATTGTGCTGATATGGTTCTCAGCAGTATAGTATAGATCTACTGTGCAGCTCGCACAGCATACCACCCGCGGCTGTAGCTGTAGCTTTACAAAGGGGAAAAAGAGGTTTTATCCTGCTGCATGAGACTGGGAGAGAGGGGGAACCGCCCAGGACTAGCCACCGCTCTCTGCCTGTCAGTGTGCAGTGCGGAGATGACTGACAGGCAGAGAGGCCACTAATATAAATAAAGTCCAAGGGTATACAGGGCCAGTGTAGTGTTGTGTTTTCCTCTCGTTTTTTGGTACACAGTAGTAAATAAGAGGGGGACCCCCTCATTTATCCCCACTATCTACTAGTCAGAGTAGAGACTGGCTACTAAGATAATCTGGACGCCCCTGTGTGTATGTGCACCATCAATGAGCACATGTGGTGGCGCTGTACTGTGGCCAGGCTTTGCAGTAGCTCGTAGATGATGATTGCTGGGGTTTCCAATAACAGAACCTGGGTGACAAGAGCAATAATGGCCACATTATATTATATTATATATATATATACATATACATACACACACACACAACTATAGTGTTTTCCCGAAAATAAGACACCCCACCTACTCTACCCTCTAACCTAAAGTAAGGCACACCCTACTCTACACTAGAGCACCCCCTGAAAGTAAGCCACCCCCCCCCAGGACTCACCTAATCCCTTTGTGGACCTCCGAATCCATTACCTGGTCCATAGCCCCCACGTCCTCTGTGCGACCCGACGCCAAACGTCACACCGCCGCACTCCTGACCCGCCGCTGACTGTGAGTGTTCTGGGGAGAAGTCTTATTTCTCCCACCTGCCCCCCTCCCTCGGCCAGGGCGAGAGAAATAAGACATCCCCAGAAAATAAGATATAGTGCCTGTCTTGGCGGGTTAAAAAATATAAGGCACTGTCTTATTTTCGATGAAACACGGTAGCTTTTCCACAAGCAAAATGGGTTAATAGACAGTGAAAACTCATAAAGTCTGTATCTATAGTGGATGACATCATTGTGACCGATTGCTTATTCAGGCAAAACTAATATTGTGAATAGCAACAAATGAGCGAAAATCAAAAGTCAATTATAACAATTAAAAAAAAAAAAAAAGACTCCAGGCACATGGTGTTTCTCATAAACTCCATAAGGAGAGGAATCCGCATGGAGAAATACATACAGTGAGTCACGTTTCCGAAACCTGGCAATAGAAAGCTGAAAGATCTGAGTAATTGAGGAAGTTCAACTGTGATTGTATTCGCTCCAGCTGCATATACATTAACTCTTAGGGCCACAGCTGGAGCCGCTGCCAAGCTTCTCCATGGTAGGGAAGAGCCGCGCTATTCCAGCTGCTGTCTAGTAATCTTCTCATAAGACGGACACGCGGCAACATCCAGATTGTTATGTGTAATTCCACAATCTGTGCGTAAAGTAGAATCTGGATGTAAAATATCATCCAAGTGCACACACGGCACATATATGTAGGTATATGTATGTGTATAATTTGATTGAAAAATATAACCTCGGTATTCATCACCAACAAAACACAAATGTTTTAACAAAGTTTTATTAAAGGGAAACTCCAGTGATTTTTTTTCTTTAAAGTCAACTGGTGTCAGAAATCTCTATATAAAAATCTCATGTCTTCCAGTATCAGCTGCTGTATGTCCTGCAGGAAGAGGTGTATTCTTTCCAGTGTGACACAGTGCTCTCTGCTGCCACCTCTGGCCATGTCAGGAACTGTCCAGAGCAGTAGAAAATCCCTATAGAAAACATCTCCTGTTTTGGACATTTCCTGAAAGACTCTGGCACTCCTCGCCCCTTTTCATGAATAATCAATGCTGCCCGGCCTCCTGCTCGCTCAGCTGTCAGCCAGCGTCTCTGGATTGCAGATCAGTCCTCTATAGGTAGTTTACGTCTAAAAGAAACACTCAGATATAGTTGAATCTCTGTGCCCGAATGTAACTCACCTGTCTAGAGATCGCCAGCAGCTCATTCTTTGGTTCAAATCCCTGTTGAGATTGAGTGGGTGGCTGTCATTTAACGCAAATAATTGCCATTGTTTTCACATAATGGCCGTTATTTACCATTAAATGACGGCCACCCACTCAATCTCAACAGTGTGTGAACATAGCCTTTTCAATTCACTTCTGGTTTTGATTGCAAAATACTGACCAAAAATACTGTGTGTGAACATAGCCTTAAAAATGATACAATAATGAGAAGAAGAAAAAATAAATAAATGAAGAGTTATATTTCATTTACATCAGGGGATTTGAACCCAAAAACAAGCTGCTGGCAGTTCTCTAAACAGGCGAGTTACCCCTAGACCACAGCTCCAACACATTTGAGCTCATAGATACAACTATATCTGAGTGTTTCTTTAAGACATAACCTGTCTACAGAGGACTGATCTGCAATCAGAGACACTGGCTGATAGCTGAGCGAGCAGGAGGCCGGGCAGCATTGATTATTCATGAAGAAGAGGGAGGAGGAAGGAGTGGTGAGGTGTGCCAGAGTGCGGCACAAAAAACTCCTGTTTGACTCTTCATTACGGTAGGAGAAATGAGATTGTACATAATCCACTGCACTGACAAATTACTGAAAGTCACCATGCTCACTAGGGGACTGCCAGCTACAGCACACTGTCTCCACCTCAGGTAGGGCCCAGGTGCTGACAGATTCGCTTTCAGTGTGTCACTGCCTACGTCTGCCGGCTGGCTCTCATTGGGTGATGGCGTGGTAACATGGGCGGGTATGAGAGAAGGACTGCATCACAGGGGATGACGAGGGAGACCGGTAGTAGGGGAGTAAGAATCAGGAACTGCACAGAATGCCCATGGAGTTACCAGGATAGCACCAGAATTCTCTTTTAAAGGGGAACTAGCAGCAGGTTAGACAAATCTGCTAATATGGTGATATGTCTCTTATCTTCCTCCTCGCCGCCGTTCAGGTGCAGCTAGTCGCTTACTCTATAGTCCGGTAAGGCTATTAGGAGATCTGCCCGCCCCAATAGCGCCAATCCACCCCTGGCAATGGCCCCTTTCTAATGATAATCAATAGAGCAGGGCGGTCGGGTAGGGCTAGAACATCGATATCGGGGGCAGGGCTCCTCATGGTCTTAGCAGACCGTGCAGCAAACACCTAACTGCACCGGAAAAGTGCAGAGGATGAAAATAAGAGACATATCTTCCTCCTCGGCGTCTCCTGCACAATAAGGACATATCATCAGATCAGATTTTTCTAACTTGCTGATAGTTCCCCTTTAAGCACTGCATGTAGGGGTCATTTCAAACTGAACACAGTGCAATACGTCCGAGCACACATAGTGTGACAGATAGCCGCACAATTTTTAATCATGAAGGCAGATAAGCCCCTGGGGCCCTGCATTCCTGACGCACAAATTCTGAGAAAAAGTCATGGAATAAGTTACATATCACCTTTTCCAATGTAACTGAAATATAAAAATATGCTACAATCCAGCCTGAGAACGTTGGCACACATTTTACATAACCCGGAGGAGGATTTGCCTGGGAGACCAAATGTGCCTTCTTCATAGGGCAGGCAATGTGGGGGAGCCCTGCCTTCAAGCCTGTATATTATGCCTTCTGAGCACTTTTTTTTTTTTTTTTATTTGGCACCAAATTTATCAAAATATAAAATTTTGCTAAATTTGGTGCAAAAAAACCCTCACACACACTCAAAGTTTTTAATTTCATGGGACGTCTCCTTTAAATTAGACATGGAACTGAATTGTAAAACAGTGTTAAAGTGTCACTGTCGTGTACAGGCGATTTAAAAAAAAAAACTTAATTGGTTTTATTATTAGGCAAATATGCCATTATCTGCATTCAAAAATCCTTTCCCCAGGTCCCCCCCCCCTTCCTCTCTCTCATTCACTGCTCATTATCAGGAAATCTTGACTATTTTACATCAGTTGAGCCCTGTATAACCTATGGAGAGGGGAGGAGGGAGATTAGGGCAGCAGAGAACAAAGGATTACACAGCGGGAACTATGTGAAAGCCAGTATTCAGTGGTCAGAGAGGTCAGTGCTGACTGTCAGAGGAGATAGCCCAGTGATGTAGCTGTAAATTAACTCTTTGTTGTCCTGTTTTGGTGCCTCATCTCCCTCCACTCCTCCCCTCTCCATAGAAAACCATGAGCTTAAAACTGCTTTTTCATGATAAATCGCATGATGCATTTTTAGGCTAATAAAACCCAAATACAACGTTTCTTAAAATCGCCTGTACTAAAAAAAAATTTTTAAATCTGCAAAAAAAATTAAATTTAAGTACTGGAAGACTGGAGATTTTTTTAAATAGAAGCAAAATACAAATCTATATAAGTTTGTGACACAAGCTGATTTCAAAGAAAAAAACAACAACATTTAACTGGAGTTCCCCTTTAAACAAAGTCAGATAACATAAGGGGGCCCCAATAGGCCCTTTGGCATTTTTGGAGGGCTCAGCACCTGTCACTGAGCAGTGCAGCACTGTAACTGAGTGAACTCTCTGACACAAGAGGCCTGAACAGCGGCCTGACAATGGAAGGAAGAGGGTGGACAAGGGAGTTTTACACTGCTGACCCCAGTATTGTTCCCAGTCCTGCAGCCAGCTTCCTCGCCACGCGCTCTCTCTCCAGCTAGAAGTCACACCGTGTCACATCGGCGGTGTACAGCCGGGAGAGCCGAGAGTCATTCATAAATACCTGCGGCTCATCACGTACGCGGCCTCTCTGCTACAAGGAAGAATAACAAAGCTCATTTTTTATGTCTTTATTAATTGTTCCAAAAAGTAAAGCTTCAGGAGAGATCTAAGGTGGCCAGAAATTCCAGACGTCTGAGACAAAGCGAAGAAATGGAGGCGGACACAAAAGGGCAAACAGACTTCATCCATTTGTTTCATAGGCACAAAAAAATTCCACATTTACAGTAACTGCTAGATGCCAGATAATAACAGACACATATAGGTCTGATCAAAAGAAAAAAACTCCCTATAAAGGCAACTTATATGGGTCATATACAGCCAAGGGGTGTAGCATTATTATAGTTATATTCTTGTATATAGAGAGCAATATTATAGTAGTTATATTCTTGTATATAGGGGGCAGTATTATAGTAGTTATATTCTTGTATATAGGAGCAGTATTATAGTAGTTATATTCTTGTATATAGGGGCAGTATTATAGTAGTTATATTCTTGTATATAGGAGGCAGTATTATAGTAATTATATTATTGTATATAGGAGCAGTATTATAGTAGTTATATTCTTGTATATAGTGGCAGTATTATAGTAGTTATATTCTTGTATATAGTGAGCAGTATTATAGTAGTTATATTCTTGTATATAGGGGACAGTATTATAGTAGTTATATTCTTGTATATAGGGGACAGTATTATAGTAGTTATATTCTTGTATATAGGGGACAGTATTATAGTAGTTATATTCTTGTACATAGGAGCAGTATTATAGTAGTTATATTCTTGTATATAGGGAGCAGTATTATAGTAGTTATATTCTTGTATATAGGAGCAGTATTATAGTAGTTATATTCTTGTATATAGGGGACAGTATTATAGTTATATTATTGTACACGGGGGCAGTATTATAGTAGTTATATTCTTGTATATAGGAGCAGTATTATAGTAGTTATATTCTTGTATATAGGAGCAGTATTATAGTAGTTATATTCTTGTATATAGAAGTATTATAGTAGTTATATTCTTGTACATAGGAGCAGTATTATAGTAGTTATATTCTTGTACATAGGAGCAGTATTATAGTAGTTATAGTCTTGTATATAGGAGCAGTATTATAGTAGTTATATTTTTGTATATAGAAGCAGTATTATAGTAGTTATACTCTTGTACATAGAAGGCAGTATTATAGTTATATTATTGTACACAGGGGGCAGTATTATAGACCAAATAATTTTGTACACTCTCAGATCTAAATGAAATTGTCAGTGGGGTATTGTAAAGTTAGCTAGCCCTGTGACAGCTATTTAGTGACGGCCACTGGCATACTTTGCAGATCGTACCCTGACCCTAAGAGGTTAATAAGTAATCTAGCATAAAGCAAGAAACAGTCTATTTGGAGTTCCATGAGAGTAACCTGCTCTCACATTCACTAGGTCACGTTCTATATTGAACCCTTTACCTGGCGGCGGCAGACAGGAAGCTGGCGGTGTAAAGAAATCCTAGTCTCTTACATTGTGACTATTAATAAACCAGAGAGGAAATGCTGAAAGGGGACTGCTAGGACTTTCCTAGCAATGGCAGGCACTCTCAAGAGGCAGGAAATGCTCCGCTGCATTATTTCCTCTGGCCAGCCAGGATTGTTTGATTGAACTGAAAAAAAATAAAGGTTTCTCAGGATAGATAAAACTCTGGATTTATTTCCCATAGACACAAACATAGAGGGGAGGAGGGACGGGGGTCTGCGGGCGCCACGGACAATGGGAAGCATAAAGAATCTGGTAGATATGGAGCTCCCTTGTCACCGAGGACGACCGCGGAAAAGTCTGGGAAAAAGAAACAATAACACACATTAAGGAGCCTTGTTTTCTTGAATGGAGTCAGAATTAAATTCTTAATGGGGAAGTATTTTGCAACTTAAAAGTGGAGAAGTCATCTTGGCGCGCAGGAAGGAGGCGTCGTGTAGAATGTACCATTATTACTCAGAGACAGATCAAATCAGACGGTACTGATAACCCGTGCCAAGGACAAAACATGTGACACGCATCCTGCTAATGTTCACTAACGTATATTGTCCATGAGGAGCAGCATTATAGTAGTTATATTCTTGTATATAGGAGCAGCATTATAGTAGTTATATTCTTGTATATAGGAGCAGTATAATAGTAGTTATATTCTTGTATATGGGAGGCAGTATTATAGTAGTTATATTCTTGTATATAGGGAGCAGTATTATAGTAGTTATATTCTTGTATATAGGAGCAGTATAATAGTAGTTATATTCTTGTATATAGGAGCAGTATTATAGTAGTTATATTCTTGTATATAGGATCAGTATTATAGTAGTTATATTCTTGTATATAGGGGGCAGTAGTATAGTAGTTATATTCTTGTATATAGGAGCAGTATTATAGTAGTTATATTCTTGTATATAGGGAGCAGTATTATAGTAGTTATATTCTTGTATATAGGAGCAGTATTATAGTAGTTATATTCTTGTATATAGGAGCAGTATTATAGTAGTTATATTCTTGTATATAGGAGCAGTATTATAGTAGTTATATTCTTGTATATAGGAGCAGTATTATAGTAGTTATCCAGTCCAAAAAAGAAGAGCTAGCACTCACCGTTTGCTGAAAAACATTATCCAGTTTATTCGGGGTTCAGTACAGCATGGATCACGGGGAGGGAGGTGGAAGCAGGTGCGTCAAGGCGACAGACTGTTTCATTTGCGCTTGCAAGTTTCGTCAGGCCCACGGATTATAGTAGTTATATTCTTGTATATATGGGACAGCATTATAGTAGTTATATTCTTGTATATAGGAGGCAGTATTATAGTAGTTATATTCTTGTATATAGGGAGCAGTATTATAGTAGTTATATTCTTGTATATAGGAGCAGTGTTATAGTAGTTATATTCTTGTATATAGGAGCAGTATTATAGTAGTGATATTCTTGTATATAGAGGAGCAGTATTATAGTAGTTATATTCTTGTATATGGGAGGCAGTATTATAGTAGTTATATTCTTGTATATAGGGAGCAGTATTATAGTAGTTATATTCTTGTATATAGGGGGCAGTATTATAGAAGTTATATTCCTGTATATAGGGAGCAGTATTATAGTAGTTATATTCCTGTATATAGGGAGCAGTATTATAGTAGTTATATTCTTGTATATAGGGGGCAGTATTATAGAAGTTATATTCTTGTATATAGGAGCAGTATTATAGTAGTTATATAGTGGAGACGGAGCGGCTGGCACTACTATCTGCACAATCAGTCTGCGATGCAACGGACAGGCAAGCTCTAAACTGGATAGAATATACGGCTAGTGGAGGTGTCCAATGCCAAAGCAAACAGTCCAACTTGAATTAGGTAGAAAAATTGAGGCGGTCACTCACCACGTTAGATGCCGAGGATACTTTATTCATCCAGGAATGAACATAGCAGGGAAGGGGGAAGGTGGAGGAGCGGGTGCAATCAGACAAACGTTTTCGCGGACTTCCGCTTCGTCAGGTCTGGCTACGTCACACAGGTGAGGGTGTGTTTTATAGATAATGTGATACAAGTGAAAATAGTATAAAAATACTACAAAAACATTATTGTAAGAACACATTAAAAACAAGCTGAAGCAAACATATTAGAATAGTAGGGCATTCAAGTCGTTTCTCTCATTAAGACCGGAGACGCACGTAGCGTCCAATCGGATAATCCATCTGGTCTCACATTTTAGCAGCAATTTCAACCAGTCCCCGCCGCTGCCGGGAGGGTTAACCCTTTCTAAGCCTATCACCTTTAAACATCTCGCATCATTAGCATGATCATTGCGTATGTGGTTGATAAGGCGGGGAACCCCTTTGCCCGATCGTAGCGAGTAGAGATGCTCTTTAAACCTTGTCCACAAAGCCCTCTTAGTTTTCCCTATATAGTACTTGTGACAGGGGCAGATGATGGCATATACTACGCGAGTAGTTTTGCAAGTAATGAACTGTTTTATAAAACATTCTACCCCTCCTAAAACAATATAGGCTTGTGTAAGTAGCTGGGGGCAGTAATGACACTGCCCGCAGCGTCTATTACCCGAGGGTAGAGATTTAGTAAGTATACATTAAAGTTAGCAACATGAGCTATACTTCCCTACGTACACCTAAACACAAACACACCAGACAACAAAATAATGAGCAGAGAAGATTCACCTTTTCATTACAAAATTCCCCCTTAAATGAGACTATTAAAAATATCATCAGAAAACATTGGCACATTTTAGAACAGGATGAGGATATTAAAATCGCTGCCCTTAATAAACCACTGTTCACATTCAAGAGGAGCAAAACCATAGGAGACACATTAGCCTCGGGCAGGATTGACCACACTCAATCATGGCTAACTAAATCTCTACCCTCGGGTAATAGACGCTGCGGGCAGTGCCACTACTGCCCCCAGCTACTTACACAAGCCTATATTGTTTTAGGAGGGGTAGAATGTTTTATAAAACAGTTCATTACTTGCAAAACTACTCACGTAGTATATGCCATCATCTGCCCCTGTCACAAGTACTATATAGGGAAAACTAAGAGGGCTTTGTGGACAAGGTTTAAAGAGCATCTCTACTCGCTACGATCGGGCAAAGGGGTTCCCCGCCTTATCAACCACATACGCAATGATCATGCTAATGATGCGAGATGTTTAAAGGTGATAGGCTTAGAAAGGGTTAACCCTCCCGGCAGCGGCGGGGACTGGTTGAAATTGCTGCTAAAATGTGAGACCAGATGGATTATCCGATTGGACGCTACGGGCGTCACCGGTCTTAATGAGAGAAACGACTTGAATGCCCTACTATTCTAATACGTTTGCTTCGGCTTGTTTTTAATGTGTTCTTACAATAATGTTTTTGTAGTATTTTTATACTATTTTCACTTGTATCACATTATCTATAAAACACACCCTCACCTGTGTGACGTAGCCAGACCTGACGAAGCGGAAGTCCGCGAAAACGTTTGTCTGATTGCACCCGCTCCTCCCCCTTCCCTGCTATGTTCATTCCTGGATGAATAAAGTATCCTCGGCATCTAACGTGGTGAGTGACCGCCTCAATTTTTCTACCTAATTCATTATAGTAGTTATATTCTTGGATATAGAGGAGCAGTATTATAGTATGTGTGTCAGATACCTGCACGAGGTACATGGGGCAGTGTGGCTTGATCAATTCACATACAGAATTCTGATGTTTTTTATGCAGCCGAGAGGTACTAGTATCAGCCATAGGTGGGAGGTGCAGCACTCTGTTTCTTCCCTGAACTGTATTATAGTAGTTATATTCTTGTATATAGGAGCAGTATTATAGTAGTTATATTCCTGTATATAGGAGCAGTATTATAGTAGTTATATTCTTGTATATAGGAGCAGTATTATAGTAGTTATATTCTTGTATATAGGAGCAGTATTATAGTAGTTATATTCTTGTATATAGGAGCAGTATTATAGTAGTTATATTCTTGTATATAACGACAGTATTATAGTAGTTATATTCTTGTATATAGGAGCAGTATTATAGTAGTTATATTCTTGTATATAGGGAGCAGTATTATAGTAGTAATACACGAACTGGAGAGAATGGAACGGCTGCACATCCCATCTATGGCTGATACTAATGCCGCCAGGCCTATATTAAAAATCAACACCAGAGTGTCTGTATATGAATTGATCAAGCCATATTGCCCCGTGTACCACCGCGCAGGTCCTCTGGTCCACACGGGTCCCTACGCTAACTCCACACCGTGTCGGTCAGCGACCGCCAACCCCGCAAAGCGTGCACGTGCAGGGAAGGGAGGCCATGGAACGGCCCTGCAACCCCAATGTCACAGGACCAGACCCAAAAAGCCCCACCAAAACCCAGCCAGCACCACCGGCGGGGAAGGCTGCCCCCAAACGACACAAGTATGGATATGGTATTACACTTACCATTGCTGCTCTCACAGAATGGGGAAGACATAGGGTCCAGACATGTGAGCACAGACATATCCTGCTAAATTTGGTCATGTGGGTCTTATAAAGGAGTGCTAGCTGTTCAGAGAGGGAGAATTGCAAAACACGAACTGGAGAGAATGGAACGGCTGCACATCCCATCTATGGCTGATACTAATGCCGCCAGGCCTATATTAAAAATCAACACCAGAGTGTCTGTATATGAATTGATCAAACCATATTGCCCCGTGTACCACCGCGCAGGTCCTCTGGTCCACACGGGTCCCTACGCTAACTCCACACCGTGTCGGTCAGCGACCGCCAACCCCGCAAAGCGTGCACGTGCAGGGAAGGGAGGCCATGGAACGGCCCTGCAACCCCAATGTCACAGGACCAGACCCAAAAAGCCCCACCAAAACCCAGCCAGCACCACCGGCGGGGAAGGCTGCCCCCAAACGACACAAGTATGGATATGGTATTACACTTACCATTGCTGCTCTCACAGAATGGGGAAGACATAGGGTCCAGACATGTGAGCACAGACATATCCTGCTAAATTTGGTCATGTGGGTCTTATAAAGGAGTGCTAGCTGTTCAGAGAGGGAGAATTGCAAAACACGAACTGGAGAGAATGGAACGGCTGCACATCCCATCTATGGCTGATACTAATGCCGCCAGGCCTATATTAAAAATCAACACCAGAGTGTCTGTATATGAATTGATCAAACCATATTGCCCCGTGTACCACCGCGCAGGTCCTCTGGTCCACACGGGTCCCTACGCTAACTCCACACCGTGTCGGTCAGCGACCGCCAACCCCGCAAAGCGTGCACGTGCAGGGAAGGGAGGCCATGGAACGGCCCTGCAACCCCAATGTCACAGGACCAGACCCAAAAAGCCCCACCAAAACCCAGCCAGCACCACCGGCGGGGAAGGCTGCCCCCAAACGACACAAGTATGGATATGGTATTACACTTACCATTGCTGCTCTCACAGAATGGGGAAGACATAGGGTCCAGACATGTGAGCACAGACATATCCTGCTAAATTTGGTCATGTGGGTCTTATAAAGGAGTGCTAGCTGTTCAGAGAGGGAGAATTGCAAAACACGAACTGGAGAGAATGGAACGGCTGCACATCCCATCTATGGCTGATACTAATGCCGCCAGGCCTATATTAAAAATCAACACCAGATTTCTTGTATATAGGAGCAGTATTATAGTAGTTATATTCTTGTATATAGGAGCAGTATTATAGTAGTTATATTCTTGTATATAGGAGCAGTATTATAGTAGTTATATTCTTGTATATAACGACAGTATTATAGTAGTTATATTCTTGTATATAGGAGCAGTATTATAGTAGTTATATTCTTGTATATAGGGAGCAGTATTATAGTAGTAATATTCTTGTATATAGGAGCAGTATTATATTAGTAATATTCTTGTATATAGGAGCAGTATTATAGTAGTTATATTCTTGTATATAGGAGCAGTATTATAGTACTTATATTCCTGTATATAGGGAGCAGTATTATAGTAGTTATATTCCTGTATATAGGGAGCAGTGTTATAGTAGTTATATATTTTTTAAAAAATTTTTAAGAACATAAATTTAAGAAATCCTCCCACCACCACAAGGAAAGAATAAAACATGACAGATGATGCACTATTTTGGGGGAATAAAGTGGTGACAAATTTTGTTTCTGATCCTTTCTCATACAGTTCCTTCTCACCACGCTCCAGTGTCATGTAGGTTGATGTGCTGGACTGTAATGAAGCCTTGAGTAAACATCTTGCTCACTTTAGCTTCTTTAGAGGTTAGGAGAAGTGTTTCCTGTCTACAGATATATTGAACACACAATATGTGTCAATCAAGGGTCACTTCCACTGCTGCCCACCAAGAAGATTTAAGAGCTGCATCTAAAAGAGGTAGCAGAGGCGCTGACATCACGAGGAGGAACAGCAACAAGGCGGCATATGCTGTGCGTCTAAACCCAAACGACTAGGGATCGTATTACTATTGGCATCTAAAATTTTCTGGATCATCAAAGTTAAGTAAAGTCTTGGAACATTTTCTGTTATATCCTGCTCTACCCAATGTAATAGAAAGGATTGAAGGAGGCTTTCTGGACTGTGATATAAGGGCCCGTATAGACTAGGGGGGGGGGGGGTGAAAGTCAACTATACTATGTATAGCAGGGGGTAGGGAACCTTGGCCTTTCACTGTCCAGGCATTATGAGAGTTGTAGTTTTGCAACCGCTGGAGAGCCAAGGTTACCTACCCCTGATCTATAGTATCTATATTTCAGCAGTTAATTCTGGAGAGAAAAGTAGCAGACATGTTGGATGTTAACTGTCTAATCCTGAGTTGTAATACCAGTGATAACCATGAAGGAATATATGGCGCTGATGCACCCCACTTATTAGATATTGATGGTCTAACCCACTGGTTAATAACCTGTAACTCTCCAACTATGGCAAAACCACAACTCCTATCGTGCCCTGACTGGAGATCGGAGCTGTAGTTTTTCTGCGGCCTATACTTGACCTATACCAAGGATAGTCAGTCATGGAAAGGATGTCCAGGCATGATGGGAATTGTGGTTCTGCAACAGCTGGAGGGCAGTAGGTTCATCATCACCGCTTTGGTCTATAGGGCCGCAGGCCATATGCTGCTGCTCGTACAACCCACACAGCTTTCCAGTGAATGTCTAGGTTATTGTGACTCCAGTAAAAAAGAAGTGGAATCACCGCATCCGGCGTAAAGTTACTGGACGTCTCTCTCCGATCACTGGAGGGAAACACACAGCGCTTCTAACGTCTTACATTTTCCTGGGCTCACTCCTCAGACCTCTTCAAGGGGTCATCTTAGGTCTGTAATGTTGATCTTACCACAGGAGGCTGAATGAACCTTCACCAAACAGTCTCGCAGTCTTCAAGGAATACATCCGGAATATTTACCTTTCAGCTCAGTTACTTTCTTTTTTTTTAAAATTACGATTCCCTTTTATTTTTAACTCTTTACCCACTGAATACAAGGATCACTCAAACATTACGCAGAGAAATCAAGGCTCCAAATAGTTACATGTCAGCCCTCCTTCCCATCATTCCCTGGAAATACTATAGTCACCTTTTCCTTAGTTATATTTGTTCCTGGGAAAGCTGAGTGACACTAATGTGCTTCCTATTAGGGGGCTGTCTGGACTGTGATATAAAGGCCCCTATATACATAAGGGGGGAAAAGTTAACTACACTTTCTATAGCAGGAGTAGGGAACCTTGGTCTCCAGCTGTTGCAAAACTACAACTCCCATCATGCCTGGACAGCCAAAGCTAAAGCTCCTCGTTCCCCACTCACTGTCGCCGCTATTACACACATCGGCAGCGAGCGGGTAAGTACAGGGGGGCCACGGGGAGCTGCTCGGTTGATCGTAAGATCGTCTGGGCAGCCCATAGCAGATGGCAGCGGTCTGGACAGCCCATAGCAGATGGCAGCAGTCTGGACAGCCCATAGCAGATGGCAGCAGATCGTTGCTGTATAAGTCGTTTGTCTTTCAACATGTTGAAAGACAAAACGACTGCAACAATCAGCCGACATCGTTCATGTCGGCTGATCGTTACCTTCTATTACACAAGACGTTTATCGGCCAAATACGGCCGGTAATCGCTTTGTGTAATAGGGCCTTAAGAGGTTCTTTTTCTTCTATATACAATCTATATTCCTACATCTGTTCCTGGGAAAGCTGGGTGACAACCGATGTGCTTCCTATTACAGACAGTAGCCATCTTTCCAGGTGCAAGGAACAGGAGGCATGTCAGTCGTTTACTAAGGGAACTGGAAAAGGATGATAAGCGGCCATTTTTGTTACCCAGCTTTCCCAGAAAAAGAAAAAAAAAGTTTAAAAAAAACTTTTCCTTATATCTTCTGATGTTATGTATATTAAAGGATTTAAATGGTTAACGCTATAAGTTATCTATGTACAGGACAGCGGATGATTGATTAATCCTTGTCCCCTGAGTGAAGGGAATAGTACTGAGCACGCTCAGCCACGGCTTCATTCACAGTCAAGTTCAACCCCATAAACAGTAAAGGGGGCGGTGGTCTAGCAGGCACAGGGGACGACTGGCCTCCGTTCTTGTCAATATTTGGGGGTCCCTCCCACTGATCAGCTAAGGGCCCTATTCCACCGGACGATTATAGTTTGCATAATCGTTACCGATTAACGATCTCAAATGACCGCTATTGCGAAAGACCTGAAAACGTTCACTCATTTCCATGGAACGATAATCGTTACTTATGATCGTAATTGCGATAGTTTTTCTCCGCTATTTATTCGCTATTGCGTTCCTATCTACTGCGAACGACGTCTTATTCAATGCAAACGATTTGCGAACGAGCATCGATAAAAATAGGTCCAGGTCTTATAAAGCGATCAACGATTTCTCGTTCGGTCGTTAATAGTTAACTGCATTTCAACCGAACGATTATCGTTTAGATTCGAACGATTTAACGATAATCTGAACGATAATCGTCCGTTGGAATAGGGACCTTAGTTATCACCTATCCTGTGGAACTCAGAATAACCGCTTTAAGGTGAAACAAGATGGATCAGGTGATCATTTATACAGACAATCATCTATATATCTTTTCTTTATACCAATATGCTTCCCATTACAGTCTGCTCCCATCTTTCTCAAGCAGGAGACACACCACTTCCTCACTAAACAGATTAAGAAGCTGGAAAAGCTGAGTGATCAGCAGCCATACTTGTCACCCAACTTTCCCAAGTTCCAAAACCATCTTGAAGTAATAGCTTATAGCTTCTCCTGATCTGTGTATTTTACTTAGAGGTAAGCGATCTCCTTCCTGGCCTAGACCAGATTACGGGTTCGGTGAAATGCGGTGGCGTGGAGGCGGCCGCCCCCCGGTCACACTCTGTTACAGGAGACCCTCCAGCGCTCTCATTACTTTACGGCCTGGTCATAACAGAACTGGTTGTGACTCCTCAGTGATCATACGATCCCTGGGACAATACCCGAGCGACGCTGGTGCCAAGATGTCTGCAATTTTCTGGCTTGGGACGTTTGTTGTTCGGACACTTGAACTCTGTTTACAGTGTAGATGTAGCTTTGCTGTTACGTGTTACGAGCCAAAAATAGCGGACCTTGCAACGTGGAAAATGTGAGATTACAGAACTCTGTTGCTTCCTCTGTACAGAATTCACTGCTTCATGCCAGCATGGAACTAGGAGCGGCAGATGGTGTTCTGGCGCCCCCCAGTGACCAGGAGGCAAATTGCACCAATAGGTTATGCTGAATATACGTATAAGTAGGTCGGGCCTTTTTTTTTATTCTATTTTAGGTTATGCAACATAGAATAATTCATCCCCTGTCATGCATCATAATAGAATGTGGATCACATCTAAGTTAAACAGTCACTGACGGTGCCAACTAGTCTATGTGATTTCTAACATATTTGTAAATCTCCTTATTACAAAAAGGACTATCCAAGAAAAAAACGTCACTAGAGTCTTAGCCACAAGAAGTCTCCCTTCTCTGCAATATGCGGTCCACTGCCTGTTGTTGGGGGATATCTGTCTCTAGTAGCAGTCACAGCAAGACAAAGTACAGGAAGTAGGTGGGCCTTCAAGGGGAACTCTGGCAAAAATCTTTCTCTTTCAAATAAACTGGTTCCAGAAAGTAATATATATTTGTAATTTACTTCTATTTAAAAATCTCCAGTCTTCCAGTACTTATTAGCTGCTGTAAGTCTTACAGGAAGTGGTGTATTTGTTCCAGTCTAACATAGTGCTCTCTGCTGCCACCTCTGTCCATGTCAGGAAGTGTCCAGAGCAGTAAAGGTTTTCTATGGGGATTTGCTACAACTCTGGACATGAACAGAGGTGGCAGCAGTGAGCACTGTGTCAGACTGTAAAGAAAACATCACTTCCAGCAGGACATACAGCAGCTGATAAGTACTGGAAGACTTGAGCTTTTTAAATAGAAGTAAATTACACATCTGTATAACTTTCTGGAACCAGTTGATTTAAAAGAAAAATTTTCACCAGAGTTCCCCTTTAAACTGTGCAGAGGTCTTTTTGACTTTGCCATTTTTGCTTGTTCTTAAGCCTTTTAGGAGTAATACAGGCTGTCAGCGAAGAGACCTAGCTGCTGCTTTAAGATGCAGCAATGCATCATGGGGGTATGCAAACTGGCTCAATGAAGGAATTAAACATTTTTATAGTTGGGCTGTTGTAATAGAGGACTCTTAGCACTTCACCATCACCATCCTGAACTGGTTAGGGTTGGGGCTGGTTTCTTTACAGCAGGAGGCCCGGGAATGGTGAATGGACATCATTGTTCTGGATTATGCTGCGTTTACACGAAACGATAATTCGCCCGATCGCACAATTTTTTTTTATAATGATCAGAGTTTAGACGGAACGATAATTCGTTTTCCGATCGCTAAAGCCTATTTCTCAAATAAGTAAAATCAGTGAACGACTTAACACAGAACAATCTGCAAATTTTTTGCGAACGACGAACAACGATTTAAGAACATGTTCAAAGATCAAAATGAACGATTTCTTGCTCGTCGTTCACTGCGTTTACATGTACGATTATCGCTCGAATTTGATCGTTATCGTGCAAATTTGCACGATAATCGTTCTGTGTAAGCGCAAAATTTGTGACATATGTTCAAAACTACACTGCACCCAGTAAACTCAACCCTTGCCCACTTGTTCTTTAACTGACCTTACCATTTCACAGTGCTAACCTGTCCAGGGATCTAGAACACTGGGTTCCAGACTCAGACACCACAGTGACTAGAAGGTTTGCTACATTTTCCCCGCACATGCTGCAGGCTGAGCAGATCGCAGACACAGGGGCAAACAGATAAAACTTAATTTAGGTCCACACAGGGCAGAATAACCCGGGCGCAGGTTCCTTCACAGATGATCCACATCTACACCGAGCGTCTGTCCACACAGGACTGAAACACTGAAGATTTGTTGCCTATTATTCCGACTAATAAGTCCAGCGAAATTTTAAAGTATTTTATTGCCCCCCAAAAGTTATATAAATAACCAATATAGCCCGCACAGCTCTGGGAGTCGGGTCGTGACATCACCACGTTATCCAGGAAGTGACATCACCATATTATCCAGGAAGTGACATCACCATGTTATCCTGGAAGTGAAGCCTTGATGCAGTAGTAAGTGCAGGGAAAAAGCACTTTATGTGCATTTCCCGTAATAAGTGTAAATTGGCGATTTATATAACTTTTGGGGGGGCAATACAATCAAAATCTGCAGCAAATCATTTTGGTCCAGTGTGAACCCATATAGTAGTATGGGTCCTATACTATCCGCAATTATTAAAGGGGTTGTCCGGCGATAAAAAATTATTCACAGAATAACACACATTACAAAGTTATACAACTTTGTAATGTATGTTATGTCTGTGAATGGCCCCCTTCCCCGTGTTTCCCCCCACCCACGCTAGACCCGGAAGTGTGGTGCATTATACTCACCGCATGTCGTGTCGTCCACGGTCTCCGATCGTCAGCAGTGACGTCTTCTTCGGGAGCTTGGCGGATCTTCCCGAGTGCCGGCCGCCCTCTGCAGCGTCATCCGAAGCTCAGCCGCGATTGGCTGAGCATAACTGTGCTCAGCCAATCGCGGCTGAGCGGCTGATGACGCGGCCACGTCATCAGCTGCTCAGCCGCGATTGGCTGAGCACAGTTATGCTCAGCCAATCGCGGCTGAGCTTCGGATGACGCTGCAGAGGGCGGCCGGCACTCGGGAAGATCCGCCAAGCTCCCGAAGAAGACGTCACTGCTGACGATCGGAGACCGTGGTCGGCACGCGACAGGTAATGTATAGCGCACCACACTTCCGGGTACACGGGTGGGGGTGGTGGGACACGGGGAAGGGGGCCATTCACAGACATAACATACATTACAAAGTTGTATAACTTTGTAATGTGTGTTATTCTGTGAATAATTTTTTATCGCCGGACAACCCCTTTAACAGTATATGGACAATATTTTACGGTTGTGTATAGGAGGCCTTAAAGAGGTACATTGGGTAAAAAAAAAAAAAAAAAAAAAAAAAAAAGTCTGCTCTCTGCTGCCACCGCTGTCCATGTCAGGAACTGTCCAGAACAGAAGGAAATCCCCATTGAAAACCTCTCATATTCTGGACAGTTCCTGACATGGACAGAGGTGGCAGCAGAGAGAATTGTGTCAGACTGGAAAGAATACACCACTTCCTTGATAAGTACTGGAAGACTTGAGATTTTTTTTTATATAGAAGTAATTTACAAATCTAACTTTCTGGTACCAGATACTCCTTTAAGGCCTCCTACACAAAACCGTAATAAATTGTCCATAATTGTTTATAGTACTAGTATAAAGTACAATGCACATGAATGTGGATTAGAACCAAGATAGCAAATGTTATTGTACGGTCTGGATTTTTGCTCCTATACAACTATTGTGTGCACGGTCCAGGACTGTGGCCAACGGCATCAGAGGTTGTGTGGCCAGCAAATCCACTATGGCCGTGTAAAAGACGTGCCTAATTAAATATCCCCATTCATATGAACAAAATGGACTGTAAGTAAATTTCAACATAATCTGGGTGAGACCTGATGTAATCTCATCCACATGGACGGTGCCATGACCCCCTGAGCCAAAAGCTGGAACGATTATGGTAACCCGTGAACTTCAGTAAACTTCTACACTTCACTTACCATTGCGGCACATGTGTGCTCAGCCAGATCTGTCTGATTCATGAATAGAGTAGAAGTTTTCTCTAGTCCATTCACCTTGAGAACATGTCAAAGTTGCCAACATTTGTAATCTTTTTCCAGGGACACTTTGGCGATAAAAAGGGGTGTGGCCTATCATGGGCGTAGGTTCAAAATTTTCCAGTTAGAATTTACAGTCAGAACACGAAAGGCGCATTACACACCCCGGTATTAGGTCCCCAGTATATTACACACCCCAGTATTAGGTCCCCAGTATATTACACACCCCAGTATTAGGTCCCCAGTATATTAAACACCCCAGTATTAGGTCCCCAGTATATTACACAACCCAGTATTAGGTCCCCAGTATATAACACACCCCACTCAGAGCAGGCTGAGACTAACAGATAGCACTCTACTGACTGACTGTACATACTGGTAGTTTGTACCCGTATGATGAAGCTGCACTCCATATCATCATACTACTACCCCCTTCGTCCTACTGCTCCTCCATCATCATACTACTACCTCCTTCATCCTCCAGCCCCTCCATCATATTACTACCCCTTTATCATCCCCCTGCCCCTCCATCATCAAACTACTACCCCTTCATCCTTATGCCCTTCCATCATCATAGTACTACCATTCTCATCCTCCTGCCCCTCCATCATATTACTACCCCTTTATCATCCTCCTGCCCCTCCATCATATTACTACCCCTTTATCATCCTCCTGCCCCTCCATCATATTACTACCCCTTTATCATCCTCCTTCCCCTCCATCATCATACTACTACCCCCTTCATCCTTGTGCCCTTCCATCATATTAACTACCCCTCTCATCCTCCTGCCCTTCCATCATCATACTACTTCCCCCTTCATCCTCCTCCTGTCCCTTCATCATCAGACCAGTACCCCCTTCAGCATTCTCTTGTTCCCCTCATCTGTATTTCAAACAAAAAAAGCTATACTTACCTCACCAGTATGCTTCCTCTAGTCCCCCAGGGACTCCTCTCCCTGCTTTGCATGAGTAACATCACTTGCGCTTGAAGGGGGCAGGGCTTCCCACAGCCCAGGCGGAGCTTCCCGGGACATACCAGGGACATGGATTTGCCGGGGCTGTCTCCTCAGAACCAGGACTGTTGGCGAGTATGACATGTGCACATGCTAAAGCTCAAGGTCCCTATGGGGGAGATTTATGAAAAATGGTGTAAAGTGAAACTGTCTCAGTTTCCCCTAGCAACCAATCAGATTCCACCTTTCATTCCTCACAGACTCTTTGGAAAATGAAAGGTGGAATCTGATTGGTTGCTAGGGGCAACTGAGCCTGTTTCACTTTACACCATGTTTGATAAATCTCCCCCTATGTCTCTATATATAAGTGCAGCAGGATGGCTGTGAGGCTGCTGGCAGGAGGTGTCACACCAGTAATTACACCCCGCACAACGGCCGCTGCGGGGTCCTCACTGACAATACCAGTCCTCCATTGTCTGCACTAAATGACAGGGATGTGCTCCTCTTCTATCTTTAGAGCTGCTGGAAGGCAATGATATAATTTTCTAGCCGGGCTGCTGACAGACGTGATGAGAGCTGGACGTGGATGACAGGACCTTGGAGGTGTGTAGGATGAACGCTGCCAGACGCCGAGACCCCAGCAGTGACACTGGCATGAAAGGAGAAGCCCACACGCTTATTAATAACAAAAAGGCAGACAATTACAAGGTACAAAGCAAAAAGCCTTATGTCATTGCTGAGTTATAGCAGACGAGGGACACGGTGGTAAACAACCTGGACCTGTCCTTGTAGGCTAGTGATGTGCCCACATGGCTGAATACATGGGAGGAGACGTCATGCAGGGAGTCAGATGGAGCGGGAGTTTCCCGGCACTGCCATTCACAAAGTTCTAGGAATAGACGGATTTCTATTACTCTTCTAGACTGGTCATCGCAGTGGGTGTGGGTGGGAAGATCACTGCACACAGCTAGTAGTGATGTAGAAATACACAGTGGTGCCTTGGATTACGAGCATAATGCGTTCCAGGACTGAGTTTGTAATCCAAATCCACTCTTATACCAAAGCAAACTTTCCAATAAGAAATCATTGATATGCAGACAATTGGTTCCACACCCCAAAATAATGATTTATTCTGAATAACATGTAACATGAAACAATGAGAAACAGCTGGATATGTGATATTATCAGTTACTGTAGAGTATAGCAATCAGCATGTGGAGTATAATGTATAGTAACTGCATATCCCTGATAAAACAGCAGCAGTTTGTAGATAGAGGATGGAGCTGCAGATCCACATAATACAGTAGTGTAGTACAACAGGCTAGAATAGAGAAGCAGGGCTGCTGTCAGAGGTCTGTGTGGTCACATGGAAAAGGGGTGTGTTTTCAGCATGGACCAATCAGGGAGTGAGAATCACAGAGCTGTGCAGGAGGACAGTGACAGAAACTTCTCTATATAGCAGTGTGAATGGCTGAGCACAAGTGCAGGCATATTATAGCAGCAGTGTGTATAGCTGAGTGTGAGTGCAGGCGCATTATAGCAGCAGTGTGTATAGCTAAGTGTAAATGTAGACACATTATACCAGGAATAGTGGGGATAGGAAACACAAGGGGTGACAGACTGCAGGGAGCGTGAAAGAGTGAACAGGACATATGTGAACACATAGATGGGTTACAGCTATAAAGAGATTACCTCCACAGCCCTGTCCCCTGATGTAAGCCCCAGCCTGATGTGGATCTGCTATGATTTGGAAGGTGAGGGAGATTGTCTGCATTTCAATGATTTCTTATGGGGAAATTTGCTTTGGTTTAAGAGTGGATTTGGATTATAAGCACGGTCCTGGAACGAATTATGCTCGTAATCCAAGGCACCACTGTATATATGTATGTTAGGGCTGGGCGATAATAGCCTAACTCAATATCACAGTTAATCGTACATGTAGCAGTGTTAACAATGATTGAACAATAATTATGACAAGCTCATTTCTTTGTAAGCTTTATCCTTTTTGCTAGTGACACCCTCTTTGTCGTGCCACACTGGCAATATAGGCAATAACTGCATTAAAGCCGGGAGGCTGCTTCTAATAATAGACTGTGGATATATCTTGGGATTTAAAATAATTGAAGGAAAAAACACACACAGATTAAGTATCCCTCTACCCCCATACCACCAGTACCAAAAGCCCCTCCACCAGCATACCATAGAGACCCCATTCAGCATGCCTTGCAAATTTCAGGTGGTACAAATGTTGCAAGTCTAGTACTCCTGTCATGCTGGGAGTTATAATTTTGCCAGAGAGCCATAGGTTGGAGGACATGGCTATAAAGCCATATACATTCAATATTGTCCCTGGATATCCGATATCAATCTTATGTCTTATATTTATTCATATCATCCATTCATTTAGACTTAGTAAATCCTTACAGGCCTAAGACAAGGAATAATGAACGAAAGAGGAACCCATGGCCCTCCAGCTGTTGCAAAACTACAATTCCCATCATGCCTGAACAGGCAAAGCTTTAGCTGTTGAAGCACAATGGAAATTGTAGTTCTACAACAGCTGGAAGGCAGCAGGTTGCTCTTTTATTGAATAGAGAAAACACAAAGTGCTATTTTTGAAGTGTCCTTTAGATGGCGCTAAATTACAGCGTAAAAGAAGCTACAAGTGCAAGAGTCAAGTTAACAAAGGGTCAAGACAGTAAGGGCCTTATTACACGGGACGATTATTGTTCGAAAAATCGTTAGATTGTTCGGATTTAAACAATAATCGTTTAGTGTAAAAGCAGACAACGGTTAAACAACCAATGTGAAATCGCTGGTCGTTTGATAGAATTTGGACCTATTTTTATTGTTGATCGTTTGCAAATCGTTTGCATGGAATAAGACGTCATTTAGTCGTTTGCAATAGCGATGACAAGACGACCGCAACAGCGATCATAAGTAACCATCATCGTTCCGTGTAATTGGTTAAACGATTTCAGGTTGTTCGCCATAGTGATTGTTTGAGATTGTTTATTGTTAATCATTGAACGTCAAAAAATCACTTCGTGTAATAGTACCCTAAAGTGAGACTGTACCCACAATCTGACCCCCCCAAAACCGCTTGTACCTTCGGATAGCTGAGTTTAATCCAAGATCTGTCCTGGGGTCTGTTCGGCAGGGGATGCAGTTATTGTCCTAAAAAAAACTTTTAAACTTGCAACGGGAGTATCTGTGCCCTAATTTTGCACCACCCCTTCATCCCTCCTCCCCACCCTCTTCATCATTAGGAATGCCACTGGAACATTTCCTACATGCTGAACATTGCACAGGTCCAGCCCATGTGCCGGGCTGACCCAGGTGGGGAATGGGAGGTAATCTGCCTGGAGCATTCCTAATGATGAAGAGGGTGGAGAGGAGGGACGGAGGGGTGGTGCAAAGTTAGGGCACAGATACTCCCATTTGGCACGGGCTTCAAGTTTAGAAGTTATCTTTTCGGACAATAACTGCATCCCCTGGCGAACAGACCCCAGGACAGATCTTTGATTAAAAGCAGCTATCTGAAGGTACAAGTGGTTTGGGGGGGTCAGATTGTGGGTACAGAGTCGCTTTAAGGCAATATTCAGATGCTGCAGTAAAGGCAGCAACAGGAGTACAGCTCAACACAACAGTCCTAAAATAATATACTCCTGAATAATTCATCCATTAAAGGGGTTATCTGGGCTTAGAAAGAGCAACACCCCTGTCCTCAGGTTGTGCGTGGTATTACAATTAAGCTCTATTAACTTCGATGCAACTCAGCTGCAAAACACAGCCAACCTGAGGACCGGAGAGGAGCAGATTCTGGAAGTAAGCAGCCATGTTTTTCTAAGCCTGGATAACTCTGATAGATCTTTCCTCTGTTTCTTCACATTTCAGTATAATAACCAGCTCTTACCTGCCAGGTGGGAAGTACTTTTTCAATGTCATTCAGGTTGATCTCATCTCCTCCATCTTCACATTTTCCTTTACCAAACCTGAAGAAATATAAGGTGTGTGACAGGAGGAACTAATATCCAGTCTATCAATTCTGTTAAAGCTGGAGAGCCCCCTGGCTTAGTGCTAACTCTGTATATAAGGGGGGAGGGGGGCTCTGGTGGAGGGTCTCCAGAATCTTGGAAGCTCCTGTTTCCACCAGACACATAACAATATCTAAGAGTGTTATTACACAGGCCGATGGGGGCCCGATAACTGTAAACGAGCGCCGATCTGCTATTACACGGCCTGACAACCGTTTAACAAGGGCTGCATGAACATTGTTACCGATGTCCTTGCAGCCCTTGCTAAACTGGCATACATTACCTATCCATGGTCCAGTTCTCCCTGGGTCCCATGCGCTGCAGCTTCAAAGCGGCCTGTCTTAACTGACAGGCTGCTCAGCCAATCACTGGCCGCGGCGGTCCCGCTCTGAAGCTGCAGCGCAAGGGTACCGGAGAGAAGCAGAGCGCAGGAGGAGCCCTGGACCATGGATAGGTAATGTATTTACTTTACAAATCGTTAGCCGCCGGCCGCACAATTGTAGGTCGTAATCTATATCAACGATCAGCCGATGACAACGATCATCGACTGAGCGTTGTGTTTATTACACGGAACGATAATCGGCCGGATAGGGACGATTATCGTTCCGTGTAATAGTACCCTAAGTGTGTCAGCTACTTGTGTGAAGAGTGCAATGAGGCCAATACAAGACAAATGCGGGCACTCTCCAGATTACTCCTTATACTGATGGTTGAACCCACTGGGAGTATAAAATGTATAAGGATCTTAAAGGGGAACTCTTTTTTTTTTTTTTCTTAAAATCAACTGGTGTCAGAAAGTTATATAGATTTCTAATTTACTTCTACTTAAAAATCTCCAGTCTCCTAGTACTCCTAGAGGTCATGTTCACACATTGTGAAACACTGGCCGTTCTGTGAACCATCTGGGTACCGCAATAGGGCTGGATAATCTTCATTAGTGCTGAATTGAGATGCAGGTGCATCAGTGTGCACACGCATTCCAATTCATTTAACACAATGGAGAGTGGCCTGTCAGGGATGTACGGCCGCTAGCGATCCCGGCCGGAGTGTATAGAGTGTATATACTATCCGTCCGGGATTCTCTTAGAATGCAGTGCACGTATTGTGTATTAATCACGGCCGTTGTTGCACACAACTTACGTTAAGGGTACAAACACACACACCGTATACGCAGCAGATACGCAGCAAATACGCAGCAGATCTGCAGCAGATTTAATGGTGCAGATTTGATGCGGTGTTCAGTTATTTAGATCTAATCTGCTGCATATTTGTTGCGTATTTGCTGCGTATCGCAGCAGTAAATACGCTGCGTATACGGTGTGTATGTTTATACCCTTAGTGAACATGGCCTGACACAGTGCTCTCTGCTGCCACCTCTGTCCATGTCAGGGAACTGTTCAGAGCAGTAGCAAATCCCCATAGAAAACCTCTACTGCTCTGGACAGAAAACGAGACTAAGTTGAAGTCACTGATCACTTGCTATAGTAAGAACACTTACCCATCTCTGTCTATCTGGGGGAGCGGGTGCTTTGGGGTGTTTCGCATTTTCCGGTGAAACTGTGTAAAGTCCAACTTCTCTGGCTGCAAGTCCCATGTTGCTCCACTAAAAAAAAATAAAAAAAATAATCAGTTTAACCCCTTAGTAACCAGCCTGTTCAGAGTCAACTTAAAGGAGCTATCCAGGCTTAAAGAAACATGGTGGCTTTGTTCCAGAAACAGGTTGGGTGTGGTTTTGTGCGTTTACACGGAACGATTATCGTTCGAGTTTTCATAATAACGATCGCATTTGAGCGATAATCGTTCCGTGTAAACACAGCAAACGATCAAGCGACGAGCGAGAAATCGTTTATTTTGATCTTTCAACATGTTCTCAAATAGTCGTTCATCGTTCGCTAAAAATTTGCAGATCGTTTTGTGTAAACAGTCTTTCAGCCTAATTAAACTCCCACATGCAACCTTTGGACAGGTGTGGTGCTGTTTCTGGAAGAAAGCAGCCATGTTTTTCTAACCCTAGATATCCCCTCTGACCATTAACACTTATTGCCTATTCTGTGGAATATAAGGGTATGATTGTGGGGGGGTCCTAGTGCTGGGATCTTGAGAACAGGGGTCTCAAGTATCCTGTTGGAATGAGGAGGAGGTCTATGGGAGTAGCTGGAAACAGCCAGGTGCTCTGCTTCACTATCTCCAGCAGCAACTATAGATAATGAATGGAGCAGCACACATGCCTCTATTCTGACCAGAGACTCAGGATCCCATTCTTGAGATCTTAGGGTGGGGTCCCAGCAGTCGAACCCCCATGAGAATAGACACGTCCTCTAATCTATAATAGACTTTTATAAAATTTCTCAAGGCATGATACCTTGAGAAAGCGCTTGAAAGCACGAAACAGTTGGCAGCGAGTATGTGTTCCTCTACGTCCTGTTATGTGTTTTTGGATGCAATAAAGATGAAGCTTTTGAAGCTTTTAATCTTCTTGTATATACTATTATTCTATGTGCAAGCCATAGTGTGTGATGATCTCAGCACCCTAGTTTACAATAACTTACCTGCACTATTGTTGTGATCATTTTACTTTGCGGTCATTTTTTATTTATATGTTGTGTACAGTATGCTACGCTACTTTTAATCATCATTTTTTTTTATATGAATCATGAAAATAAAAAATATAGAATTCAGATTTGTGAACTATGCCCACTGTGTCTTGTGTGTGAATGTATTACAGTAGCAGTAGAGTGGATGAGATCTGCACAAAATCAGCATAAAAAAACTGACCTGTGGTTCAGATTTTACATCCACAGCATGTCAGTGTATGCAGATTTAGGCCAAGTTCACACAGTGTATGAACATCGGCATTTGTTTGACATTTTCATCGGCAGTATCGGCCAGATAAACATCACTTTATTTTAATTGGAATGCGGGCACATTTGGGTGGGCCCACACTCCAGTTTGACATAGACCACAGTGTAAAGTCCATCTGGGAGCCATATTTTACACTGTGATCACAGGCTATCTTATGCAGCCGCTGTTCACAGAATAGTGGCCGTTCAAAATAGACCTGTCAATTATTTTGTGTGGCCGCAGAGAACACTGGCTGTAGTGTATACAGAGTGTATACACTACGGCCGTTATTCCATACACTGCAATGGAATCGATTGCTGTCATTAAACCTGTAAAAATATTTTGATTCAAAATATTAAATGGAATCTGTCAGCTGTAGGTCATACACAAGGCTTAAGTGTCAAAGGGGATGTGCTGAGCCTCAGGATGCATGCTCCTCCCTCCCTGCCCCGACTGATTGTTAGCACAGAGCCATGCGTGTCAGTCAGTCAGGAGAGGGAAGAGGTTTGTATGCTGCGGCTTAGCACGTCCTCTGATACTTTAGTCCTGAGCATGATGTACAGCTGACAGATTTGATTTAACATGATCCGCAGCAACAAAGCTGCACCAAAAGCCACACTGTATGATAAAGATATCTGCCCTTGTTAAAGGGGTATCCCGCTCAAACATAACTTTTGATATGTTGCTGCCCATGGTGAGACTAACAATTCCTTCCATACTTATTATCTATTCAGCCTCCTTCCTCCAGTTCTGAGCTGCTGCTTTCTGCTGAAGACACAGAAAAAAACTATGTGTGAGCTTTTCTCTGTGTCCCCCCTCCCTTACTGATGTAAATAAGTCCCTGGAAGGCTTTATCTGCAACATTGTAGCTTCTTTGCAATGCTGGGAGGGTTATTCTGAGGTCAAGTTGCTGATGAATTCACCGATTAACCCTCCCAGCATTACAAAGAAGCTACAATGTTGCAGATACAGCCTGTCAGGCACTTGTTTACATCAGCTGTCTCAGAAGGGAAAAGGGAGAAAAGCTCACACACATATTTTTGTTCCTTCAGCAGAAAGCAGCAGTTTAGAACTGGAGGAAGGAGACTGAATAGATAATAATAAGTATGGAAGGAATTGTTAGTCTCACTATGGGAAGCAATGCATCAAAAGTTATGTTTGACTGGAATATCCCTTTAACATACTATACAGTGTATTCAATGGGACTATGTAAAGTAAAGCACATAGCAGATGAGCAGAATATTTGTCCCACCTTATGGAATCAAATGTGCTTGCTGCCCAAATTTCTGTCCCAAGCATGTCAAGAGCGCCATCCTTGTTACCATTCTGTAGAGAAAGAAAAAGACGATAAATCTTGTTAGGGACCCATACATGCAGAAAACAGAAATAGCAGTCTATACAGATAGATCATAGGTCACATTACACCCAGTAACAGGCTGTACTGCTCAGATTCCTTTCCACAACACATTCCTGTAATTATGACTTACTGACACTAGGGGGAGCTCACCTCCTTATATTAGATTGACCAGTGGTCACATGCCCAGAGGACAGAAGGTTTATTACAGAGCAGTAACAATGGCGGCTCACGCTGCTCACAGGTGGCTGGGGCTCTATATTACAACATTAATGAACGGAATGACTGGAAGGTCCCATTGATCCGTAAAACCAATGCTGGATCAGCAGACAGAGGGCCTGTTCCTCTTACAGAACAGAGCTATTCCACAGAGGATAATGAATCAGGCTACAATGCTAGAAAAGATAGAAAGAATGATCCACAGCCACATATATGATATCCTAAAGGCGATATCCTTAAAAATAATCCCATATTCACAGCATAGGAGATAACTAGCAGATCAGGAGGGGTAGGACTGCCAGGACCCTCACCAATCACAGCGACGGAGGTCAATTGTCCTTGAAGGCCCTATTCCACCAGCAGATCTGACGACAGATTATCTGCCAAAGATTTGAAGCCAAACCCAGGAACAGACTATAAACAGAGAACAGGTCATAAAGGAAAGACTGGATTTCTCCTCTTTTCAAATCCACTCCTGGGTTTGGCTTTAAATCTTTGGCAGATAATCTGTCGTCAGATCTGTTGGTGGAATAGGGCCTTCAGAATGAAAGCTCAAACACTGTAACATTGACTCACTTGAGATCAGGCATGATGGGAAATGTAGATTTGCATGTTGAATGGCCGCAGGTTAGACAGTGAATGCAGCAGTAGCTGAGCATGCACGCTGCTGCTCCACCGGGGAGACAATGGACCTCTACCTTGGGATCTGTAGGTGTCCCAATGGCAGACCGCCATCAATCAGCTAGTTATCACACATTCATCTGTAGCTGCTGAGCTCTGCAACCTTTGGAAGTCCCATAGATGCGGCCAAGCATGGAGACTGCAGCCTTATCTGCCACGGGGACAACTTATCTTTGATTTTCTGATCACCCCTTTAATAACATATCCGTATATTGGCAGCCCTGGGCATTGCCATCTGTTATGTGGGGTAAAGATGGACCCCATAACGGTGCCACCTACTGAGAACATCATGTCACAGTAATGTAATAATTATTATTGCATCCTGGGACAACACCTTTATAGATTTTCCCAATCTTGTTGGGGTCCAACTCCTTCCACCCTTGCACAGGGTCTTGCCTACTTATTAGGGTCTCTTAGGCCTCATTCACACGATCCTGCTCCAGTCATCGCGGCACGGATCCCTTAGCAGTGCAGTTCCCCCTTCGCCTTGCAGCATAATGTGCCTTCCTGTCATCACATCTGACTACTCCCCTACTCCCCCCACGCCAGCTGGCTACACACGCTCACCGGAAGTGGCCTGGACTACGGGAGAAGAAGGCAGCAGTGTAGTCCATGCCACTTCTGGTGAACATGTCAGCCGGCCGGAACAGGGGAATAGGAGAGTAGTGTTAGGGTACTATTACTATTATCCGTCCGATTATCGTTCAGTGTAATAAACACAACGATCAGCCGATGATCGTTGTCATTGTCTGATCGCTGCTATAGGTTCAGACCTATAATTGGTCGGCCGCCGACCACGCATGGCTACGTCTAATAGCGGTGCGTGGCTGGCTGCTGACGATATGCAAACAGAATACATTACCTATCCATGCTGCAGGGCTCCTCCTGCGATCTGCTTCTCCCTGGGTCATGCGCGCTCCAGCTTCAGAGCGGCCTGTCTGAGCTGACAGTCCGCTCAGCCAATCACAGGCCAGTACTGCCGTGGCAAGTGATTGGCTGAGTGGCCTGTCAGATGAGACAGGCCGCTCTGAAGCTGGAGCGCGTGGGAGAAGCAGAGCGCAAGAGGAGCCCTGCAGCATGGATAGGTAATGTATACAGTTTAAGCAAGGGCTGCAAGGACATCGGTAAGTATGTCCATGCAGCCCTTATTAAACGATTATCAGGCCGTGTAATAGGCTCAGTAAACGAGCGTCGATCTACAGTTATTATCGGGCCCCCATCGGCCCATGTAATACCACCCTAAATTGGAGAATCGGGAGGAAACTCGAGTACAATGAGAGAACCATACAGATGTTGCTCAGGTCAGACATGTATCTATGCTGACCACAGAGCCCACAAATTACCCATAGAACCAATGATGAACTGGCTTTAAAAAAAAAAAAAAAAAAGCGGCTAATTTCTTGCGCTGTCCTCAATTAACTGTGATAATCTTTTACAGCTCCCCAGACATCTCTACATGAATATTCCTCTAAAATCTGCACAGAACACGTTCTTGAGGTTTCTCCGTACGGCCGGCGAGGGACCTGTGATATAAATCCTTTACTTATCTTCCAGGAGATTTAATCAAAATGCTGACATTTAATTACTATCTAATCACTGGGAAGTACGGCGCCTCCTCGGGGGGTGAGACATCCGAGATGAGACTTCAGGTGACACCACTACACTAAACCAGGTCAACACTACAATTCCCAGCATGCCCTAACAGCTAGAGAGCCACAGGTTGGATAACACTGCTATAGAGAAATATCTAATGTAAATGAAGATGACATCTATTACAGATCTAGGTCATGAGAGCCATCCATATACAAGGCTGCTCAATCCACCTGACGCACTTTAACCATAAAGGACAGAAGACCCTCCCCCCCCCCCCGTACACATAATACATCAGACCACACTCCGTAAGGATGGTTGTCTGGTTTGGCTGACAATCCTAGTAATTTCTCAAGACTCTTTCAATAACTTTTAGGAAAGCTACCTATAGGTGGCACTATAGAGCATTCCCAATGCAGCCTATACTTCCCATAATGCCTCTTGTTTTTGCATAGATGGGGAGGGGGGCAGCTACATTAGTTCTGCTCTGATAGACTGTGATAGCACGTGATAGATTAATGAAAGAGAACTTCTGTCTTCTAACTCACACAACAGTCTCAGGTTGTTCCTATAAGATGCAGCTTCAGTGCGTCTCCTTGAGATGGGTTTCTGACAGGCAGCGTAAGGCTATGTTCCCACTATGGGAACAAGTCATCATTTAGCTGCAAAAGGCGGCCATTTATTCATTAATGACTAATGATCATAATCATTATTTGCAGCCGTCAATATCAATAGGCAGCCACCATTTCCTACTAAATTCCCTTAGTGGGAGCATAGCCTAAAGCTGCATCTCATAAGATTATGCACACACAGACAGGCAGTTTGAGTTAGGGGAGTTTTATAACATTGCAGATTATCAAGGTATGGACTCACCTACTGTATCACTGCTCTTCTGGTCTCCTTACATTCATTCTCTGGTCTTATTATTTCCTTGTGTCCACTCTTCTTTACAGCACATGCAAAGGTCTGTTCTACACTAGTTCTGCACAGAATCTTATCTAAGTGCAACAAGTGATGGATCAATGACACAACATATGCCATCTTACATATATTACCGCCTGTTTTTTACTACAAGATGCAGCTTCAGTCTGTCACCTTATGATGAGTTTCTCTCTCTTGGCTCTTACAAACAGCATGTCATAGGAATATATTCAAAATTCTGGACACACAGACAGGTACTAGGAGTCAGGGGAGTTTTAGAACACTGCAGATATGGACTCACCTACTATATCACTGCTCTTCTGGTCTCTTTACGAACATTCCCTGGTGTCACTTTTCACAGATTATGTAATTGTCTGTTCTACACTAGTTCAGCCCAAAATCTTATCTAAGTGGAAGAACATCTGTCATCTAACACATACTACAGCCTGTTTATTCCTATGAGATGCAGCTTCAGTCTGTCTCCATGTGATGAGTTCCTCCCTGTTAACTCTTACAAGCAGCCTAAAGCTGCATGTCAAAGGAATATATTGAAGATTCTGGACACACAGACAGGCAGTAGGAGTCAGGGGAGTTTTATAACCCTGCAGCTCATCACTGTATGGACACATGTACTGTATCACTGCTCTCCTGGTCTTTTTACATAATGCATAAATAACTTCTTCAGCACCACTCTAACAACTGAGGGCATAAAGACCAACAGAAAAAGTTGACGCTTCCCAGGAATGATCCGAAAGGTGGAAGGAAGTCACATGAATACAGATACATCCACACTGCTGTGACCAATAGAGGAGACATGTAATACAGGGACAGGATGGGTCCATGTCCAGACTACAATGCAGTTTGGCTGAACCCATAGATACTGGTTATGCCAGCTGACCACTTCTGCCAAAAATGTGAGACTCTGCAAAACCTCTCAGACCCACGTGAGTATCTATTACGCATAGGTATAGTGTGCCTTTGCAATAGAGATGGGTCACATCCTTGACCTTTTGAGTCCTCCTATATAAACATTTGCTGGAGATCTCATGGAGCCATAATCATGTCTTATCCTCTGTAAGTAAATTACAAGACGTGCTGCCCCACAGGACACAATGAGCATTATCCATGAGCTCAGTATAGGAGTATTGGCACCTCTACCCCCACAGATAACTCATCAGATGAGACACGATGGGCCCAGCCCGCTATCTGCCAGTCAACATTCCCGGAATACCTCATTATACATAGAATTCATTGTCTCTGCAGAGGATGATCTTACAGACGTCTTCCAGCGATTGAGAAGTCTGATCGCTAACATGGCTGCTATACAAATTTTTAAGGAGTTTTCACAAAAAAAAAAAAAAAAAGTCATTAAAATCAACTGGTACCATAGAGTAACAGAGATTTGTATTTTACTTCTATTAAAAAATCTCAAGTATTCCAGTACTTATCAGCTGCTGTTTGTCCAGCAGGAAGTGTTGCATTTATTCCAGTCTGATACAGTCCTCCGTCCATGTCAGGAACTGTCCAGAGCAGCAGCAAATCCTCATAGAACATCTCTCCTGCTCTCCAGACTGGAAAGAATACACCACTTCCTGCAGGACATACAGCAGCTGATAAGTATTGGAAGACTTGAGATTTTTTTTTTTAAATAGAAGTAAAATACAAATCTCTGGCACCAGTTGATTTGAAAGATTTTTTGGGGGGTGAACTACCCCTTTAAGCAACTTTGCGCAGAGTTTAGGGGTACTATACAATGTAACAGCATTCCTGCCATACGTGACCCTGTCTCCATCCTCTCTTACCTGTGTGGGCAGAAACGGTTTCAGCAATCTTGACATTCCTGTTAAAGGAGTTGTCCATGCTTACAAAAACATGGCCGCTTTCTTCCAAAAACAGCACCCCTCCTGTCCTGAGTTTGGGTGTGGGGTTTTCCAGCTCAGTTCTAATGAAGTGAATGGAGCTGAACTGCAATACCACACACAAGGGGTGGCGCTGTTTGTGCACGAAAGTAGCAGTGGTTTCTCTAGTCCTTTGAGTATATCCTTGCATTGCTCATACAATAACAATCCTAGGGCATATCTTACTACGATCTGGTTACCATTTTGGTTCTCTGTTGTTCCTCCTGGTAGCAAATAAATTGACAACTGGGTTCTACCATTCTTCTTGTCTATGGGGACTACCCCTATGCAACCTGACACTGTCAGGCCACTGTGAGGTAAGGCCTCCGAGGACATCGAGGAACGTGGTAAGGTAAGTAAATACTTTATTATTTTACCCTAAAGCAAGGACTGCACGGACATCACTAAAGATGTCTGTGCAGTCCTTGGTGCCCGATAGTCAGCCGGTGTAATTGCTTAGTAAATGAGCACCGATCTGTTTATGATAGAACCGTCTAATAGTCCCCTATTATTGACAATGGTAACACCCAGCTGGTATAATATTACATTTCCAGGAGGAATAACAGAGGGAAAACTGTGCAGGATGCTAAGGAGACAAGTATAAGATTTTGTTATGTTCGCTTCCGCACGGTGGTATTTTAGCAACCACAATACTCCAGTGCACAATGGACACCAGTGGTCCTCGGCGGACCCCACAATGGAGACAGTTCAGTACTGCAGAAGTCTTCACTGTGTCCACAATGAAGTATACATGTTACCTGGTTGTGGTTGTTGGAAGGGGATTTCTTTTTTGGTGAAGTCCGATTTACATCCAATTGTTCATTACATTCCAATGTCCACTGCGTAAGGAAAAGAAAAATACAGGTCACATGATGAGTGATTTCAGTGTAGGCACTTTGGGTGCACAGATCACATGACCAGTCATGTCAGAGAAGGCACATGTTCAGGTCACATGATCCTGGTCATCAGAGCAGTTACTTTGTGCCCACAATCCATGATCAGTGACATCAAAGCAGGCGCAGGTCATGTGGTCAGTGACATCAGAGCATGCACTTGGTCCACGCATCACATGATCAGTGACACTGTGCACACAAGTCACATGGTCAGTGACATCAGAACAGGATAGGGTGCACACAGACCATGTGATCAGTGACATCAGAACAGGATAGGGTGCACACAGACCATGTGATCAGTGACATCAGAGCATGCCCTTCTGTGCACACAGGTCATGTGGTCAGTGACATCAGAGCAGATACTTGTGTGCAACACAGACCATGTGATCAGTGACATCAGAGTAGCTACAACAGTCGTTAATTGAAAAAAAAAAAAACTCCTGTCATTCCTTGCACACAGCTAATACACAGACTTATTGCCTCTATGGATAGAGCCGACAGACCCTGTAGCAAGGTGTTACCCCACTCCCTATTCTATTGCCATAGGGCATAAAGTTTATTCAAGACAAAGTACCGTAAAGTAAAAACGCACTCCATGTATCCCTTTAAGGGCCCTATTCCACCGGACAATTATCGTTCAGATTATCGTTAAATCGTTCTAATCTAAACTATAATCGTTCGGCTGAAATGCAGTTAACGATTAACGACCGAACGAGAAATCGTTGATCGCTTTATAAGGCCTGGACCTATTTTTATCGTTGCTCGTTCGCAAATCGTTAACATTGAATAAGACGTCGTTTGGTCGTTCGCAATAGATACGAACGCAATTGCGAATAAATAGCGAAGAAAAAACTATCGCAAATACGATCATAAGTAACGATTATCGTTCCATGGAAATGAGTGAACGTTTTCAGGTCTTTCGCAATAGCGGTCGTTTGAGATTTTTAATAGTTAACGATTATGCAAACGATAATCGTCCTGTGGAATAGGGCCCTAAGACGATGGATGACAGCAAACCAGATTACCAAATAATCCTTTAATTCATCCTTCATTCCAATGGATCTTACTACAGTGAAGGGGGAGGAGATGCCCCATCCTGTACGGCCTGTATGAATATATGGGGAGATTTATCAAACATGGTGTAAAGTGAAACTGGCTCAGTTGCCCCTAGCAACCAATCAGATTCCACCTTTCATTTTCCAAAGAGTTTGTGAGGAATGAAAGGTGGAATCTGATTGGTTGCTAGGGGCAACTGAGCCAGTTTCACTTTACACCATGTTTGATAAATCTCCACCAATATTTTTATGTTACACATATATTTTAAGAATTTTTGGTGACATTTCTCCTCATTTACCCTTTACCATCTATATTATATAATAATCCTGATATCTTAGACAATGACTTATTGTTTAATGGTGCGTTCACACCTACAGGATCTGCAGCTGATTTTCTGCAGCAGATTTCATTTAAATAACTGAACACAGCATCAAATCTGCTGCAGATCTGCTGCAGATCCTGTAGGTGTGAACGCACCCTTAGGGTGCGTTCACACCTACAGGATCTGCAGCAGATTTGATGCTGTGTTCAGTTATTTAAATGAAATCTGCTGCAGAAAATCAGCTGCAGATCCTGTAGGTGTGAACGCACCATAAATGTTTTTATATTAAACATATTTTTTGTGATTTTTTTTTTCCCCTCTAATTTTTCAATTTTCTGTCTATAATATAAAATAATCCTGAGATCTTGCGGTTTTCATTCTCACCACAGGGTCTATAACTAAGCTGAGACTTCCTGTTCTGTATGTGGTGATAAGAAAAGGCTGCTGTAAAGTAATCTGTACAGCATTGCAGAGTCATGTGACACCAGTAAATAGAGAAGACTACAGCAGCTCCCTGTGGAATGACCTCTTCACAGGTCACAGAGGACGATTAGTAATATTTTACCTTCATCTCAAAGGGACAGACTGCCTATTGTAGTCTATGTCCATGAGGCTTGTAAAGCATGCGACTAAATTCTGTAAATAACAGCCCAGGCAAGAAGGCAGCCCCCATGACAATGTACAAAGAGTGAAAAAAATATTACACTCAGAAAATAGAAACATATAAAAAAAAAAAAAGTTTTAATAGAACAAAATTTAGTAATCAGTAAAAAAAATGTAGGTGATACATTCCCTTTAGGGTACAAACACACACAGCAGATAAGCAGCAGATACGCAGCAGATTTAAAGTCTTAAAGTGATAGTATATTACTTAGGGTTGCTGGATGTCACCCTACCAATCCTGAGAAAGGAAGAGATGTGGCCTCTCAGCAGCAGTTCCCTTCAGCAGCCACCTGCACTACAGCTGGGGTACCATACAAGTGAATGGGGGCCAGCTGGTGTCTCCTGCACAGACAGAGAATAGCTCTATGTACCCACCTGAGAGATATTAGAGGGGGTTTTGTCGCTTTCTCCATCACCTTCAGTCTTGTCAGTCAGCAGCCCCTGAACCTGGTACTCCAGAACATAACTATCGATAAACCTTTCCAATTCTTCGATCTCTTGGGAACGACTGCTGCCCGCTTCTGAGGAGGCCGAGGCCACGGAGGAGTTCTCCATCACTTCTGCACGCTGAGAGACACAAAGATGGCAGAGAGAAAGTGACATGAGAGAGGAAAGGTCTAGTCTATCTAGGTATGTATGTAATGTACACAGTGACTTCAACAGCAGAATAGTGAGTGCAGCTCTGGAGTATAATACAGGATATAACTCAGGATCAGTACAGGATAAGTAATGTAATGTATGTACAGAGTGACCCCACAAGCAGAATAGTGAGTGCAGCTCTGGAGTATAATACAAGATGTAACTTAGGATCAGTACAGGATATGTAATGTATGTACACAGTGACCCCACCAGCAGAATAGTGAGTGCAGCTCTGGAATATAATACAGGATGTAACTCAGGATCAGTACAGGATAAGTAATGTAATGTACACAGTGACCTAACCAGCAGAATAGTGAGTGCAGCTCTGGAGTATAATACAGGATGTAACTCAGGATCAGTACAGGATAAGTAATGTAATGTATGTACACACAGTGACCCCACCAGCAGAATAGTGAGTGCAGCTCTGGAGTATAATACAGGATGTAACTCAGGATCAGTACAGGATAAGTAATGTAATGTATGTACACAGTGACTCCACTAGCAGAATAGTGAGTGCAGCTCTGGGTAATAATACAGGATAAGTAATGTAATTCGAGTACACAGTGACCTCACCAGCAGAACAGTGAGTGCAGCTCTGGAGTATAATACAGGATGTAATTCAGGATCAGTACAAGATAAACGTGCTACTAAACTGAGTCCTTATGTTCTTGAAGAAGCTTTAGAGGGATCTACAGAACATTTTGCAGGATGTAGTCAATGCAAACTTACAGAACAGAGATATTACAGACGATACTATACTCAAAGCCATGAAATTCTGAGTCAAATGCAATAAAAACTAATTTTCCACATTGTGACCCTTTTAAAAGTAATTTACAAGTAGTAAATAGGAGGCCATAACAGCAGGCTGTCAGCATTGTCTTTCTTCTCCTCCTCTTAAACCCCCTCTAGAATGACATGTATAAAGCACATATGTAGTTACAGCACGGCCATAGTGTCAGTATACAGGTGTAGTCAGGTGTGCCCAGGTGTGTCTCCACACTGCACTCATACTGAGGAATAACAATACAAATACTATAATAATACACCAGTGAATTGTACTATACAAAGACACAGAGCTTAATACTGATGGGGCCCAAGGTTCAAAATGTAGTGAGTTCCAGTCTCATCTGATGTGTAACTACAACTTTCAGCATGCAAGCAGATCTATAGTGTGCCTCTAGCAGCAGAATAGTGAGTGCAGCTCTGGAGTGTAATACAGGATGTAATTCAGGATCAGTACAGGATTAGTAATGTAATGTATGTACACAGTGACCCCACCAGCAGAATAGTGAGTGCAGCTCTGGAGTATAATACAGGATGTAACTCAGGATTAGTACAGGATAAGTAATGTAATGTATGTACACAGTGACCCCACCAGCAGAATAGTGAATGCAGCTCTGGAGTATAATACAGGATGTAACCCAGGATCAGTACAGGATAAGTAATGTATGTACACGGTGACCCCACCAGCAGAATAGTGAGTACAGCTCTGGAGTATAATGTAGGATGTAACTCTGGATCAGTACAGGATTAGTAATGTAATGTATATAGACAGTGACCCTACCAGCAGAATAGTGAGCACAGCTCTGGAGTATAATACAGGATGTAACTCAGGATCAGTACAGGATAAGTAATGTAATGTATGTACACAGAGACCCCACCAGCAGAATAGTGATTACAGCTCTGGAGTATAATACAGGATGTAACTCAGGATCAGTACAGGATAAGTAATGTAATGTATGTACACAGAGACCCCACCAGCAGAATAGTGAGTGCAGCTCTGGAGTATAATACAGGATAAGTAATGTAATGTATGTACACAGTGACCCCACCAGCAGAATAGTGAGTGCAGCTCTGGGGTATAATACAGGATGGAACTCAGGATCAGTAAAGGATAAGTAATGTATGTACACAGTGACCCCCACCCGCAGAATAGTGAGTGCAGCTCTGGAGTATAATACAGGATAAGTAATGTAATGTATTTACACAGTGACCCCACCAGCAGAATAGTGAGTGCAGCTCTGTATAAAGTGCTACTTGCAGACTGGACTCTTTTCAGTATAACAAGTTAATGCTGTGTGATGTCCAATTATTACAAAACTGACTGCAGAGAACAAAAGACCCAATAGAAAAATCTACATGGAATATACTGCCAAATGTGCCTCACAATGCATCCCTGTGGGTGGTACAACCATGTGACAGGATGTGCAGGAAAGAACGATAACTGGATACATAACAGAGAGATACTAGTGTATGACAGTGCTGCAGTCATCAATGCACGGAGCACTGGACAGCCAATGGCAGCACGCAGGGACGTGAGTGGATTAGGTGGATTACTAGTGACAGTCATTGGCCGTCTGATCCCAATACAGCTCTCACCTATATCCAAGACTGTGAATGTCCGTGTAGTCAGCTGGCAGGCGGGCGGAGGGCTTACTCCATGACAGAGGTCAGCAAGACTTCTCTCACCTTGTATACGGCATACCTACAAAATACAATATAATACAGGTCAGACCTCCTCTATGTAATGTGTACACTCTATAATCATCTTCAGTTAAAGGAGTTATCTCATGCAGACTTTACTTTCAAAAAGGAAGCAAGGGAGGAGATCAGCTGATGCCAGCAGGGGGCAAATAATGGGTGACCACCATATGCATGGATGTGTAGGTTACTTCTGCAACACGGTCACAAATTTAAAAGGGGTTATTCATCATTTCTTTCAAAACAACTGGTGCCAGAGATTTCTAATTTACTTATATTAAAAAATCTCAATTCTTCCAGTACTTATCAGCTGCTATATGTCCTGCAGAAAGTGGTGTATTCTTTCCATCTAACACAGTGCTCTCTGCCATGTCAGGAACTGTCCAGAGCAGTAGCAAATCCCCATAGAAAACATCTCCTGCTCTCCAGACTGGAAATAATACCACTTCCTGCAGGACATACAGCAGCGGGTAAGTACTGGAAGACTGGACATTTTTTTTTAAATAAGTAAATATCAAATCACTGCCAGCTTCTGGCACCAGTTGCTCTCCCGCCCGGCTAATCAGTGTGTTGTCCTGCCGCAGCCACTGATTGGCCGGGCGGGAGAGCAGTACCCCGGGACCCCGTGCAGCGAGGACAGGTAATGTATACGGAGCGGGAGCCGGGCAGCAGCTGAAGGGGTTAAGCGGCCGGCAGAATTACATACATGCAGCGGTCGTTAAGACCGCTGTGGATAGCAAAAATGATCTGCCAGGACCTAGCAGACTCGCAGCGTTATTAACGCTGCGAGTCGGTACGTGTGAAGCTACCCTTAAGGGAAAAAAATTGTCAACTATCCCTTTAAAGGAGTTATCCTCTGTTTGGGTGCGGTATTGCAGCTCAGTTCCAATGAAGTGAATGGGGCTTTAATACCATACACTACCTGAGGACAGGGGTGGCGCTGTTTTTCCAAGAAAGTAAATGTGTTTTTATTTCCAATCCTGGATAGCACCTTTAAAATGAACTGCTGCAATGCAGATTGCCTTGTATTCCTGTACTGGTGTAAGTCCATGCTGCACAACCTGTGGGTCTCCACTTCATAGCCATCATGCCCTGACTGCCATACTGGGAGGGCTAGGTTCTGTAGTAGAGCCACAGGTAGGAGGATCCTGATGAACAACCACTACTCCTAACAACCTGCAGCATTGAACTAGTCGCTGACCGGAGGGATTAGGCGGCTTTCATAAGCGTTAAAGCCTGGCTATTTGTTAAGTGCATGTAAGGATTAGAAATGTGAAGAGAGTCACCACATTCATTTATAATGCAAGTAGGGTGTGCCCCCTCCAAGACCAGCAACCAGCCGGGAAACACACCTGTACAGCCAGGAAACTGAGCAACCCTCAGCACTTTCCTACAACTCCAGCAGATGTGAGCGCCAGAGACAGTGCAGACCTTAGGGCCCTATTCCACGGGCCGAGCAGGGCCCGATCAACGATGTAAACGAGTGACGATCTGCTTGATCGGCGCTCGTTTACTGGGCCTATTCCACAGCCCCGATGATGCGCGGTGGGGGACTGATGATTTTAGGTTTGGCCCCAAATAAACGATCAGCCGATGACACGATCATCGGCTGATCGTTTTCTCTATTCCACCGAGCGATAATCGGCCGAATCGGGTTGATTCGGCCGATTATCGCTCCCGTGGAATAGGCCCCTTACTGACCGAATGCTGTGCAACACATATAGCTGCCATCTCAGCAATACCTGTCCTATACTGACTTCTCACATCAAACTCACTCATTAAGATTCATAATCTTTTACATAGGGGGCAGTATTATAGTAGTCATATTGTTGTATATACGGGGCAGTATTATAGTAGTTATATTCTTGTATATAGGGGGCAGTATTATAGTAGTTATATTCTTGTATATAGGGGCAGTATTATAGTAGTTATATTCTTGTATATAGGAGCAGTATTATAGTAGTTATATTCTTGTACATAGGAGCAGTATTATAAGAGTTATATTCCTGTATATAGGGGCAGTATTATAGTAGTTATATTCTTGTATATAGGAGCAGTATTGTAGTAGTTATATTCTTGTATATAGGAGGCAGTATTATAGTAGTTATATTCTTGTATATAGGAGCAGTATTATAGTAGTTATATTCTTGTATATAGGGGGCAGTATTATAGTAGTTATATTCTTGTATATAGGGGCAGTATTATAGTAGTTATATTCTTGTACATAGGAGCAGTATTATAAGAGTTATATTCCTGTATATAGGAGCTGTATTATAGTAGTTATATTCTTGTATATAGGGAGCAGTATTATAGTAGTTATATTCCTGTATATAGAAGCAGTATTAAAGTAGTAATATTCTTGTATATAGAAGCAGTATTATAGTAGTTATATTCTTCTATATTGGAGGCAGTATTATAGTAGTTATATTCTTGTATATAGGAGCAGTATTATAGTAGTTATATTCCTGTATATAGGAGCAGTATTATAGTAGTTATATTCTTGTATATAGGAGCTGTATTATAGTAGTTATATTCCTGTATATAGGGCCAGTATTATAGTAGTTATATTCCTGTATTTAGGAGCAGTATTATAGTAGTTATGCACGAACTGGAGAGAATGGAACCGCTGCACATCCCATCTATGGCTGATACTAATGCCGCTAGGCCTATATTAAAAATCAACACCAGAGTGTCTGTATATGAATTGATCAAGCCATATTGCCCCGTGTACCACCGCGCAGGTCCTCTGGTCCACACGGGTCCCTACGCTAACTCCACACCGTGTCGGTCAGCGACCGCCAACCCCGCAAAGCGTGCACGTGCAGGGAAGGGAGGCCAAGGAATGGCCCTGCAACCCCAATGTCACAGGACCAGACCCAAAAAGCCCCACCAAAACCCAGCCAGCACCACCGGCGGGGAAGGCTGCCCCCAAACGACACAAGTATGGATATGGTATTACACTTACCACTGCTGCTCTCACAGAATGGGGGAGACATAGGGTCCAGACATGTGAGCACAGGCATCTCCTGCTAATTTTGGTCATGTGGGTCTTATAAAGGAGTGCTAGCTGTTCAGAGAGGGAGAATTGCAAAACACGAACTGGAGAGAATGGAACCGCTGCACATCCCATCTATGGCTGATACTAAGACCCACATGACCAAAATTAGCAGGATATGTCTGTGCTCACATGTCTGGATCCTATGTCTTCCCCATTCTGTGAGAGCAGCAATGGTAAGTGTAATATCATATCCATACTTGTGTCGTTTGGGGGCAGCCTTCCCCGCCGGTGGTGCTGGCTGGGTTTTGGTGGGGCTTTTTGGGTCTGGTCCTGTGACATTGGGGTTGCGGGGCCGTTCCATGGCCTCCCTTCCCTGCACGTGCACGCTTTGCGGGGTTGGCGGTCGCTGGCCGACACGGTGTGGAGTTAGCGTAGGGACCCGTGTGGACCAGAGGACCTGCGCGGTGGTACACGGGGCAATATGGCTTGATCAATTCATATACAGACACTCTGGTGTTGATTTTTAATATAGGCCTAGCGGCATTAGTGTCAGCCATGGATGGGATGTGCAGCGGTTCCATTCTCTCCAGTTCGTATTATAGTAGTTATATTCTTGTATATAGGAGCAGTATTATAGTAGTTATATTCTTGTATATAGGAGCAATATTATAGTAGTTATATTCTTGTATATAGGAGGCAGTATTATAGTAGTTATATTCTTGTATATAGGAGGCAGTGTTATAGTAGTTATATTCTTGTATATAGGAGCAGTATTATAGTAGTTATATTCTTGTATATAGGGAGCAGTATTATAGTAGTTATATTCTTGTATATAGGGAGCAGTATTATAGTAGTTATATTCTTGTATATAGGGGCAGTATTATAGTAGTTATATTCTTGTATATAGGAGCAGTATTATAGTCGTTATATTCTTGTATATAGGAGCAGTATTATAGTCGTTATATTCTTGTATATAGAGGGCAGTATTTTTAATAATGGCATACACACACACAGTATACTTGGTTTCTAATAACAGAACAGTGAGTTCTACCACAAATGAATACAACTAAAAAATAATTTACACCTACAATGAGCAAATCTGCCTTGAACTCTAGTTTATAGAATGGTGTATGACATAGCAGTGCGCAGTATGTACAGTGGCCGCCTGTTCTCCATACCAAGGACATTCTTGTCATTGCTGATGAATGGCAGCCTGTAGTATCCTGAAGCTCTGCATTCCGCTCTCCTGTTCAGTGATTGATGTCGGGCGTCCGCAGCTTCCTTTCTGTACCTGTGCTGGGAACAGCGGAGACGCTGTGTAACCGCACACTGCTATCTCTGTGTAACTGGGCCGCAGTCCAAACCCGGCCGCTGACAATATAAACATCACGATAAGACCGCAGGACCGTTCATTATCTTAGTACAGTAACGGATATGAATGGAGTGGTAAAAGCAATACTATATAACATATATAAATCCAATAAGGGAGCACTGCAACTCTACAAATAAAAAAAAAATAAAAGTTAGTTCAGCGGGGGAAAGTGTAGTTACCCTATACATATAAGCCCGCCTATCAGGACAACTGCTTTCAATTAGGTAAGAAGAAATACAAGTGGACCTGGATTACTGATCGTTTCCACATCCGGAGCTATGAGAGGAATGGCAGGTATGTGGTCAGTCCCAGAGAGGAGGCATGCTCACACCAGTTACCTGCACTCACCTCCTGTAAAGTTAACCATTTCAGGAAAGAATCGTGTACACGTAACAATTTTAAAAGGGGTGTTCGACGCGTTTCGTCACTAAGAAATGCACTAAAGTGCCCCACATTCTTCTGAATTCATCTGGCCAACTACAGCCTTAGATGGTACTTTCCCAAATCTACTGATTTCACTGCTGGGCTTGTACCCTATGTGGCCAAGAGGGAATAACTAAAGATTATGTAGTGATTATGTCGATATTTTATATTACTCCAATGCATAAAAACTAAACTTGAAACTTTGAAAATTGCTAATTAAGATATACTGTGTATGCATCTCCTACAAAGTGCTGTGTGTCTCCATGGTTACAGACTACAAACAGACCCTGTGTAGTCTGATTCTGCAGTCATATGCCTTTCCTTATAGATATCTTCCATTTTTTTGGGTTAGCAAGAAGTGAACAGAAGGACAAGAGCATGACACCCCCATCTCCTGGTCACTGCAATGTATGGGGCTATTATGTTGCTGGGTAGGCGATACACAGTGCAGCCTAGTCACAGTAACTGCATGTGGTCCATCGTATGTTTAAAGGGGTTGTCCGGCGAAAAAAAATTATTCACAGAATAACACACATTACAAAGTTATACAACTTTGTAATGTATGTTATGTCTGTGAATGGCCCCCTTCCCCGTGTCCCACCACCCCCACCCGTGTACCCGGAAGTGTGGTGCGCTATACATTACCTGTCGCGTGCCGACCACGGTCTCCGATCGTCAGCAGTGACGTCTTCTTCGGGAGCTTGGCGGATCTTCCCGAGTGCCGGCCGCCCTCTGCAGCGTCATCCGAAGCTCAGCCGCAATTGGCTGAGCATAACTGTGCTCAGCCAATCGCGGCTGAGCAGCTGATGACGTGGCCGCGTCATCAGCCGCTCAGCCGCGATTGGCTGAGCACAGTTATGCTCAGCCAATCGCGGCTGAGCTTCGGATGTAGCTGCAGAGGGTGGCCGGCACTCGGGAAGATCCGCCAAGCTCCCGAAGAAGACGTCACTGCTGACGATCGGAGACCGTGGACGACACGACATGCGGTGAGTATAATGCACCACACTTCCGGGTCTAGCGTGGGTGGGGGGAAACACGGGGAAGGGGGCCATTCACAGACATAACATACATTACAAAGTTGTATAACTTTGTAATGTGTGTTATTCTGTGAATAATTTTTTTTCGCCGGACAACCCCTTTAAGAAATGTTGTGTTGTTTGTTTTTGTTTTTTTTACAGTCTCCAGAATAGCAGCAGAAAAAAGACCAAAAGATGTGTTGCCACTATTTCAGAAAATTGCCTCAGTGGACCACTGTTTTAAGAGTAGAGTGGTGGTTGGTAACCTAGACAACGAGATGTCAACAATGGGAGAGAAAGAGCAGCATATCCGGAGAAGGAGACCAGTTTGCTGCATAAAAGTATTTCAGTATGTCAGTACGCTGCGGTGACCACTAGGTGTAAGCTGTCAGTATGCTGCGGTGACCACTAGGTGTAAGCTGTCAGTACGCTGCGGTGACCACTAGGTGTAAGCTGTCAGTATGCTGCGGTGACCACTAGGTGTAAGCGGTCGGGATGCTGGGGTGACCACTAGGTGTAAGCTGTCAGTATGCTGCGGTGGCCACTAGGTGTAAGCTGTCAGGATGCTGCGGTGACCACTAGGTGTAAGCTGTCAGTATGCTGCGGTGACCACTAGGTGTAAGCTGTCAGTATGCTGTGGTGACCACTAGGTGTAAGCTGTCAGTATGCTGGGGTGACCACTAGGTGTAAGCTGTCAGTATGCTGTGGTGACCACTAGGTGTAAGCTGTCAGTATGCTGTGGTGACCACTAGGTGTAAGCTGTCAGTATGCTGCGGTGACCACTAGGTGTAAGCTGTCAGTATGCTGCGGTGATGTGTGATGATGATGCCGTATAAGCAGACGTGTCAGAGGTCCGCAGATGTTGCCTGGGAACAGACTGAAGATTACGGCTCGATACATGATGCCAAGAGGCTATGAGGAGCTGAGTCTAGACAGAGCGGCCGCACCTGCCTCAGTACATACAGGGAAGTGGTCACCGGATATTAACCCTAGCGTGGATGTATATAACATGGACATCACTTCTCAAAGGAAGAACCTTGAGATTAAAGGGGTCCTCCACTTTGCACAATCCCATTTATAGTAAGAAGTTGAACATTATAGAGCTTCGCTTTGGCTGTCAGGGCATGATGGGAATTGTACCTCCACCCCCACCGTTTAGAGTCTGCCCCCATAGACAGAGGGTAGATGTGCTAAGAAAGAATATCTCTACAGCAATGGAGGTCTGTGCCAGGTAATGGTCATCAATGAGTGTCATGGTCTAGTGTAGGGAAGGGGAACCTTCGGCCCTCCAGCTGTTGCAGAACTACAATTCCCATCATGCCTGGACAGCCAAAGCGAAGCTTTGGCTGTCCAGGCATGATGGGAATTGTAGTTTTGCAACAGTAGGAGGGCCAAAGGTTCCCCATCCCTGGTCTAGTGTCAAAAGCAAGACCCCCTGTGATCAGCGTAGTGGGGCTACAATGTGGTTGCATGGTTGAGCAATATAATGTATATCAGCTATGTAGGCCCCCGAACTGTAATGTGAATAGGGCCTAGGTGGTGAAGACCTGGGGTAGTGACCGTTCACATGCATCACTTACTATTGCACCTTATAAAAGCGGGCGCCACAGACAACTGCACAGATTGCCCACCCCTAACAGAGCCCTAAAGAGACACTGCAAAAACGAGGTCAACACTGGAGGTAGCCAAGAAAGAGAAAACTGAAACAGGGAAGTGCCGGTGAGGGACGAGGCCGTCTAACAGGGTTTTTCCCCTCTTGTCCGATCACACTGGATAAGAGAGGACGACGAGGGCGATGCAACCCGCAGCCAAGGACCGAGCCTTTGGGGAGAAGACAACACAGGGAGCAGCAGAGGACAGCCGTATATTACCCGCATCAACGCTTATGATCCAGATGAGAAAGCTGGAAGATCAAAGAGACATCAAGCAGAGATATCAATAAGGAAAGACGCAAGACTTTCTGCAAGACCGCAAAGAGGAAGCAGAGGGTCAGTCTCCTCCCTGCCCCCTCTATCTGCAGCCTGGGCTTCAATAGACACAGATCAGAGGGGGAAGGTTTCTGATGCAGCAAGCTGCAGCTCAGCCGCAGAACGACGCTGCCCGAGCCTTCCTCTTTTGATCATGAAGATGAAGGGAGACATTGAGAATTTAAAGCGTCACTGTCATTTAGAAAAACTTTTGACACATTACAGGGACATAACTAGCTATGGTGATGGCGGTCCTCACTCTGGGTGATCAGCTGATCCTCCTGGCAGATGAACTGTGCAGTAGTCGTTGTTAATGAGACTTCCTTATTCAGGGACAGCCTCTGGTCTAGAATACACCTCATACCTGCTGCTCTTACCTTACATCAGTATGTGGTGTATGATTCAATTATGACCATCCACTGACAGATGTCGGAGGATATAGGGCTCAGGCGTGCTGGAAAATCACCACCCAACCCCTTTGTTCTGGGAGAGATACGCCACAGCCAGAGCTCTCTTGCTGCGGCTTATCCCTCTCCTACCCATAGAGAACACAGGAACACATAAGCCTTGCTAAACGTTCCTGTGTATGGAAAGGACGGGAGAGATAATGAACGGTCAAACAATCAGTCGCTGTCAGCTACTGAAGATGTATGGGGACCATCAGTTTCTGATCAGATCTGCTAAACTGCTAGAAAACTTTAAGGATCCCCTTCACACATCCATGGCCATTTTTATAGCCTGGAAACCTTTCAGGAGGCTTCAGGAAACAATCAGTGTTTCTTGACTGTTGCGTCGTAACGCTGGGGGAGGTAGAGGCCTCTTGTGGTTGGAGATATAATGCTGCCACTAGAGTGATTGACAGGCGCCAACGGCTCCCAGCCTAGTCACTCACAGCACCGCGGATAAGGGGCCAGTGCCAGCAATAGGCAGCACTTGCCCAGGTCATAGCGCTGGCCTGGACTGCCATACTATGCATCCGGAATTCCGGACAGATTCCAGATTCTGGAAGTTTTATGGAAATGTGAAAGGGGCCTAAAAGAAATATCTTTGATGTGAAGGGGAGCGAGGAGATGTTACAGCCATCAACACATCGGGAGCTTGGGAATGCCTCTTTGTCAGCGTTTGACATTCTGGGAGGACAGACAACTATATCAGACAGTTCTTTTTTGGATTTTCTTTGCCTCTGGATCAACTCCAGCTTGGGTGGGGTTTTGCTGCTCAGTTCCATTGAAGTGAATGGAGCTTAATTGCAAAACGCACCTAAACTGGAGACAAGAGTGGTGCTGTCTCTAAAAGAAAGTGGCCATGTTTTTGTAGCACTGGATAACCCCTTTAACAAAATTCCCACCACCGCAGCCTCCAGCGAGAACATCCCTGCAAGACAGAAGGCTGGTAGCAGGAAGCCGTCATTTTACTCTGAACAAAGAGACAACGCTGTCGCTGAATTCACATCACTCCAACATCAGGGGACAGCTGGCCGGCTGCCAGGACCAGGACTCGAAACAAAGGACGGCAACATGCGAGGAGTCAGACGCTGGCAGCGCATGGGCTACGGGTGCCAGACCTGCTCTGTACAATCCAGCCTGCTAACCCGCCTATTGTCTGCAAACCTTGGGTATCAGGGATGGTCCAGGAGACCACGTCTCTCTCTGTGACGGCTGCCAGTCCATCATTTTACCAGGGCTTGGTAACCCTTGCCATAAAATTGCCAGAAAGCTTGATTAAACCTAACTAAAAAAAGCACATATATACTAAAATTATCAAATTTCTAATGCTTTTTAAGACCTCTGCTTGCTGTCAGATAATGTGAGCATTAATTATGCAAAATGGCATGAGCCACCCACAACCATAGTTCACTAGTGGCTGTTATTGAGCACAGTTTTTTTATATTTCAAATCAATTGGTACCAGAAAGTTATACAAATTTGTAATTTACTTCTATTTAAAAATCTCCAGTCTTCCTGTACTTATCAGCTGCTGTATGTCCTGCAGGAAGTGGTGTATTCTTTCCAGTCTGATGCAGTGGTCTCTGCTGCCACTTCTGTCCATGTCAGGAACTGTCCAGAGCAGGAGGGGTTTTCTATGGGGATTTGCTGCTACTCTGGACAGTTTTTGACATGGACCAAGATGGCAGCAGAGAGCACTGCGTCAGACCGGAAAGAATACACCACTTTATGCAGAACATACAGCAGCTGATAAGTACTGGGAGACTGGAGATTTTTAATCAGCAGTAAATTACAAATCTATATTCAGTTGATTTGAAAGGAAAAAGATTGCTGGAGTTCCCCTTTAATGCTTTATTTTTGGGATAAGGTTAATCACATACGTGTTCCCATTCCTTGACAGCAAAAAAAAAACAAAAAACTCCAAAGTGACAAATATTTTATGCAAACGCAAGCGAAATCCCTTCACTTAAAGGGGTTGTCCAGACTTAGAAAAACATGGCTGCTTTCTTCCAGAAACAGGACCTCTCCTCTTTTTCTAATCCTGGATAACGACTAATTGGTTATAAGGGTTTTCATTCCTATGCTTTGTTCCTAGAGGACAATGCAGGAGACGAGAGCGCTGCGGCTCCTCCGTAGCAGATCACAGCCCATGCAGATGTCACAGCGCGGCTCCCATCACCGCTGGATGAGGTGGTGCAGCCGCAGACAGCCAACAAAAGGCTTCATTCCCCCGCAGCCTCCTAACACACCAGACAAATCTGCAGCCTGTCCCACCAGGGCACGCCTGTCAGATGTGGAGCGCTTAGCTGTGACAGCATTATTGTATGGACAATGCTCCCATTCAGCTGAACGGGGCGGACACCTTCTCACTCTGATGCTATGTGACAGATGTGCTGGCGCTCCCATGCGTCTGCTCTGGATGCTAGGTATAGGGTGGTATAGGTCTAGTACTGTATACCAATACTGATATACTCTAGTATACCTACTCCGGCAGCATGAACAGTCTGAGAGGCTTCTTAAAGGGACAGTAAACTTTTAATGACACTCATTCCTTTGAATACGCCATAAAGGTCCTACATGGGAATACCCCGTTAAATAAAGGCTACTTTCTTCCAGAAACAGTGCCACACTTGTCCTCAGGTTGAGTGGGGTATTGCAGTTCAGTTCCATTAAAGTGAATAGAGCAGCGTTGTAATGACACAGACAACCTGAGGACAGGTGTGGCGCTGTGTTTACAATCAACACCCCAATTTATTGAGGTAATTGGTACTTGTACCTTTGTAGCCCAGCTGCCAATCATCATTACCAATTAGCTCAATAAATTGGTGTTTACTATGTGGTTAGGAAAGTATCAATGAATCAATTAAGAGCACTGAAGGCAGAACGGCACAGGAGGATCGCATAGGAGATCGCATCCTTACCGCAGGAGGGGTCTGATGATGCCGCAGGAGGGGGTCTGATGCCGCAGAGGGGGTCTGATGATGCAGGAGGGGGTCTGATGCCGCCGCAGAGGAGGTCTGATGATGCCGCCGGAGGGGGTCTGATGCCGCAGAGGGGGTCTGATGCCGCAGAGGGGGTCTGATGCCGCAGAGGGGGTCTGATGATGCAGGAGGGGGTCTGATGCAGCCGCAGGAGGGGGTCTGATGCAGCCGCAGGTTCAGACTGAGGAATTCTCGCGGAAAATGTCCGCGGAATTCCGTCAGCTGTCCGCCCGGAGATCCGGAGAACTATAGATCCCAGCACTTCTATATACTGCTGTGCACAATAGGAGCATGAGTTATCCATATTTTTCTACGGAAATACGGATGCCAAACATGTTGCAATCCGCAAACAATCCGTAGACAATTGATGTCAATGAGAGCATCCGTGAAAAAATCTGGGTCCGCACCCGGTCCGCACTAGGACATGTCCTTTTTTTTTTACGGATTGATTTTCATCCATTTCTGCTACTGATCGTGTGAATAGCCCAATAGACTTCAATGTGCACTAACTCGGATACGGAAATACGGATCCGTAAATTACGGAACGTGTGAATATGGCCTTATTCTCCAGAGCTGCACTCACTATTCTGCTAGTGGGGTCACTGTGTACATACATTACATTACTTATCCTGTACTGATCCTGAGTTACATCCTGTATTATTCTCCAGAGCTGCACTCACTATTCTGCTAGTGGGGTCACTGTGTACATACATTACATTACTTATCCTGTACTGATCCTGAGTTACATCCTGTATTATACTCCAGAGCTGCACTCACTATTCTGCTGGTGGGGTCACTGTGCACATACATTACATTACTTATCCTGAGTGACATCCTGTATTATACCCCAGAGCTGCACTCGCTATTCACTACATGACAACGTTATCACCTATCAGTCTATACTTTATGAGGCTACACCAGGCATCCGGAGGAGGATGGGAGTCACAGGACGCTCCTCATCTTGAGTGGAATATAACTTACCATAAAAGTTCAAAGGCGGCTGCCTCCATCGCTTCTCACCAATAATACAGCAAACCTGCAATTACAGAGGACAATGGCAGCCAAGCCCCAACCATGGTTGTGTATAGGAGTCCAGGATAAGCACCAAGATCTGGGGTGGGGGTCCTATTAAATTCTATAGACCTGAATAGAAGACCCTTGTGTCTTCCCAGATCAGCGTAGGGGGCGCAGGTGATGGTTAATCTGCATGCAGACCCCCTAAAGAGGTGCTCCCCAACCTGCAGCAAAACTACAACTCCCATCATGCCCTGACAAAGGATGGTTGTAGCCACATTAAGGGTGCGTTCACACGTACAGGATCTGCAGCAGATTTGATGGCCTAGAATTGCTTTGCTTTGAATCTGCAGCTTCAAATCTGCGCCATCAAATCTGCTACAGATCCTGTAGGTGTGAACGCACCCTTAGGGCACAAACACACACACCGTATACGCAGCAGATACGCAGCAGATTTGATGCTGTTTTCAGTTATTTAGATCTAATCTGCTGCGTATCTGCTGCGCTACGCTGCGTATACGGTGTGTGTGTTTATACCCTAAAGGATTGGTTCGCAAAAAAAAAAAACTGCTCCCAGCAAGTGCCAGAGATTTGAAATTTACTTCTATTAGAAAAAGTTTTCCAGTACTTATCAGCTGCTGTTTTTCCTGCAGGAAGTGGTGTTTTTTACACAGTGCTCTCTGCTGCCACCTCTGTCCGTGTCAGAAACTGTCCAGAGCAGGAGAGGTTTTCAATGGGGATTTGCTACTACTCTGGACAGTTCCTGACATGGACAGAGGTGGCAGCAGAGAGCACTGTGTCAGACTGGAGAGAATACACCACTTCCTGCACGACATACAGCAGCTGATAAGTAGTGTAAGACTGGAGGTTTTTTTTATTAGAAGTAAATTACAAATCTCTGGCACTTGCTGGGACCTGTTGATTTGAAAAATAAAAAAAATGGTGAACAACCCCTTTAAGTTTCCATAATCCCATTCACTAACAGCAAGCAGAGATCTTCTAAAGGAAGAATTCTATAGAGAAAGAACCAGCAGCAACCGTTACTTTCCACGTAGAGAGACAGTGACCGGCCATTGTCTGGCTGTGAATAAAGCGTTTGACCTTGTAGGAAAGATCTATACGGCCTGAATGAACATTCATTCATTCCTGTACAACGCAACGTAACCGCAGCTGTGCACGAGCCAAGGACGTCTCTACTATATCTACATACAGCATCTCCTCACATGGGAGATTTAAAGGGGGATTTTGAAACTATTTTATATTCATGGTTTATAGTAAGTATAGGTCAGATCAGCGGGTCCGAAGCCCTGCGGACCAGCGGTTTGCCCATTGAAGTAAACATAAGCTGAGCTGCAGTTACTTAGTATGGCCACCACACAATGTACGGCGCTGTCCGTTTCCATCTCTGTTCACTGTATATATGTGATCAGCTCCAGCAAACAGCTGATCAGTGGGGTGTCAGACCCTCCTCACCAATCTGATATTGATAGCCCATAAATACAATAAAATAAAACAAATTGAAATCCCCTTCAATTGAGTATTCCCAGCCTGTCCTATAGATGCAGGTCCTACAGAGGCTGCCACTGAGGTTAGGCGGGAAATAAAGTAGATTAAAGGGGTCGTCCCATGAAGGACACTCATCACAAACTCAGGGTCGTGTGTAACCATTGAGGTCATGACCACAGGGACCCCCCCTACATTATTAAAATCTATGGGACAGGTGAATCCCTGCTGTAAGTGATGAGCGAGTTATTTCCTGGTAAGTCCCCTTTACTATACACAAAGAGGACCCCCCCCCTTATGTCTATAAACAAAATATACATACTTGACAATCATGAAATAACAATACTATGGAACCTTTTTATTTATAGAAATATTTTAATTGACAACTGGGCGTTAACATTCGGCTTGTCAAGTGGGTGTGTCCCTTAATACCCCAACCTCTATCCAATCTGAATGGACATGTATGTTTTGGATACATATATTTTTTCGCAACTTTGAAACTTATTTTGAGGATACGTTCACACACCATCGCTGCTAAAATTTTGAAGCATAAAAAAAAACAAAAAAAAGTATTTTTGGAGGCCGTCGTTTTAAATAAAAATTGCATTGAAGTCTATAGACAACGCCGGGAAATAATTAAAATTACTGTCAATTATTGATCATTATTTCGAATGCCGTAGCAAACAACGACCAGTGTTCAATACATTGCGTGTTGTTTGCATTGACCTCACTCTGTAAAGAACGGCCGTTGAGTAAATTGAAAACGACTGTTCTTTTCATAAAAAGCATGTTGTGTGAACATAGCCATAAAATTAATTGACATGCTTTTTTTTTTTTGCCTGATTTGGGCAGCAAGTTGGCTCGGTGGTCGGCACTCTTACCCTGCAGCATTGAGGTCCAGGGTTCAAATCGCACAAAGAAGATCTGCAGGGAGTTTGTTTGTTCTTCCTGGGTTTGTCTGAGTTTCCTCATATACTCCAAAAAATTTGGAATCTAGATTGTGCTCTCTGCTGTCACCTCTATCCATGTCAGGAACTTCCCAGAGCAGTAACAAATCCCCATAGAAAACCTCTCCTGCTCTGGACAGTTCCTGACATGGACAGAGGTGGCAGCAGAGAGCACTGTGTCAGACTGGGGAAAATATACCACTTCCTGCAGGACATACAGCAGCTGATAAGTATAGGAAGGCGAGATAGAAGTCAATTTCAAATCTCTGGCACTTGCTGGGACCAGTTTTTTGGGGGAAACTACTACTTGTGGCTGTAAACCCGTGCTAATGGATGGAAGACAGGAGATTTTTTAAATAGAAGTGAATTATGCTGCGTTTACACGGAGCGATAATTCGCCCGATCGTACGATTAACGATTCCGAAGTCCCGATCAGCGTTTAGACGGAACGATATATCGTACGGAAAAATCGTTTTGCGATCACTTAAGCCTATCTCACACATAGGTTAAAATCGGTGAACGACTGTTTACACTGAACGATCTGCGAATTTTTTGTGAACGACGAAGGACGATTTAAGAGCATGTTGTAAGATCAAAACTTTCGAATTCGATCGTTATCATGCAAATTCGTGCGATAATCGTTCCGTGTAAACGCAGCATTACAAATCTGTATAACTTTCTGACACCAGTTAAAGGGGTACTCCGGCGGGGGGGGGGGGGGGCACTTTTTTGATGGGACCAGGGAGGGGGTGGCTGAGGAAAAAGACGTCCACTCACCTCCCCGGTTCCAGCAGCGGGTCCCGCATTGCGGCGCGCCGGTGCCCGGTCCCCGGCCGCTTCCTGGTGTCTGATGCCGCCCGAGATGCTACGTCTCAGGTCCGCTCAGCCATTCAGTGAAGGAGACGGGATCTGAGCAGACTTGATACGGATCCCGCCTCCTTCACTGAGCGGTTAAGCGGACGTGAGACGTAGCGTCACGGGCGGCGTCAGACACCAGGAAGCGGCCGGGAACCGGAGCGCCGCGATGTGGGACCCGCTGCTGGAACCGGGGAGGTGAGTGGACGTCTTTTTCCTCAGCCACCCCCTCCCCGGTCCCATCAAAAAAAGTGACCCCCCCCGCCGGAGTACCCCTTTAATCTAAAAGAATTTTTTTTTTTCACCCCTTTAAATGTTTAACAAACGGACCAAAATCCTGCATGTATGTAACTGCGTCAAAGAACGTGTGGACACATCCTACCAAAAACGGTAACACCCAGCTGTCTGTCTATTCTATACTCTACCAGGAGGAGCAGCAGAGGAATGGTACAATATTAAAAATACTATTTAACTGTACTAAAAAGAACAATACATTTAAAAAGGAAAGAAAAATGTAGGTTTAGAGCCAAAAAAAAATAAAATTGTAATTTCCTTTGTAGGCGGCAGCTGGAAGGGATGGGGGATGAGTGAGGAGCAGCATCTTACTATGCCAGTCTCCAGCGTTAAGCCTGGCAGGTGCTGGGGCACTGGCATCGCTCATGGCACCGGGTGCAGACATCTCTTTCCTGGCAACACAACAATGCCAGGATAGTAAGAGGGAGTGCGGCACAGGCAGATCCCGGGTATATTCCCAATACACTCATCCATCCCGACAACAAAGGCATCGCCGCCGCCTGGCTGCCATGCCACTCTCTCTAATGGGCACAACACCCCCTGCAGCCTTAGATACTGATATCCCCGGGTATATTTAGCTTCTGTAGCCATGTACGCTGCGGACGGCTCCACCGGCAATGAACGGGCGCTGGATGGCAGCCTGACAGGGAATACCTGGCTCTAATAGTAGACGGGTCACGGAGCCTGCTTAACCCCTCACAGCCTGGAAACGCTAAATATTGGAACCAAACCTTATATCATCTACATATAACTAATAACCTGCCTCAGATCAGAACTCCAGATGTTGGCATACCACCATTTCCATCAAGCCTGGATAGACAAAGGGGGTCCAGGCATGCTGGGAGTTGTAGTTTTGCCTCAGCTGGAGAGCTGTGGGTCTTACATCTCTGATCTATGGTGACGCTCGGGATACATATAACACATGCCAGCCATGTTAGGACCCAGTAATACTGGATTACAGGAACACTATCGGGTCTATTATATATGTATATACAAGGGACACCCCAATATAGGAGTCAGGACTCCTCCATATATAATGGTGGGCCGGTCCTGCCCAAATTGACAAATTCAGCAGACTCATCTAATGTGTATGGGCCCCTTTACTATGAGACTTTATCACCCAGGTCTACTGATTATTTCCCCTTCATGACCCTGGAGCTGATTCCCCACCCCCATTATGTTTGTCAATGCAGATTCTGGCCACCGAATAGTTAAAAGAATGGGAACCACCAAGGCCACCATGATCCTCTTCTATCTATGGCAGGGGTAGGAAACCTTGGCTTCTCCAGCTGTTGCAAAACTACAACTCCCATCATGCCTGGACAGCCAAAGCTTTAGCTTTGGCTGTCCAGGCATGATGGGAGTTGTAGTTTTGCAACAGCTGGAGAAGCCAAGGTTCCCTACCCCTGATCTATGGTAAGGTGTTGCCCATGATTCCCAGTCTATCCAATAAGACATGAACAGAGCACCTATACCCAGTGGTGTCCAACCTAACTATGATTCCCATCATGCCAGGAGAGCCAAAACTTTAGCTGTCTAGGCATGATGGGAATTGTAGTCCTGCAACAGCTGGAGCACGCCATACCCTCCAACCAAATAATACAGCGTTACATGTATATCAATGTCCTGGTAGGCACCATATACCCCCTTGCCGCAGCAGTTTTTCATACTCTGGCATCTGTACCTTTAAATGGGAAACGGCAGCAAAAACCAGAGGGTATGCAGGCGCTCAGCGTGCTAAGCAACACAGGAGCGAATTTCCGCAGCTGCTTAGCAACTGGCCCAGCGGCCTCGGGTGACAATGCTGGTACAGAGGTCAGCGCCAACACCCTCTATACTACAGCCCGACCAGGAGTAATGGCGGCTCCAGTGCTCACTCCTTAACGGTACGTTCACATGTACAGGATCTGTGTTCAGTCATTAAAGGGTTACTCCGCTCAAACATAACTTTTGTATGTTGCTGCTCATGGTGAGACTAACAATTTCTTCCATACTTGTTATTATCTATTCAGTCTCCTCCCCCAGTTCTGAGCTGCTGCTTTCTGCTGAAGACACAAAAATCTGTGTGTGAGCTTTTCTCTTTGTCTCCCCCCACTCCTCTCCCCTCCCTTCTGAGACAGCAGCATTGTTGCTTCTTTGTAATGCTGGGAGGGTTATCCTGAGGTCAAGTTACAATGAGCTACAATGTTACTTGTTTACATCAGCCCTCTGAGAAGGGAGGGGGGGGAGACAGAGAGCTCACACACAGATTTTTGTGTCTTAAGCAGAAAGCAGCAGCTCAGAACTGGGAGAAGGAGACTGAATAGATAATAACAAGTATGGAAGGAATTGTTATTCTCATCATGGGCAGCAACAAAAGTTATGTTTGAGTGGAATACCCCTGACATCTGCAGCATCAAATATGTGCCGTCAAATTGGCTGCAGATCCTGAACATGTGAACAAACCATTAAAGGGGTATTCCCATCTCCACTAATATACTTTAGGACTTGTCAATATTTTTGCAAACACATCCAATTAGTAAATGTGCCTCCACCTCCTGATATGCTGCTCCATTGTGGACAGCTTGTTGTCTAGGTTACAGACCACAGCTCTGCTTTAAAAGCAGCGGTCTGGCTGGTGTATTTTTAGTTATAGTATAGATATTTATATATTATACAGTATATATACACTATGGTGGAGATTTATCAAACATGGTGTAAAGTGAAACTGGCCCAGTTGCCCCTAGCAACCAATCAGATTCCACCTCTCATTCCTCACAGACTCTTTGGAAAATGAAAGGTGGAATCTGATTGGTTGCTAGGGGCAACTGAGCCAGTTTACCTTTACACCATGTTTGATAAATCTCCCCCTATATTTATTTACAGCTACACTGTAGCCATCTAAACACACGAGCTTTTAGAGCAGAGTGGTGGTCGGTAACCTAGACAACAAGCTGTCAACAATGGAAGGAAAAGAGCAAACATATGAACTGTTGCAAGGCTACAAGTCCCATTACTCTTTGGGTATCAGGGCAGGATGGGAGTTGTAGTTCTGAAACCGCTGGAGGACTCTGCCCTAGATATACAGCAGGGATGGGGAACCTTCGGCCCTCCAGCTGTTGCAAAACTACAATTCCCATCATGCCTGGACAGCCAAAGCCTTCGGTTCCCCATCCCTGATATACAGCATAGAGAGGACTGGCCCTCATTATGGAGACTTAGAGGCAATGATTCATGGGAAATAACATTCAAATGAGCAGGGTATCTGCCACCAGGGGGGCTTCAACCTTATGGACATAGAGTTTAATCACTATAATAAGTTTTACAACTTTATATAACTTTTCAGACTGCCAAAAGATGATGGAGTTGGGAGGGCTAAACTGCCAAAAAGTTTCTTTACTAAGAAGAGAAGACCCCAGATTCCTATGGGGCGACCCTCTCTATGGTGGAGAGACCTCCTTAGACTATTACCCCTCTAAAATTAAAGGGGCAAGAAGCATCTGACACAATAGCTCCAGTGCTACATTCTAAAAAGGGGGTGGTGGAATCAGGAGTACATAAAGTATGGACCCATTGGTCAGAGTATTGGGGGTCTGGGTACCCCCTGGTGTTGTATATGTCCAGTAAACCCTGATAGGATGACGGATAGTCTACAATGAACATTCAGCTGAGGCTCTAGAGCATGGGTCTCCAAACTGCGGCCCTCCAGCTGTTGTGAAACCACAACTCCCATCATGCCTCGACAGCTAAAGATTTGGATTCGGCTATCCAGGCATGATGGGAATTGTAGTTTTGCAACAGCCGCAGTTTGGAGACCCATGTCCTAACGTGACAAATCCTGCCCCAGTATAGCTGTCTGCTCCCATGGGTCTTGGAAAGAGGTGGGCACCATGGCCAGCCCTGTGCACAACATGGTGACCATCAATAGCTAACACTTGTATAGCATTATAGGGATCAGGAAACAACAATGTTGCGATATGGGTCTACAATGGCGACAAAGTTGAAGTATCGGTACAGAACACAGGGATAGGATTGCAATAAGTTTGCACCAAGGGGCTAAAATTGCTACAGAGACATCACAAAAAAGTTCTCATGGTTCTCAACAAAGTCGCCCTATGTCACTGAAATCACAACTAAAGTGCCCTATGTAACACAAACCACAACAAAGTTGCAGCCCAGAATCAGGTTGTAACAAAGGCATGCCATCAACTTTAATGGCAACAGAGCAATACAATGCAGATTGGAAAGCAACAGGGGTCTCGGGACGGGACGCGGTAACACTGCGGGGCTCGGGACGGGACGCGGTAACACTGCGGGGCTCGGGACGGGACGCGGTAACACTGCGGGGCTCGGGACGGGACGCGGTAACACTGCGGGGCTCGGGACGGGACGCGGTAACACTGCGGGGCTCGGGACGGGACGCGGTAACACTGCGGGGCTCGGGACGGGACGCGGTAACACTGCGGGGCTCGGGACGGGACGCGGTAACACTGCGGGGCTCGCAGCAGGACGTGGTAACACTGTGGGGCGCGGGACGGGACACGGTAACACTGCGGGGCTCGCAGCAGGACGCGGTAACACTGCAGGGCTCGGGGCGGGACGCGGTAACACTGCAGGGCTCGGGGCGGGACGAGGTAACACTGGGGCTCGGGATGTAACCTAGTAATATGGGGGCTCAGGATGCAACAGTAATAATATGGGGGCTCAGGATGCAACCTAGTAATAACATGGGGGCTCAGGATGCAACCTAGTAATAATATGGGGGCTCAGGATGCAACCTAGTAATAATATGGGGGCTCAGGATGCAACCTAGTAATAATATGGGGGCTCAGGATGCAACCTAGTAATAATATGGGGGCTCAGGATGCAACCTAGTAATAATATGGGGGCTCAGGATGCAACCTAGTAATAATATGGGGGCTCAGGATGCAACCTAGTAATAATATGGGGCTCAGGATGCAACCTAGTAATAATATGGGGGCTCAGGATGTAACCTAGTAATAATATGGGGGCTCAGGGTGTAACAGTAATATTAGGGGGGCTCAGGGTGTAACAGTAATATTAGGGGGGCTCAGGATATAACATTGTTGGGGCTCAAGATGTAACACAGTAATATGGGGGCTCAGGATGTAACACAGTAATATGGGGGCTCAGGATATAACACAGTAATATGGGGGCTCAGGATATAACACAGTAATATGGGGGCTCAGGATATAACACAGTAATATGGGGGCTCAGGATATAACACAGTAATAATATGGGGGCTCAGGATGTAACACAGTAATATGGGGGCTCAGGATATAACATTGTGGGGGCTCAGGATATAACACAGTAATAATATGGGGGCTCAGGGTATAACACTCTGGGGGCTCAGGGTATAACACTCTGGGGGCTCAGGGTATAACACTCTGGGGGCTCAGGGTATAACACTCTGGGGGCTCAGGGTATAACACTCTGGGGGCTCAGGGTATAACACTCTGGGGGCTCAGGGTATAACACTCTGGGGGCTCAGGGTATAACACTCTGGGGGCTCAGGGTATAACACTCTGGGGGCTCAGGGTATAACACTCTGGGGGCTCAGGGTATAACACTCTGGGGGCTCAGGGTATAACACTCTGGGGGCTCAGGGTATAACACTCTGGGGGCTCAGGGTATAACACTCTGGGGGCTCAGGGTATAACACTCTGGGGGCTCAGGGTATAACACTCTGGGGGCTCAGGGTATAACACTCTGGGGGCTCAGGGTATAACACTCTGGGGGCTCAGGGTATAACACTCTGGGGGCTCAGGGTATAACACTCTGGGGGCTCAGGGTATAACACTCTGGGGGCTCAGGGTATAACACTCTGGGGGCTCAGGGTATAACACTCTGGGGGCTCAGGGTATAACACTCTGGGGGCTCAGGGTATAACACTCTGGGGGCTCAGGGTATAACACTCTGGGGGCTCAGGGTATAACACTCTGGGGGCTCAGGGTATAACACTCTGGGGGCTCAGGATATAACACTCTGGGGGCTCAGGATATAACACTCTGGGGGCTCAGGATATAACACTCTGGGGGCTCAGGATATAACACTCTGGGGGCTCAGGATATAACACTCTGGGGGCTCAGGATATAACACTCTGGGGGCTCAGGATATAACACTCTGGGGGCTCAGGATATAACACTCTGGGGGCTCAGGATATAACACTCTGGGGGCTCAGGATATAACACTCTGGGGGCTCAGGATATAACACTCTGGGGGCTCAGGATATAACACTCTGGGGGCTCAGGATATAACACTCTGGGGGCTCAGGATATAACACTCTGGGGGCTCAGGATATAACAGTAATAATATGGGGGCTCAGGATATAACAGTAATAATATGGGGGCTCAGGGTATAACACTCTGGGGGCTCAGGGTATAACACTGTGGGGGCTCAGGATATAACAGTAATAATATGGGGGCTCAGGGTATAACACTCTGGGGGCTCAGGATATAACACTCTGGGGGCTCAGGATATAACACTCTGGGGGCTCAGGATATAACACTCTGGGGGCTCAGGATATAACACTCTGGGGGCTCAGGATATAACACTCTGGGGGCTCAGGATATAACACTCTGGGGGCTCAGGATATAACACTCTGGGGGCTCAGGATATAACACTCTGGGGGCTCAGGATATAACACTCTGGGGGCTCAGGATATAACACTCTGGGGGCTCAGGATATATCACTCTGGGGGCTCAGGATATAACACTCTGGGGGCTCAGGATATAACACTCTGGGGGCTCAGGGTATAACACTCTGGGGGCTCAGGGTATAACACTCTGGGGGCTCAGGGTATAACACTCTGGGGGCTCAGGGTATAACACTCTGGGGGCTCAGGGTATAACACTCTGGGGGCTCAGGGTATAACACTCTGGGGGCTCAGGATATAACACTCTGGGGGCTCAGGATATAACACTGTGGGGGCTCAGGATATAACACTCTGGGGGCTCAGGGTATAACACTCTGGGGGCTCAGGATATAACACTCTGGGGGCTCAGGGTATAACACTCTGGGGGCTCAGGGTATAACACTCTGGGGGCTCAGGATATAACACTCTGGGGTTAGTAGTAAAGTTTAGTGATGTGAGGGCTGGGCGCTGCCATGTTGCTCCCAGCAGGGGGGGGAGCTCTCCTGGGCACACTACACCCCTCACCATGGACCCCTCCATTCTCATATCTTAGGGAGGGTCAAAGGTCACACAGCTGCCACTTACCCCCGGGTAAACAAAGCGAGGACCGGAGCCCGGTGAGTGCTGAGCGGAGCAGCGGGCAGGATCATCCCAGCCGGGCACAGCCACGTCTACATGGAGGCAGAGTCCAGCTAAACCACCACCCACATCTCAGGCCTCAGGCCGGGGAGTGAGGTGCCGGTGACGCCGGGCACGGGCGGGTACATACCTGGGCAGTGTCCCGCGAGTTCCCCCGGAAGAGCCTGCCGCCTGCTCCCTGACACCGGCCGACAGCTCCAGCCTGACATAGGGAATGCAGGAGCGTGACGTCACGGCCCCGCCCCCGAGAGCGCACCACGTGGTTCCAGCACCACCAGAGGGCACGCCGGGAAATGTAGTCCCAGGAGGCTGCTCAATACTACACACCACACTGCCAGACACCACAAAGGAGGCTGCCTCATATTACAGACCGCTGCCAGACACCACAGAGGAGGCTGCTCCATACTACAGACCACTGCCAGACACCACAGAGGAGGAGGCTGCTCCATACTACAGACCACACTGCCAGACACCACAGAGGAGGAGGCTGCTCCATACTACAGACCACTGCCAGACACCACAGAGGAGGCTGCTCCATACTACAGACCACTGCCAGACACCACAGAGGAGGCTGCTCCATACTACAGACCACTGCCAGACACCACAGAGGAGGAGGCTGCTCCATACTACAGACCACACTGCCAGATACCACAGAGGAGGAGGCTGCTCCATACTACAGACCACTGCCAGACACCACAGAGGAGGCTGCTCCATACTACAGACCACACTGCCAGACACCACAGAGGAGGCAGCTGCTCCATACTACAGACCACTGCCAGACACCACAGAGGAGGCTGCTCCATACTACAGACCACACTGCCAGACACCACAGAGGAGGCTGCTCCATACTACAGACCACTGCCAGACACCACAGAGGAGGAGGCTGCTCCATACTACAGACCACTGCCAGACACCACAGAGGAGGCTGCTCCATACTACAGACCACACTGCCAGACACCACAGAGGAGGCAGCTGCTCCATACTACAGACCACTGCCAGACACCACAGAGGAGGCTGCTCCATACTACAGACCACACTGCCAGACACCGCAGAGGAGGCTGCTCCATACTACATACCACTGCCAGACACCACAGAGGAGGAGGCTGCTCCATACTACAGACCACTGCCAGACAACACAGAGGAGGAGGCTGCTCCATACTACAGACCACTGCCAGACACCACAGAGGAGGCTGCTCCATACTACAGACTGCACCACAGAGGGACTACATAAACAATGCCAGCAGGGTACCAATATATACAATACTAGCAAAGTGCAACTATATACAGTACATACAGGCAGGGTGCCCCCATAAGCAATGCCAAACAAGTGTCCTATATACACTATATATAATACTAGGATAGCTCCCTCATAAGCAATGCCAGCCAAGCCAAAATAAGGCCCCATAAATATTATCCTGCACCCCCAGTCTCAGTGTCATCCTCCTGTACCCCAAGTGTCAGTATCCTGTACCCCAAGTGTCATTATCCTGTACCCCAAGTGTCATTATCCTGTACCCCAAGTGTCATCATCCTGTACCCTAAGTGTCACTATCCTGTACCCCAAGTGTCATTATCCTGTACCCCAAGTCTGTGTCATCCTCCTGTACCCCAAGTGTCACTATCCTGTACCCCAAGTGTCATTATCCTGTACCCCAAGTGTCATTATCCTGTGCTCTAAGTGTCACTATCCTGTACCCCAAGTGTCATTGTCCTGTACCCCAAGTCTGTGTCATTATCCTGTACCCCAAGTGTCACTATCCTGTACCCCAAGTGTCATTATCCTGTACCCCAAGTGTCATTATCCTGTACCCCAAGTGTCAGCATGTCATCCTCCTGTACCCCAAGTGTCATTATCCTTTACGCAAGTGTCACTATCCTGTACCCCAAGTGTCATTGTCCTGTACCCCAAGTCTCACTTGTCATCCTCCTGTACCCCAAGTGTAACTATCCTGTACCCTAAGTGTCATTATCCTGTACCCCAAGTGCCAGTGTCATTATCCTGTACCCCAAGTGTCACTATCCTGTACCCCAAGTGTCACTATCCTGTACCCCAAGTCTCATTGTCCTGTACCCCAAGTGTCAGCATGTCACTATCCTGTACCCCAAGTGTAATTGTCCTGCACCCCAAGTGTCAGCATGTCACTATCCTGTACCCCAAGTGTCATTATCCTGTACCCCAAGTGTCAGTAAAGTGGCATACTAGTAAACCAGTCTTAAATAAAGCCCCCCCCCCCCCTCCCCATTAACCCCCCATGTCTGCCGTGCAGCAGACGCATATATCTTCCCCTGCCCCGGGCACACCATGGTATATGCCTGCTGTAAGGACACTTGACTTTCACCATTTTCCTGAGTAACATCTTGTCCTCTTCTCTGAATCCCCCCTAACTCCAGGAAGACTCCTGACATCTCGGCTCATTTCCCTCTCAGCTTCTCTCCTTCCCCATTTTTTTGTTTATCTGATTCATGTATTTTTATTGTGTTGTGATATTAATATTGATATTGATTGATCTCTGGTTTGTATTTTATATTCTCTGTTTTCTTACAATAGTGGAAATGATCTCTTTATGCACTGATCGGATGATATACAGCAGGAGATCTGAGAAAGCAGAGCTGCAGTGTAAAGCACAGGGGGCAGCCTACCTCAGCCTCTAATGGACAATACAGCTCATACTGAGTCTTTGATCCTAGATCTGCTATAGGAAGGCAGCAGCTGGCGCAGTGAGCCGTCCTCGTATATAAGCCTCTGCCATTGGTGCTGACCTGTGCATAGTCTAGCACTGATGCAATATCATGCACTGCACTGCAGCTGATCCCAGGCCTGCAGGGAGATGTAGAACATCTCCATGTAATATACACATTAGAATATCATGGTGATGCGTGCCCTGCTGTTGTTATTGGCCGTTTTCTCACCTTCCATTTCCCAGATTGGAGCAGTCATGTTCTATTAAGCACAGGCTATTTATAGCAGGCGGATCGACTATCCCCCGGGAAGGAGGGAGCGGTGGACTCCCTGTACGCTCGGATACATTATGCTGATGGGATATAATGCTGGATTCACTATCTGATGAGTCTCAGTTACATGTATAACACGTGCCGCAGAGACATTACTGACCGCAAACATTGCGGCACAGAGAAGCGTGTGACTTTACATGATACAGACATGGGAATATAACATCCGATAGTCGTCTGAGATGGGAATACACATGTAACCTGTGTAGACGGGATAAATTTGGGAACTTTTAAATATGTCTGGAGTCCAGACTGTTTAGCTTGCAGAGCATTGTCCAGACGGAATACAATTTTATCACTTTTCAGCTGAGATTAGGACCATTTATGTACCCTAACCCTATCAGTGTGGAGTCCAGGCTGTTTTGCTCGCAGAGCATTGTCCAGACTGGATTCAATTGTCTCCTTTTCTTAGCTGGACTAGTTATGTACAATATTTCAGTCACATGTATGGAGGTAAGATGCTTTGGTCACACTGTGGGGGACATTTATGAAGTCCGGTGATTTTTACGCCAGGCTTACAAATGTCCCAGCAGCTCCGGAGCTCATTGCCTCTACATAAATCCCAATCGCACTGAGCCCGTCCGTGCGAAAATTTTAAACCTACACCAGCTCAGAGCTGGCATAGGTTTCAGTATAATTTTTCCACAGAAAAAATGATAAATGCGCTGCACGCAGAGGCCGCACCCCCCTCTGTGTGCTGCTGCACCCCCCATAACGTCCCCTATCCGCCCCACTGGCGAAGGTGGCGCAGATGCGGAAAAAATATTTGCAAAAATATCGTTTGCGAGTATTTTTAAGCCGATTTGCCCCATCTACGCCTAAAAAAGGCATTTACGCCTTTTTATACATGTCCCCCTATGTCTCTTAACCAATGACAGCAGCATGTAATCCAGCCCTTGGTAACCTAGAAAGGCGTGGACCTTAAAGCCCCTATTTCACGGGTCGTTTTAGAGGAGCAAACGAGCGCTCTCAGTGCTCGTTTGCTCCTCGTTCCCCGCTCGCTGCTGCCGCTATTCAACGCGGCTGCAGCGAGTGGGTGAGTGCGGGAGGAGTGGCGGGGAGCTGTGGAGGGGCTGCCCGGGTGATCGCTGATCGTCCGGGCAGCCCATAGGATACAGCAGCATCTGCTGCCGATGCTCCTATTCACATTGAAAAACAAGCGACTGCAACGATCAGCCGACATGAATGATGTCGGCTGATCGTTGCACTCTATTCCACGGGACGATTATTGTCCGTAGCGGACGAATACGGACGATAATCGGACCCAGGCTTTTGGCCACAGCACGTCTGCTCGGCTACTGCTAGTCAGAGCATTTAGTCAGCTGTTCAGCTGTAAATTTTCTTAGTAACAGTAAAGACAGGAAGAGCTAAGCAAATAGGGACATAGTAATGGGGCAAGTTTCGGCTCCTCAAGTTGTCTCGAGGTTCAACCTTATACCTGGAAAAGGTCAAACCAAAGGTGAAGATTTTTCCTCTTTGTAGAGACATGCTTCCTCTTCAAGATCTGAACCTTCAAGGGAAGAGAGATGTGTTACCTTTCCAAAGTTCTCTTTTCCAAGTAAAGTGAAATGTTCCAGAAGTGTTTGTGAGAAGATCAAGTTGCCATCAGAAACCTCGCCTCTAAGAACTTTAATACCTGCACCACCTACAAGCAAGACATACTGCCAGAAACATACAGCCCGTGAGACATACAGCCCCTGAGACATATAGCCCCTGAGACATACCGCCCCTGAGATATCCAACCTCCGAGATATACCGCCTCTGAGAGATACCATCCTCAACATATTGCCCCACAGACATACTGCCCCTGAAACGTACTGCCTGAAACATACAGCCCCTGAGACATACCGCCCCTGAGACATACCACCTCTGAGACATACCATCCCCAAAATACTGCCCCACAGACATACTGCCCCTGAAATGTAATGCCCGAAACATACAGCCCCTGAGACATACCGCCCCTGAGACATACCACCTCTGAGACATACCACCTCTGAGACATACCATCCCCAAAATACTGCCCCACAGACATACTGCCCCTGAAATGTACTGCCCGAAACATACAGCCCCTGAGACATACCGCCCCTGAGACATACCATCCCCAAAATACTGCCCCACAAACATAGTGCCCCTGAAACGTACTGCCGAAACATACAGCCCCTGAGACATACCGCCTCTGAGACATACCATCCCCAAAATACTGCCCCACAGACATACTGCCCCTGAAACGTACCGCCCGAAACATACCGCCCCTGAGACATACCGCCCCTGAGACATACCACCTCTGAGACATACCACCCCCTGAGACATACCATCCCCAAAATACTGCCCCACAGACATACTGCCCCTGAAACGTACTGCCCAAAACATACAGCCCCTGAGACATACCGCCCCTGAGACATACCACTTCTGAGATATACCGCCTCTGAGACATACCACCCCCAACATACTGCCCCTGAGACGTACTGCTCAAAACATAAAGCCCATGAGACATTTCGCCCCTAAGATATACTGCCTCTGACATATATGGCCTCTGAGACATACCACTCCTAACATACTACCCCTCTCAGACATACTGCACCTCCTCCTGGAGTCGACTCCAGCATTTCCCAAAGCTTATACAAGCAAGTTACCATCTATATTCAACACTGTGAGGAAAAGATTTACATTCTACAATCTTCCTCTAGTCCAGGGTTGGCAAATCTGCTAAAGGTCCCCCTGGCATTTACCAATTTTTTTTTAGTAGGCCTCTGGTTCGAGACGTTCCTGATCAGCTTCCACTTTGGTGATCATGTTCCTGCATGCCTCTCTCCAGGTATTTTTTCTTAACCATAGCTAGCCAAACTGTGAAGACCTTTGTAAGCAGAATCTAGTCGAATTAGACTGAATTGCCTTAAAGTGTCACTGTTGTTATAACTTTCAAAATCTAAAGTCAACAGTAGATGTGATATAAAGAAACTTTTCAATTTACATTCAATATTTTTTGTTTTTATCCTGCTGTAAAACAAAGCTGAACAGAAATCCAGGTGCAGTCTCCTGAAGGAACATTTTCTGACTTGTGCTGGTTGAAAAAAACAGACTAAACACAGGAATTCCGGCCGGTACAGAGAGTCACGGCTCAATGTGTCCATGACTGCCTTCTCTCTGTGAACTCTCAGATGGCCTGGGATACACAGGACTTCCTGTTTTCTGATTGTTTCCTGATTTTTTAGAAAAAAAAAAATCAGAAAACAGGAAGTGCCGTGTTTTCCATGATAACTAAAAAAAAATAATGGCTGTAAATTGCAAACTTGCTTTATATCACATCTACTGTTGATGTAAATTTTGAAAGTCATAACGACAGTGACAGTGTCCCCAAGAGGTGTTCAGAGCGGGGCGACCCCGCTCTGAACCGCCGCGATCCCGGGTGCTGCGTGTAGCCCGGGACCGCGGCTATTAGCGGGCACGGTCCGATCACCGTGCCCGCTAATCAGGTAATCGGAGGCAGCTGTCAAAGTTGACAGCTGCATCCGATTACCGTATGTAGCCGTTCCCTGGTGTCTAGTGGCGGAGATCGCTATCTATTACCGTGTCTATTACCGTGTCTATTACCTGCCGGGGTCTCCGCCAAAATGGCGCTGACCCCGATTCGGCACTGCAGCAGCCGAAAGCAATCAAGTGCCGATCTCATCAATCTATGCTGTATAACTATATACAGCATAGATCAATGAGACATCAAAGTGTATATACTAGAAGTCCCCCAGGGGGGCTTCTAGTATATGTGTAAAAAAAAATAAAATATTGTTGTTGTTAATAAAAAGCCCCCTCCCCTAATAAAAGTCTGAATCACCCCCCCTTTCCCCATGTTATAAATAAATAAATAAACATGTTTGGTATCGCCGTGTGCGTAATCGCCCGAACTATTAATTAATCACATTCCTGATCTCGTACGGTAAACGGCGTCAGCGCAGAAAAATCCCAAAGTGCAAAATTGCGCGTTTTGGTCACATCTAATCCAGAAAAAATGTAATAAAAAGCGATTATAAAGTCGTATATGTACAATCAAGGTACCAATAGAAAGTAAGCATCATGGCGCAAAAAATGACACCTGACACAGCCCCATAGACCAAAGGATAAAAGCGCTATAAGCCTGGGAATTGAGCGATTTTAAGGAACATATATTTGTTAACAATGGTTTGAATTTTTTACAAGCCATCAGATACAATGGAAGTTATACATGTTATATATCGTTGTAATCGTAACGACTTGAGGAACATGCATAACAAGCCAGTTTTACCCCAGGGCTAATGGCGTACAAACAAATACCCCCCAAATAAAAGAAATGCTTTTTTTTGTTCAATTTCACCACACATTGAATTTTTTCCTGGTTTCGCAGTATAGTTTATGCAAAAATTCAGCCTGTCATTGCAAAGTACAATTAGTGGTGCAAAAAATAAGGGCTCATGTGGGTTTCTAGGTGGAAAAATTCAAGTGCCATGGCCTTTTAAGCACAAGAAGGAAAAAACGGAAATGTAAAAACGTAAATTGGCCCCGTCCTTAAGGGGTTAAAGTAGAACCCATAGCAACCAAGCTTCTTTTGATATGTTGTTGAGAGAGAGAGAGAGAGAGAGACCAGAGTCCAATAGCTTAAACAGGAAAACGTCCGTTTACTGAAAATCTTCAGTGCAAGAGGTAGCAGCAGCGAACTTTAGAAGCAAGAGTATAGTAGAGTAGAGGAGCATCTCTAGGGCACTGTCCAAAGTAGGTGTGCATTCAGCCAGGATAGCGGCGTAGAAGAAGAAGAAAAGATACCCGTACTCACGTATAGATCCCTTTATGATCTTACCGCCTTATGTGCTACAGTGTCGGGATACCCATCCTGCTAGGGTTGTACAAGGTCCCAGATCCCTGTGCTGGGTTGAGCAGACTTTCCAAGACTTCCCATAATAGCCGTGCATTTCAGTAGGATACGTAGGCTGAACTGCTGCTTTGTCCTACTGGGGACAGTAACTAGCTCAGGTATACTGCCCTGTGTAGTGTGAAGGTATCCCTGATGTGGACAAAGTGATCCTCAGAGGACGTCCTGAGGGGTCTAGCACTGCATGCTAGTGGTGGTTAACAGCACAAACGTCAAACTCTCTCCAACTCCTGACTAAAGATCCTCCCACCAAGAACTAGCTCATTTTTTATAGGGTTACCTTAACTAGTGTGGGATTGGTGGGGCTGTGTGTGTGAGAGAATGAGTAGAGGTGATAGGGTAGAAAAAGAAGCAAAACAGACCTGCACCTGTCACAGGATGAGAAAAAACATGTGACACAAACAATTAACCCATTGCTTCCTTCAGCTCTACTGAAGATAAGAGATACAAAAATTACAGTAGTGACACCTAGTGGGAAAAACAAACACTACAACTCTCCTTCATCCCACTGTGAGAACCTGAGCAAGTTACTTTGCCCAGGTGCATAAAAAAACTTAGTGGCACACCTGTGCTGGGACACTACAGATAAATTGGAGATAGATAGATAGATAGATAGATAGATAGATAGATAGATAGATAGATAGATAGGAGATAGATAATAGATAGATAGATAGATAGATAATAGATAGATAGATAGATAGATAGATAGATAGATAGATAGATAGATAGATAGATAGATGAGAGATATGAGATAGATGATAGACAGGAGATAGATAATAGATAGATAGGTGATAGATGGATAAATAGATAGATAGGAGATAGATAATAGATAGATAGGTGATAGATGGATAAATAGATAGGAGATAGATAATAGATAGATATTGATAGATTTTTATAGGCCCAGACTATCTCCTTTTTATAGAACTCATTTGTTCCTGTATTCTTCCTCCATTTTTGTTTCTTTGGTTACCAAGGACACAGGCGGCAGTGTTATGAAGAAGCTCTGACTCTCATCCTGTATCCATACCTCCCAACCGTCCCGGATTTCGCGGGACAGTCCCGTTTTCGGGGTTCTGTCCCGCGGTCCCGGAACGGCCCCCCATGTCCCGCATTATATGTGGCCCCAGCGAAAAAACAATAAACCAGTAACTCACCTGTCCTCCGGTCCCAGCAGCTCCTCTCCCGGCAGAGCGCGCACTCCCGTCATCCTCCGGGGCGGGCAGCGGGGTACAGAGTCACTGACTGTACCGGAAGTGATTCCTGATAGAGGCTGCAGGTCACTTCCGGTACAGTCAGTGTCTGTATACCCCGCTGCCCGCCCCGGAGGATGACGGGAGTGCGCGCTCTGCCGGGAGAGGAGCTGCTGGGACCGGAGGACAGGTGAGTTACTGGTTTATTGTTTTTTTCCACTGGGGCCACACAAATGGGGGGTATTGGCTACTCAGTGGGGAGCTATATGGGGGGATTGGATAATATGTGGGGCACTATATGGGGGCATTGGCTACTATGTGGGGCACTATATGGGGGCATTGGCTACTATGTGGGGCATATATGGGGGATTGGCTACTATGTGGGGCATATATGGGGATTGGCTACTATGTGGGGCATATATGGGGGCATTGGCTACTATGTGGGGCATATATGGGGGATTGGCTACTATGTGGGGCATATATGGGGGCATTGGCTACTATGTGGGGCATATATGGGGGATTGGCTACTATGTGGGGCACTATATGGGGGATTGGATACTATGTGGGGCACTATATGGGGGATTGGATACTATGTGGGGCATATTTGGGGGCATTGGCTACTATGTGGGGCACTATATGGGGGATTGGATACTATGTGGGGCATATATGGGGGATGGGCTACTATGTGGGGCACTATATGGGGATTGGCTACTATGTGGGGCACTATATGGGGATTGGCTACTATGTGGGGCACTATATGGAGGGATTGGCTACTATGTGGGGCATATATGGGGGATGGGCTACTATGTGGGGCACTATATGGGGATTGGACACTATGTGGGGCACTATATGGGGATTGGCTACTATGTGGGGCACTATATGGGGGCATTGGCTACTATGTGGGGCATATATGGGGGATTGGCTACTATGTGGGGCATATATGGGGGCATTGGCTACTATGTGGGGCATATATGGGGGATTGGCTACTATGTGGGGCACTATATGGGGGGATTGGCTACTATGTGGGGCACTATACGGGGGGATTGGCTACTATGTGGGGCACTATATGGGGGCATTGGCTACTATGTGGGGCATATATGGGGGATTGGCTACTATGTGGGGCACTATATGGGGGGATTGGCTACTATGTGGGGCACTATATGGAGGGATTGGCTACTATGTGGGGCATATATGGGGGATGGGCTACTATGTGGGGCACTATATGGGGATTGGCTACTATGTGGGGCACTATATGGGGATTGGCTACTATGTGGAGCACTATATGGGGGATTGGCTACTATGTGGGGCATATATGGGGGCATTGGCTACTATGTGGGGCATATATGGGGGCATTGGCTACTATGTGGGGCATATATGGGGGATTGGCTACTATGTGGGGCATAAATGGGGCATTGGCTACTATGTGGGGCACTATATGGAGGGATTGGCTACTATGTGGGGCATAAATGGGGCATTGGCTACTATGTGGGGCACTATATGGAGGGATTGGCTACTATGTGGGCACTATATGGAGGGATTGGCTACTATGTGGGGCACTATATGGGGATTGGCTACTATGTGGGGCACTATATGGGGGCAAAGGCTAGTATGTGGGGCACTATATGGGGGCATTGGATACTATGTGGGGCATATATGGGGATTGGATACTATGTGGGGCACTATGTGGGGGATTGGATACTATGTGGGGCACTATATGGGGGCATTGGATACTATGTGGGGCGCTATATGGGGGGATTGGATACTATATAGGGCATTTTTGGCGGGATTAGATACTGTATAAGGCACTATTCAGTCAGCAGCATGTGGTGACTAGGGGAGTGGCTATGGAGGGTTGCTATGGGGGGCGTGGCTATGGAGGGTCGCTATGGGGGCGTGGTATGGAGGGTCGCTATGGGGGTGTGGCTATGGAGGGTCGCTATGGGGACGTGGCTATGGGGACCACGGCGCACATGTCCCTCTTTGCTCTTTGCAAAAGTTGGGAGGTATGTGTATCTGTTCAGCTACAAGACACAGAGAACTAGGCACACATCACTGCCCCCTGTGACATGGTCATTGTACATATAACATGGGATCCATTTTATCTTATGGACTGCCATTACCGTTCGTCCCCTGGTATCTGACTCCCATAGTCGCTGCCATTAGACAATACAGGTCTGTGAGGCAATGAGCAGATGATGGGTGATGTATATGGCTGCTGAGACACTATCCTTGTATTATGACCTATATACTTTGGGAGACTACAGGGCAGCTGTTGAGGAACTACAGCCAGGGCCGCCATCAGGAATTTCGGGGCCCCATACAACCAAAGTGTCTGGGCCCCCCACATTAATAAAAAAAAAAAAATTGTGTGTTCGACCCACGCCTTGCTGGGAGGTATAATTTGGTTCAGATCAATTCTAGAGAACTGGCTCATATACCCCATTTTCCCCAGTGGCCTAAAATGTAACCTCTGTTATACAGTTATAAAATTGTAGAAACTAAATGTGAACAAGGTGCAATTCAAATAGACACTTACTTGTATAGCTGCCTCTTGTGCTCTGTATGCAGTGCATTATATTCACCCTTGCAACGTACAATTTATAGCGTGTCTACAAGCCCAGCGGGGCTCATCATGATGGAGACTAAAACTTATACAAGAGTGGGGTAGGGGTTCCCCTGTATTCAGAATGCTGTTGAGTTTCGAGGGTCTGGGGGGGCTGTTTGATTTGTATATGTTCACCAATATCCCCCCCCCCCCGGTATGCTCACTAACATAGAATATGTTGATAAGGCTAATATAATGAGGCTGTTCCATGTTAGTGAGCATATACAATTCACACCCCCCAGGCAGACTAGTTTAGCTCACCCAAGACAGTGATAGGGAATACATGGCGGTGAGAACGCTTTCTAGGAGATCCTGTTTGTGCAGCAGAGGTGTCTTTATCCTGCTCTGCATAGACCCTCGAAATTCAATAATCCCAGACGGGGCATTGCCTAGCACTCAACAGCATTCTGAATACAGGGGAACCCCTACCCCACTCTTGTATAAGTTTTAGTCTCCATCATAATGAGCCCCGCTGGGCTTGTAGACACGCTATAAATTGTACGTTGCAAGGGTGAATATAATGCACTGCATACAGAGCACAAGAGACAGCTATACAAGTAAGTGTCTATTTGAATTGCACCTTGTTCACATTTAGGTTCTACAATTTTATAACTGTATAACAGAGGTTACATTTTAAGCCACTGGGGAAAATGGGATAGATGAGCCAGTTCTCTAGAATTTATCTCACACACAGACACCAGCACACATGTATACAGACACCAGCACACATGTATACAGACACCAGCACACATGTATACACACACACAGACACCAGCACACATGTATACAGACACCAGCACACATGTATACAGACACCAGCACACATGTATACACACAGACACCAGCACACCAGGGCACGATGAAGTTTGAACTTCTGCAACCTGGAGAAATCACCTGATATCACCTGCAGTCCCATGTAACACCACATAACACAGTGGTATCTCTGAGTACAGATAATGTAGTAGATTTCACCTGCAGTCCTATGTAACAGCACAGATAACACAGTGATATCTCTGAGTATAGATCATGTAGTAGATGTCACCTGCAGTCCTATGTAACAGCACAGATAACACAGTGATATCTCTGAGTACAGATAATGTAGATGTCACCTGCAGTCCTATGTAACAGCACAGATAACACAGTGATATCTCTGAGTACAGATAATGTAGTAGCTGTCACCTGCAGTCCTATGTAACACCACAGATAACACAGCGATATCTCTGAGTACAGATAATGTAGTAGTCACCTGCAGTCCTATGTAACACAACAGATAACACAGTGATATCTCTGAGTACAGATAATGTAGATGTCACCTGCAGTCCTATGTAACACCACAGATAACACAGCGATATCTCTGAGTACAGATAATGTAGTAGTCACCTGCAGTCCTATGTAACACAACAGATAACACAGTGATATCTCTGAGTACAGATAATGTAGATGTCACCTGCAGTCCTATGTAACAGCACAGATAACACAGTGATATCTCTGAGTACAGGTAATGTAGCAGATGTCACCTGCAGTCCTATGTAACACCACAGATAACACAGTGATATCTCTGAGTACAGATAATGTAGTAGCTGTCACCTGCAGTCCTATGTAACACCACAGATAACACAGTGATATCTCTGAGTACAGATAATGTAGATGTCACCTGCAGTCCTATGTAACACCACAGATAACACAGTGATATCTCTGAGTACAGATAATGTAGTAGCTGTCACCTCGGGGCGCCCCTACTAAATGATGTTCTACAAAAAAAGAAAAGTGTCATACAGTGACTCACAGGTGACGTCTTCTTTGATCTGAGGCGTCACTTTTCCTTTTCCTTTCCATCCGGCCCAGACCTCCATGATGATTCCTTCCAGATATGTTTCATCTTTTCAGAACCTGCGAGACAAACAATTTAGGCTCCGCCCTTTTCTAGCAGCTTCCTTTCCTTTCTCCCCTCTGTAGGCTCCCATAGTAACTGCGCTGTGTGGTGTTATGTGCAGTAAAGCGAGTAGGAATGTGGGATGCCCCCTGTATGTAAGATCCCCTGCTGTGCCCCCTGTATGTAGGATCCCCTGCTGTGCCCCCTGTATGTAGGATTCCCTGCTGTGCACCCATGAGCTAATAATGCCCCTAGAGGTGGCCCCCATGAGCTAATAATGCCCCCAGAGGTGCCCCCATGAACTAATAATGCCCCTAGACTAGAGGTACCCCCATACACTAATAATGCCCCCAGAGATGCCCCCATGAGTTAATAATGCCCCAGAGGTGCCACCATGAGCTAATAATGCCCCCAGAGGTGCCCCCATATACTAATAATGCCCCCAGAGGTGCCCCCATATACTAATAATGCCCCCAGAGGTGCTCCCATATACTAATAATGCCCCCAGAGGTGCCCCATACACTAATAATGCCCCCAGAGGTGCCCCCATATACTAATAATGCCCCCAGAGGTGCCCCCATATACTAATAATGCCCCCAGAGGTGCCCCCATGAACTAATAATGCCCCCAGAGGTGCCCCCATATACTAATAATGCCCCCAGAGGTGCCCCCATATACTAATAATGCCCCCAGAGGTGCCCCCATATACTAATAATGCCCCCATGAGCTAATAATGCCCCCAGAGGTGCCCCCATATACTAATAATGCCCCCATGAGATAATAATGCCCCCAGAGGTGCCCCCATATACTAATAATGCCCCCAGAGGTGCCCCCATACACTAATAATGCCCCCAGAGGTGCCCCCATATACTAATAATGCCCCCAGAGGTGCCCCCATATACTAATAATGCCCCCAGAGGTACCCCCATATACTAATAATGCCCCCAGAGTTGCCCCCATGAACTAATAATGCCCCCAGAGGTGCCCCCATATACTAATAATGCCCCCAGAGGTGCCCACATATACTAATAATGCCCCCATGAGCTAATAATGCCCCCAGAGGTGCCGCCATATACTAATAATGCCCCCAGAGGTGCCCCCATATACTAATAATGCCCCCAGAGGTGCCCCCATATACTAATAATGCCCCCAGAGGTGCCCCCATATACTAATAATGCCCCCAGAGGTGCCCCTATATACTAATAATGCCCCCAGAGGTGCCCCTAAAATAACAAACATCCTACTCACCTAATCCGCGCTGTGGCTGCAGGCAGCAGCTCTTCCTCCTCTTCGGGCTCCATCTTCGAGCCGCAGGGACGGGACTTCCGGCAGGCTTGATGACGTCACATGATCACGCCTGCCGGAGAGGTCACGGCCCGGCCTCCCATAGGCTGCTGGTATGAAGTGCCGGCAGCCTATGGGAGAGAATACAGGAGGAGGACGCTGACAGGTCCTTCTCCTGTATTCTGATCGTTTTATTGTTCCGCCCGCTCAATGTGCGGGCGGAACATCAAAGCGATCAGTGCATCCCGAGAAGCTGCGCGGCCGCAGCTTCTCCGGATGCTCAAAAACAGGTGGCAAGGGGGGCCGTGCGGGCCGCCCTAGCGTAGCGGACGGGGGGCGGCGGCCGGCGGGCCCCCCCCCATGTCTCTTAGGGTCCGGGCCCCATACGGCAGTACCACTTGTACTGCCCTATCGGCGGCCCTGACTACAGCTGCCAGCATGCCCCAATCACAGCAAAATACATTTAGTGTGCGTTCACACATACAGGATCTGCAGCAGATTTGAAGTTGCAGATTTGCTTTGAATCTTATGTGGGTCATCAAATCTTCTGCTGATCCTGTACGTGTAAACACACCCTTATAGGGGCTCTCCAAAGTTCAAACATCATCCCCTTTCCACAGAATGAGGCCTCACTAGTAGAGATGAGCGAACCGGGTTCGGGTTCGAGTCCATCCAAACCCGAACGTTCGGCATTTGATTAGCGGGGGCTTCTGAAGTTGGATAAAGCTCTAAGGTTGTCTGGAAAACATGGATACAGCCAATGAATATATCTATGTTTCCCACATAGCCTTAGGGCTTTATCCAAGTTCATCAGCCACCGCTAATCAAATGCCAAAAGTTCGGGTTCGGACGGACTCAAGCATGCTCGAGGTTCGCTCATCTCTACTCACTAGCTGATCGTTGGCATCATCAGGATTGACCACAACGTGCACCTAATGCTGCTGCCAGCGATTGATCACTCATTGCCATCCACGTTGGCGCTGAGACAGCCCATAGGAAGGATACAGACTAGAGATGAGCGAACCTGGAGCATGCTCGAGACGATCCAAACCCGAACTTTCGGCATTTGATTAGCGGTGGCTGCTGAACTTGGATAAAGCCCTAAGGCTATGTGGAAAACATGGATATAGTCATTGGCTGTATCCATGTTTTCCAGACAACCTTAGAGCTTTATCCAAGTTCAGCAGCCCCAGCTAATCAAATGCCGATCGTTCGGGTTCGGATCGACTCGAACCCGAACCGGTTCGCTCATCTCTAATACAGATGTATACATTTCATATTGACATGCCAAGTGTGAACTGCAAACTTCTTCTGTTGTATCACAACCAGGTGTGATATTGGCTATGGCTCTCACAAGCGCTCAGCTGTATGTATGCAGTGTCCCAGAACAGCCCTTCTCATGCTCATACTTTTATTATAACCTGTTCTGTTCTGGAAAGCTATGGTCCACTGCAAACTGTGTGTATTGTGTTACCCTTCTCAGTATTCAGGTCTGCTATTTCATTCATTTATTGCATGTGTATTCAGGTATCAGTGTCTAAAGGTATTATGTCGCCTCCTAGTGTTCAAGGATGGTACTTCTCATGTATATTTCTCTGTATATGCCTAATGGTGTGATGATGCAATGGCTGGATGTCACGTGACTGTGCCCTGCTTCCATGGTAACACCAATGGTCATCGAGCTTTTGGCTGGGGTTACCATATGACTTCCTGTGCTACCTCAGTCTTGTCCTCCACCTTCAGGAGACAAGTTGTGGTGTAGTCTATCTCCTGCTCCATAGGGGATAGGTTGTGTGTGTTTGTCCTCTCTCCCTGCTAAGAGAGAGGCCTGCGTGTGCTCTGCTGCTCCAATCCACTGGCTGTTTTCCTGTCTCAAGTCTCAAGATTCTCATCTGGGTGTCGATTCTTCAGTCATTCTTCAGTTCCTCTCATCATCATCTTCTCTAATCATCAACGGCAAGTATTTCATTCAAGTCTCATTCCACCCAGCATCTCATCTTCAGTTTCACTACTACTCCCATCATTCAGCACACTACTCTCACAGCCTATTGCAGCATCACCCATTACTCTGCTTTATTCAAGATTGCCTTATTCCCGGTTGCATCCGGAGAGACTGTTGCTACTAGTTACCACCGTTACAATAAATATACAACTACCGTTGTTTCTGAACCTTGGCATTGGTGTGATAATTGGTGCCCTGACTAAGGACAACGAAGAATCGCATGCCCAGTATTCCCGCAGGGTCAGGAGCCCGGTTTCCAGCTGTATCACCCTCGTGCCTACACCGTGACAACCCTATATCCTACAGCTACCCCGGTTCCTGCCTGTTAGCACCATCTATACTGCGGAGTGGCCCTTAGGGGCCAGGGCATAGCATTTGGCGTCACGAACAGGATACAGACTGCGTTGTGCCGACTGTCAGCATTCTCAAGGTACACTATCGATCCCCAGAAAGACTTTGCCGTATCACCATGGGGGTAATCGAGGCGCTCAGGGCCCTAGACTGTACACAAGATGGCCTTTGTCTTCTTCAATTTCTAACTGCGCCATACCCCGGAGAGGAGGGGGTTAACCATCGCGCCACTAAAGAGCAGGAATCGCCCGGCGCCATAGACTTTGCATTGACTGCTCCTGATTGGCTGCCTGCGCCAGATGACGTCACTGTTACCGGGCAGACTCTGGAACCTGATTCACCAGCTCTCTGCTCCTCCCCTTCCTGCTAAAAGATCCGGGCACTGGAAAGCAAGATGGCGGCGAGTAAGGAAGACATGTGTACAGCTGCCACTGCGGTGCTACCGGAATTTCCGTCCTGCTTGCCCGAGCTGGACCCGGCCTGTCTGCTAGTGCCACTACCGTCAGACGACGATAGCTGGGGTTCCGTGATATCGGAGTCTGACCGGTCTGCCTGTTCCGAGCCCGGTCATCCGGCGTCTGGTGCATCCTCCGACCGCAGCTTGTCACCGGAGCAGGATCGCTCTATCGGTTCCAGTCTCGCATTCTGCACCGGAGGATCGACTTCGCCTGAAGGCAACGAGATAGTGAGTACCGGACCTCCGGACACCCCATTACCCGGCCCTAGCAAAGGGATCGCCCCGAAGGCCTCCTGTTTCTCCAGCCCCTGGCGACTCCCCGGGCCAGAGGCACCTTCCCTGCCACAGTGGGTGTTTGGTGATGACCCCATTATAAAGAAAATAGCGGACGAGATTCAGCAAGCCCTCTCCCGCCTGCCTCCGGTGACCAAGACCGCCTCCGCTATGGCTAATACCGTAGCCTCCACTTCCACTACGGCTCAGCCACCCACTACTAAGGGGGGCATGTCTGCCAAGTCTGGCCTAGTGCCGGAGGGATCCCCTGCTGTCCCGTATCCCGAGTATGCTTCCCTGTGGGGCCATCCCTATACCCCATATGCTGAGTCCAGTGCTGAGACGGAGCGGGTCTTCATCAGGAAGCTAGAAAGACCCCGGCCTGGAGAGGTACCACTGGAACGGCGCAGGGGGACAGTCACTAAGTTCGATCAGAGGTGGGGATACGGTCTCATTATGGACGCCTTCAATGGCCTCCTGGTACTGGTAAACCGACGGGCCGTCATTCGGGACTACAACCCTGCATGGTTGAACAAACTCTCGGCTGGTGAAGTCGTGGAGTACACCCTAGTGGGCTCCAAGAAGGGTCCCTGGGCCGCTGCCATCACCCGGCCTATTAACCCTGTGCAACGGCCTTTTCTTCCTACTCCCTCTGAAGACTGGGAGGAGGATTGGGAAGATTTTCAGCCCCTGGGCTCTATAAGGGCCTCATCACAGCCCTCGGGATCAACTACTCCCGGAAACCGCACCACTGCTGTGGCTAGAGCTGAGACCACCACCACGTCGGTGACCTACCATGTAGCTCCCATTGTTTCCCCGATCACCACTGTGACCCCAAGTATTGTGGTCACCACCGCCTCCAGCGATGTTCCTGCTCCCGCACCTACTCGCTATAGGTACCCCTGGGAGAAGAAGGGGAAGGGTGCTGGAGATTCTGCTGCCTCCTATTAAGCCTCATACAAATAGCTAAGCCCTTAGAGGGTTAACTGTTTGTTGTTCCTTGTTTTTTTTCCATTGTGTGATAACAGTTTATGCAACGTTCGAGGTTCGTGCCTGGTCCTCCTGACCAAGTTTCCTTATTATCACCCAGCTATGTGCTGATGGACACTCATTGACCAAACTGTTCTTCAGTGCCTGTCCCAGAGCCTTTACATGCACGATGGTGGATTTTGCCTAAAGAGACTCTACCACACAGAGACACTTATCCATTCCTTCCTAAAGCACTTTTCATGATTATGTGATTGTCAGAGGTTTATTGTATTTCATGATTGCACTTCATTATTGCACTTCAGTAGTCAAAAGTCTATTTCCTTGTCAGAGTCATATATATATATTTTCCGACCTCTGAGTAAGCAGAAAAGTCATTTAGATAGTCTCAGAGTAAAGTGTGTCTTTAGAAAAAGTATTTTCTCACAGTGTATATTTTCATGTCAGAGTCAGACAGTTTCCTCCTCCTCTGAGTGAAGAAGTCAGCTTACATATTTATATCTATAGCCTCAGAGAAAGTCTATTTTCTAAAGAGTGTATTTTCTAAAGAGTGTATTTTCTAAAGAGTGTATTTTTCAGAAGGATCTTCTATTTTCTCCATGCATAATATTATTGTATCTATTATATCTACAGCTGGAAAGATTATTGGAGCCAGTTTTCTTCAGATGTCTTCAGAGTTATGCGAGCCAGTTCTCCTCAGGACCTCGCAGTATTTGTTGTCTTTTGTGTCCCTTCCTTTTGTTTCCAGTGTTTGTTCACCTCTGTCTTGTCCCAACATAGTAGTTGCTACACATAGTCTTACCTAACATTCACACTTGTCCATACATATTGCACCTTGGATACCTTTGCGTGTGTTTGGCCTATTGGATAATTGTGTTGTATGATTGACCTGTATGTAAGGGGCCCCATGTATGTTTGCGTTTATTATTTTGTTCTTTTCTCTTTCAGGTGTCCAAGACACTTCACACAGACACCCAAGGCAGTACACAGGTCTTCACAGTTTTCCTTCCAGTAGGGTAACTCATTTCATTGGAAACCTACTGTCAAACTGACTGGAATATTGAGGGTCCCCCTGCCAGCAGTTAAGAAGTCCTGACTTCCATGTCAGATGGTCCACGCACTAACTACCTGTAACCAGAGTACGTTAGGCACCCCTAGGTGAAGTCCTGCCACTAGGGTTTTCTTTCTCTTTATATTTCTCTTGTCACCTGTGCCTTGAGCGTGGGAAACACACATCTACATACTCACTCACACTAACATTCCTTCCACTTGTCTTGTTGTCCTGGTCCTCTATGTTCATTCAGCCACATCTACCTCAACTTGTGGTTCGCCGAGGTCGGCTCATTTCTAGTAGGGAGGTATGCAGTGTCCCAGAACAACCCTTCTCATGCTCATACTTTTATTATAACCTGTTCTGTTCTGGAAAGCTATGGTCCACTGCAAACTGTGTGTATTGTGTTACCCTTCTCAGTATTCAGGTCTGCTATTTCATTCATTTATTGCATGTGTATTCAGGTATCAGTGTCTAAAGGTATTATGTCGCCTCCTAGTGTTCAAGGATGGTACTTCTCATGTATATTTCTCTGTATATGCCTAATGGTGTGATGATGCAATGGCTGGATGTCACGTGACTGTGCCCTGCTTCCATGGTAACACCAATGGTCATCGAGCTTTTGGCTGGGGTTACTATATGACTTCCTGTGCTACCTCAGTCTTGTCCTCCACCTTCAGGAGACAAGTTGTGGTGTAGTCTATCTCCTGCTCCATAGGGGATAGGTTGTGTGTGTTTGTCCTCTCTCCCTGCTAAGAGAGAGGCCTCTGTGTGCTCTGCTGCTCCAGTCCACTGGCTGTGTTCCTGTCTCAAGTCTCAAGATTCTCATCTGGGTGTCGATTCTTCAGTCATTCTTCAGTTCCTCTCATCATCATCTTCTCTAATCATCAACAGCAAGTATTTCATTCAAGTCTCATTCCACCCAGCATCTCATCTTCAGTTTCACTACTACTCCCATCATTCAGCACACTACTCTCACAGCCTATTGCAGCATCACCCATTACTCTGCTTTATTCAAGATTGCCTTATTCCCGGTTGCATCCGGAGAGACTGTTACTACTAGTTACCACCGTTACAATAAATACACAACTACCGTTGTTTCTGAACCTTGGCATTGGTGTGATAATTGGTGCCCTGACTAAGGACAACGAAGAATCGCATGCCCAGTATTCCCGCAGGGTTAGGAGCCCGGTTTCCAGCTGTATCACCCTCGTGCCTACACAGTGACAACCCTATATCCTACAGCTACCCCGGTTCCAGCCTGTTAGCACCATCTATACTGCGGATTGGCCCTTAGGGGCCAGGGCATAGCATGTAAACGGTGGAAAGTTGTACACAAAGAACTACAAGTTATACTGCGTTTACACGAAACGATAATTGGGCCGATCGTACGATTAGCGATGTCGGAGTAACGATTTTTTTTTTCTCAACGGTCAGCGTTTAGACGGTACAATATATTGTACGGAAATTCACTCTGCGATCGTTTTGCGATAGCTTAAGCCTATCTCACACATTGGTTAAATCGGCGAACGACACGGAACGATCTGCAATTTTTTTGCGAACGACGGACAACGATTTTGGAACATGTTGTAAGATCAAAATGAACGATTTCTCGTCGTTTGATCGTTCGCAGCGTTTACACGTACGATTATCGTTTGAATTCGATCGTTATCGTGCAAACGCAGCATAACACTGACACTAAATATAATCACTTCTAATTGTTTCTTTGCCATCAGCTGACATACAGAAGCAGCAGAGAAAGTGGTGGCTGAAATAAAATGTGTAATAGAGCCACCTAGTGGTAGTACTTTAAAACTGCAGCTTAACGCCATCAAGAATCACCCCCAGTGCATAAAGCCGGGATTAAAATAGGACTTGCCCCATCCTCCCTCTAAACTATCATCACATTTTTAAGAAAATCTCACAGGACTTGAAACGCTGGGAATCACTACCCCTATCCATTCTAGGCCAGATCCAACTTATTAAAATGATGGGCTTTGGGAACTTCTTTATCCCATTCAAACTACCCCTTTCTTCATAAAGCATGTAAATGTGAGCAATGTCCAATCCTCTTTCACGAAATTTATCTGGCGCTCTAAACGCCCATGAATCACATACTTGGTGTAAAGTGAAACTGGCTCAGTCGCCCCTAGTAACCAATCATATTCCAGTTCTCATTCCTCACAGACTCTTTGGAAAATAAAAGGTGGAATCTGATTGGTTGCTAGGGGCAACTGAGCCAGTTCTACTTTACACCATGTTTGATAAATCTCCCCCTTTATGCCTATATAAACAAAAAGGAGGTGCCCAGTGTCCATCTTTATAACCTGCCAGCATTATTTAGGCATGCTAGGGGCTGGATATTGGGCATGTCATATTACTCCCATTTCTCCCTTGAAGAGGCGCTAGCATATCCTTGGTCTGTATCGGCCTTACTCCATGTGAAATTACCAGAGTTCTCACCAGATATAAAAAAAAAATAATTTTTAAAGGTACCATTGCTTCTTGGAAAATAATCTTCGAAAAATGTATCTGAATATTTCCCTATATCTCATTCTCCCTCTTTTCCGCAAAGTAGGAAAGATCCAATTTTCCAACTGTGGAAAACAAACATATTACAGTTGGACACCCTTTAGATATGAAGTCTGTGAAGTTTTAATGTGGGGGGAACTTACCGTTATCTCAAGACTTACAACACAACTAAATACGACACTTTACCATTTTGAGGGTAAAAAAACCTTTGTTGAACGCACTAATGAATTTGATCATATTTTCCCCCTTCACAAAATTCACTCCTATCCCTCTCAGACATTTATTGGGCACTAAACATGGCCTATCTACAGAAATCTAACACAAAAATGGTCATCTGTATTAGACCTAAATGAATTGAGCCACCATTTGTTAACAGGTTTAGCATACGTACAACTGTCATGGACAGAGCAGGAGCAAATCCCCATAGAAAACCTCTGGACAGTTCCTGACATGGACAGAGGTGGCAGCAGAGAGCGCTGTCAGACTGAAAAGAATATACCACTTCCTGTAGGACATACAGCAGCTGATAAGTACTGGATCACTAGAGATTTTAAATATAAGTAAATGATAAATCTATATAACAAACAAACAAAAATATTTTCGCCAGAGTACCCAGGGCCGTCTTAACAGCATTATGGACCCCTGGGCAGAGGTGCGAATTGGGCCCCACCCCCCGCGGCAGCCGCCATCAAAACCCCCCATCTTTGCAACCCCGCCCCTAGCCAGTACAATTACGTACAATAAAAAATACAAATTATTGTTAACATAAACTTTAATTCACAACACAGTCTTTCAGCAGCGCAAAAACAAAAAATAACCGTGCGTGCCGCCTCACCAAACCAGGCCGGGTTGGCTTCAAAGTATCCAAAAAACGCAATGGAGACAGCATTTCCAACAGCAATCTGCAGGGTTTATTGTCACACCAGTGCAACATGTCTCATATATACAGAGGGGCAACAACATGACTATTATATATGAGAACCATGTTGTCTGCCTGTATGTATACTGTATAATACAATATACAGGGAAACAACATGTCTCATATATACAGAGGGGCAGCAACATGACTATAATATATGAGAACCATGTTGTCTCCCTGTATGTATACTGTATAATACAATATACAGGGAAACAACATGGCTTATATATAGAGAAGGGCAAAACAACATGTCTCATATATACAGAGGGGCAACAACATGACATATTATAAATGAACCATGTTGTTTCCCTGTATACAGAATACAGGGAAACAACATGGTTCATATATAATATAATAGTCATGTTGTTGCCCCTCTGTCTATATGAGACATGTTGTTTTGCCCTTCTCTATATATGCCAGATAACAAGCAACAAATATTACCACTGCATACTGACTAACACCACCGCTGCTACTGACTAATCCACTGTACACAGATCACTATCACCTCATCCAGTCATATAGAGGTACCCAGCTCTACACAGGTTCTGTACACCATATACATTACAGTGCAGATACATCAAGTGACTCACATGAGACGTCTTCTCTGATCGGAGTTCTTCCCTTTTCATATTCTTTTCCATTTGCCCTGTGCCGTTATGAGAACTTCTCCGAGCCACGAATCCACAGAATCTGCCAGACAGACATATTAGGCTCCACACTCTGTCACCATCCTCATCTCTCTACACACTGCACATCTGTATTGGCCCCTTATAGATAGCGCCCCCTGTATCCCCCCCTATAGATGGCTCCCCCCTGTATCCCCCCCTATAGATGGCTCCCCCTGTATTACCCCCTTATAGATGGTTCCCCCCCTGTATTACCCCCTTATAGATAGCTCCCCCTGTATTACCCCCTTATAGATGGTTCCCCCCCTGTATCCCCCCCGTATAGATGGCTCCCCCTGTATCACCCCCTTATAGATGGCTCCCCCTGTATTACCCCCTTATAGATGGCTCCCCCCTGTATTACCCCCTTATAGATGGCTCCCCCGTATTCCCCCCTTATAGATGGCTCCCCCTGTATCCCCCCTATAGATGGCTCCCCCGTATTCCCCCCTTATAGATGGCTCCCCACTGTATCCCCCCCTATAGATGGCTCCCCCGTATTCCCCCCTTATAGATGGCTCCCCCCTGTATCCTCCCCTATAGATGGCTCCCCCCTGTATCCCCCCCCTCGTATAGATGGCTCCCCCCTGTATCCCCCCCTATAGATGGCTCCCCCCTGTATCCCCCCCTATAGATGGCTCCCCCCTGTATCCCCCCCCTCGTATAGATGGCTCCCCCCTGTATCCCCCCTCATATAGATGGCTCCCACCTGTATCCCCCCTTATAGATGGCTCACCCCTGTATCCCCCCCCCCTCGTATAGATGGCTCCCCCCTGTATCCCCCCCTATAGATGGCTCCCCCCTTGTATCCCCCCCTATAGATGGCTCCCCCCCTGTAACCCCCCCCCTCTCGTATAGATGGCTCCCCCCTGTATCCCCCCCTATAGATGGCTCCCCCTGTATCCCCCCTCCTCGTATAGATGGCTCCCCCCTGTACCCCCCCTATAGATGGCTCCCCCCTATAGATGGCTCCCCCCTGTATCCCCCTATAGATGGCTCCCCCCTGTATCCCCCTATAGATTGCTCCCCCCTGTATCCCCCCTATAGATGGCTCCCCCTGTATCCCCCCTATAGATGGCTCCCCCAGTATCCCCCCTATAGATGGCTCCCCCCTGTATCCCCCCTATAGATGGCTCCCCCTGTATCCCCCCTATAGATGGCTCCCCCCTGTACCCCCCCCTATAGATGGCTCCCCCCTGTATCCCCCCCTATAGATGGCTCCCCCCTGTATTCCCCCCTTATAGATGGCTCCACCTGTATTCCCCCTTATAGATGGCTCCACCTGTATTCCCCCCTATAGATGGCTCCCCCGTATTCCCCCCTTATAGATGGCTCCCCCCTGTATCCCCCCCTATAGATGGCTCCCCCGTATTCCCCCCTTATAGATGGCTCCCCCGTATTCCCCCCTTATAGATGGCCCCCTCCACAGCAGATAAAAAAAACAAACACCCAACTCACCTACCAGCGCTCCCCCGTCGCTGCTTCCTCTCCTCTTCTACCCCCGGCTGATGCGTCGCTCCCTGGGGGATTCTCCGGGAGCGCACACATCCGGAAGCTCAGTGTGCGCCCAGGCCGGGACTTCCGGTACAGGAAGCCCCAGCGACGCGCACTGAGGTTCCTGATGCGTGCGTTCCCGGAGAATCCCCCAGGGAGGGACGCATCAGCCAGGGCCGGATTTCCTCTTGCGACCGCAAGACAGCGGGCAGTGGCCCCCTAGGACGCAAGGGCCCCCGGGCAGCCGCCTACCATGCCCAATGGGTAAGATGGCCCTGAGGTGTCCAGATCACTATCTGAAGCAATGTCCTATATGCTCTTTAGATAGAGCAGACCTATTTCATTGTGCCTGGTCATGTCCTCATACTCAAGAAGTGTGGGATTAAATAGGACCTCTAATCAAATCCATTAGGAAGATTGATATACCGCTTAATCCTCTCAGTTACGTCTTCCATTATATTCTCGTTATATACATAGATAACCCAACAAAAGGTCTTGTTGACATAAAAGGGAGTCATTGAACTCTCTTAGTGTCCTTGAAGTGTCTTTTAAACCATTGGTTACGAGACTCAATCCCAACCACTTCTGAAATTATAACAATGTTTTAGTTCTATTACGTATTAAGTTTTGACCTTATATGGTCGTTTTACTTTATCAAGACAAAAATGCGTAATTTACTGTATTAAGATCATGTTTATACAGCTTGTTTAATAATACTGCTGTGGTCCAGGGTGCTTAAGGCCCTATTACATGAAACGATTATCGGCCGTATGCGGCCGACAATCGTCCTGTGTAATAGAAGACAATAATCAGCTGACATGATCGTTGCAGTCGTTTATCTTTCAACATAGCAGCGATCTACTGCCGTTGCTCCGTGGAAAAGGAGTGGTGGCAGCAGATCATTGCTATCTGCTATGGGCTGCCCGGACGATCAAGCTCCCTGTGGTTCATGACCTTACTTGCTTAATTAGTACAGTACTCTGCTGGGATAGTGTAGAGTGTGACTTTAGTGTTTCCATAGAAATCCTCACACTCACGGTTAGAAGAACTAAAGAGAAGACCGTCTTTGGCCAAACCAGCCCAGAGACTGTCAGGTTTGGTAGCACGAGTCCTACGCTTGAACAACTGGGCAAAGCTTACCCCTCAAGATTACCCGAGGAAGTCGAGCAGGTACCAATGGGATACTTCGGCTTAGGCCCTTTGTCCCACTGAGGATCAGTCCCCTGATTCTGTAGACTGTCCTGACCTGATAAGAATGATCCCAGCTGCTACTGCCCAATGTGTCTAGCCAATTCCCACTAGGGTTTGTGGATTAAAGTTACTTCTGGTTCACAGAGTAGACGCTGTGTGAATTATCACCAGAGTGCCCAGTAAGCAGGGGGGACAAGGCAGCTGTTTACCCCCACTAGCCTCATGCTGGGAAGGGACATTAACCATGTTGTTGGTGTAAGAATGCCGGATGGTCATCGGACAAAAAATCTGGGCTGACGTGGTGTTAGTACAGTAGCTGGACACAAAGATAGGACAGAGTCCGGCAATTAACCAAGGTGACTTTTAATTAGGGAATTTTAGCGCAATACACACAGTAGTGAGCTCATCAGGTGATAAAGGTGAAGAGTAGTGGAGAAGGTAGAGTTAGCTTAGTGCAAGTGTAGGGACCATCCCGACTTCCTTGTCCAATGCACTACTGCACTCTGCCAGGATTATAGTGTAGAAGAGTGTAGGTGAAGAATACTCGCACTGACGTTTAGATTATGTGACCGCCCTCTGCCCAACCAGTTCAGCGAGTGGCAGTTTGGGAAGTATCAGCCACAGGCCTTTACTACCGGGTGTAGAAGACTTCCCAAGACCTCCCAGGAGAGCCTTGCGCAAGTCAGGAAGATACTTCAGCTTGCTGCTCTTTGTCTTACAGGGGGTCAGTTCCTTGCTTTGGTAACTGTCCTGAGAATACTTGGAGAAGGATCTCTGGCGTGGACAAGGTGTACCTTAGAGCAGTGATTTTCAACCTTTTTTGAGCCGCGGCACACTTTTTATACTTAAAAAATCCCGGGGCACACTACCAACCAAAATGGCACAAAATGACACTAAAACAGTACATATTATACATATAGTTAATAATATAGATTCTAAATGTATTTATACTCACTCAGTGTGAAACCTGGGCCTGTTTTCTTCTCCCCCCTGTGCTTCTCTCCACCATACTTCTCCCCCCTACTTTTCTCCTGTGCTTCTGTCCACCATACTTCTCTCCCCCCTGCTTCTGTCCACCATACTTCTCCCCCCTACTTCTCTCCTGTGCTTCTGTCCACCATACTTCTCTCCCCACTGCTTCTCTCCACCATACTTCTCCCCCCTGCTTCTCTCCTGTGCTTCTATCCACCATACTTCTCCCCCCTACTTCTCTCCTGTGCTTCTGTCCACCATACTTCTCCCACTTGCTTCTCTCCCCTGTGCTTCTCTCCACCATATTTCTCCCCCCCATGCTTCTCTCCTGTGCTTCTCTCCACCATACTTCTCTCCCCCCTGCTTCTCTCCACCATACTTCTCCCCCCTGCTTCTCTCCTGTGCTTCTATCCACCATACTTCTCCCCCCTACTTCTCTCCTGTGCTTCTCTCCACCATACTTCTCTCCCCCTGCTTCTCTCCACCATACTTCTCCCCCTTGCTTCTCTCCCCTGTGCTTCTCTCCACCATACTTCTCTCCCCCATGCTTCTCTCCTGTGCTTCTCTCCACCATACTTCTCTCCCCCCTGCTTCTCTCCACCAAACTTCTTTCCCCCTGCGTCTCTCCGCTGTTTCTCTCCCCCATCCCCATGTTTCTCTCCCCCCTGCTTCTCTCCCCTGTTTCTCCCCCATCCCCAGGTTTCTCTCCCCGATTGTTTTCTCCTGTTTCACAGGGGCACCATAGTTTGGGGAACTTTCCCCGCGGCACACCCGACCATGTGTCGTGGCACACTAGTGTGCCACGGCACACTGGTTGAAAATCACTGCCTTAGAGGATGGTTACCCCTCCTGTGGGTTTAGCAGTGCATACTGGAATAAGTCTCTCTCATAAAATGAATCTCTCTGAAGTTGCATCTTAGTTACTCCAACACCAACTAACTAACTGAAGACCTCCCACCAAGATCTAACTACCCTTTTATAGGGGTGGCCTGGTCTAACCTCCTATTGGTGGGACTATACAGGAAAGAAGAGAGGGAAGAAGTGCAGTTGGTGGATAACTGTGTGAAGCACCAGCACCTGTGATTGGTCCAACAGTGAACAAAGAAGTACAAAGAGTTAACACATGACCTTAAGCTGTGCACCTATAGACCGTTTAAGAGAGTGGGAGTAAGTCCTCATTACAAAGACTTACAGTTAAAGAGGCAGGCGCAGCACCTGGTGGCCAGGTGGGTTCCCCTATAGTGGGGGACCTTGGCATTTGCCCATGTTCACTAGGTGCTGACGCCGGGCCTGACCTAAACAATTGTGTCCCATCACCTGCTATTTCAGGCATCTACTCCCAGCTTGCTAAGGCCTCATTCACACATTCAATGATTTTTCAGGACCATAATATTATGTTCGCAATCTGCAAAAAAATCATCCGTAGTGAATCTGCAATCCGTATTTTTTGCGATTCAGCAAAAATGGGAAGGTGATATTAAATTAAGGTAAAATGTCTGCACAAAATGAGGATCCCAGTGTCGGACTGGGGTATCTGGGGCCCACCAGAGGAAATGATCCTGGGGACCCACCAATGAAGAACCAGTGAAAAACGACATGTCAGTCAGTGTTTGTGCAGGTTCTAAAGCTGGGGGCCCACCGGTGGATTCTCCAGTCCTCTAGTGGGCCAGTACAACACTGGAGGATTCCATAGACCAGGGACAGACATCTGTAGAACTACGGATAGAGTGAATAGCCCAATAGAAATCAATGGTCCCTAAATTTATTCATAATCCTGTTTTCTAACTTTGTTCCTGTCCGCTCCCTTGTACTGTGGTGCATCTCCTGTCTATCTCACGGCCTGTGCTGCCCACCCTGATGGGTTTCTGTCTCCAACTATACCAGTAAGGTACTGCCCACTTACTATGCTCCTCTCCTCGGGCTCATGAGGTGGTGTGGTGTGTAAGATTGCAGGACAATGTTAGTTGGGTGTTTGGGAGAGATGGAAAGATGGAAAAAAATGTTTGTTTGTTTTTTTTTCTCTCTTTTTTTCCTTCTCTTCTTTATTTATTTATTTATTTTTCCTCTTCGTAAATCCTGGTTTTCCATTTTTCTACCTTTCTGAGTGAGGGGTATTGTATTAGAGGAAATGCTTTTTCTTTTTGGATTGGCCGACGTGGTGATCTGCCTTGGATTGGTCTGTCTATGTCCATGAGTCTTGCTGTAAAACATATCTCTAAATACTGTTAAAAATATCTCAAGCAAGATGGCTGCCCCTTTTCTAATGTACAAAAAAAAAAATGTAAGTAAAAGATTACAATCAAAATAGAAAAAAAAGGAACACGTCCAGTATCCGTCAAATTTTTTTAGGCAAACCATTCTCTTTAAGTTTTTTTCTGCAAAACACACAGTGATCAAAAAAAAAATTATTTTTCTAAATTAAAGCAAAGTCATTCTATGCAAAATAAATACAAAAATGTCCGGTCCCTCCCATCATGAGAAATGATAAAAGCCCCGGGCCCAGGGATACACCGTTCTCCATGTCCTGTACAATGATTTGCACATTCATCCGCTTCAGCGTGATCCCCGATTAGACAAAAATAACCGGCAAGTTGTTCCTTTTCTTGTGACAATTTCACAAAGTGACCGCAGGCGTCCGCGTCCGCCGTAATTGCCTTCCTCTGTGTGTCCCCACAACTCGTACTCGGCTATTGTACCTGAACAAGCAGCCTGATTAGAAGCGGTCAGGCATAATGAAGCATCCAGCGTTTCACTGCTGTGGACCTGCATCTGGAACAATCACTATTCATCCCAGCGACCCCGGAGACCTCGCACTTCCCCTCGCACTGCTTGCCGCTTATTAAAATTCTGAGCTGTCGATCCAGCCCGACCGCGTCCTGCGCACACACATCACTCATCATGGCTTCTTCTTACCGGGTCAAACGACTTTTCACTCTCATTATTCTTTATGCATGGGTCTCGGTGTCAGACGAGTGATCTTCTATCGCCCGTTGTATCGATACATCAAATGGTAAATCTCACTAGTATGGCGGATTCTCTGGGGAGCTGGAGGGGGGAGGAGATAAAGTTTTAACGGGAAGATTCTATACCCAGAGGAATCTTATATTGTGGCACCTGATAGCTCTGGATTAATGCTGGATAATCATAGGAACTTTTTGTGTAGAATTTGAGCTACATTTATAAATGGGGGTCCTGTTACAGATTCTGCACAAAGATTAAATATTTCCCCTCAACGAGGGGTCAAAAACCGCCCCAACAATCACTAGGAGGCATTTCCCAAAATGATTATGCACTTACATTCAAATGGCCACAAGATGGCGGTGGTGAGCTGATAAAAGTTTTGCTCAGCTGTTTTTGGTGGGTGTCAATAGGAAAAACACTGTTTTGCAAGGTTTCTAAACTGGGTGTAGACAACGGAAAGAATGAAATGGAAACTGGGGGAGCTGGACGGCGTCTTAGTGCCCTTTTAAGCAAGGATTTTTTAAGCGGAAATAGGGCACAAAATTCAACGCCAATGTAAAAATAATCCATAACTTTAAAAAGGGTAAAATGGTCTGTTTAGTTGGAAGATCACTGATTTTTTTTTTCTAAGTCTTCAAGTATAGATGAGGTTCACTCCCATGTCTTTTGGTTTACAAAAGTTTTAGACACAACTTTTCAGTAGCATCTGGAGATGTTGGTGGTTTACCACCCGGTAATAACATAGGTTAAAGGGGCACTCCAGCAAAAATCTTTTTCTTTCAAATCAACTGGTTTCAGAAAGTTATATAGATTTGTAATTTACTTCTATTTAAAAAAATCTCAAGTCTTCCAGTACTTATCAGCTGCTGTATGTCCTGCAGGAAGTGGTGTATTCCTTCCAGTCTGACACAGTGCTCTCTGCTGCCACCTCTGTCCATGTCAGGAACTGTGCAGAGCAGCAGCAAATCCCCATAGAAAACCTATCCTGCTCTGGGCAATTCCTGACATGGACAGAGATGGCAGCAGAGAGCAGTGTGTCAGACAGGAGAGAATACACCACTTTGTGTAGGTCTGGAAGACTTGAGATTTTTCAATATGAGTAAATTACAAATTATACAAATTATACAAATTATTCTCTCTACTCTCAAGTATTCTACTTATTCTACTTCTCAAGTTCCGGCAGAGCACAGTACTACATTGGGTTGGGACTCTCTCGACATCCTCCTCTCTACTCCTACCTCTCAGCACACAACTCAGTCAGCATAACTGTACTCCTCAGCTCTCAGGACCACCAAGGTCACCAAGGTCTAAAGTAATTCATTGTGTATCCCTGTATCAAGTATTCTGGCAGTAAAGAAGAGTTTATTTATTTTAACAGGACTATGTGATTCTTGTCCAAGCAGCTACACAGCCATTGCATCTTCCTTGGGTTATCTCCACTTTCTGTGGGTGGGGGTGCCAATAGTCCGGGTGGGTCACAACTCCACTCCGCACCACCGTGATAAGTTCCCAAGGGACCCCATAATAGCCCACATCAATAAAATAAAAGCAGGTGTTCCACCATACCTGTGTGCCCAACCGCACTGGCATCACAACAGCATAACACCTGGCTGGGCTATATCTCGCCCACCCACTACACTAGTGGAGTCACACATGGATGACCCCTTTATTACATAGTTACATAGTAAATACGGTTGAAAAAAGACACATGTCCATCAAGTTCAACCAAGGAGGGGATGGATACAGGGAAGGGGGAGGGGTGATAGGTTCTATACATATGCATTTATATTATTTTGCTCTAAGAACTTGTCTAGGCCTGTTTTGAAGCCCTCTACTGTTGTTGCTGTGACCAGATCCTGGGGTAGACTGTTCCACAGATTCACAGTTCTCATGGTAAAGAAGACTTGTCGCCTCCGGAGATTGAACCTTTTTTTCTCCAGGCGGAGACAATGCCCTCTTGTCCTTTGAGGGGGTTTTACCTGGAACATCTTTTCCCCATATCTCTTGTAGGGGCCATTTATATATTTAAATAAATTAATCATATCTCCCCTTAAACGTCTCTTCTCCAGACTAAACAAATGTAATTCTTTTAATCTCTCCTCATAACTAAGATGCTCCATTCCCCTTATTAGTTTAGTTGCCCGTCTTTGTACCCTCTCCAGCTCTAGAACATCCTTTTTATGAATCGGGTTCCAAAACTGGACGGCATACTCCAGATGGGGCCGCACCAAAGCTTTATAAAGCGGTAATATTATATCCCTGTCCCGAGAGTCCATGCCTGTTTTAATGCATGACAATATCCTGCTGGCCTTAGAAGCAGCTGACTGACATTGTGTGCTGTTCTGTAGTCTATTATCTACAAGTACACCCAGATCCTTCTCCATCAGCGACTCTCCCAGAGTAACTCCCCCCAGGACATATGATGCATGCGGGTTATTAGTACCCAGGTGCATAACTTTACATTTATCCACATTGAACCTCATTTGCCAAGTGGACGCCCAAACACTCAGAGTGTCTAAGTCATCCTGTAACATCTGCACATCCTCCATAGACTGTACTGTACTACAAAGCTTGGTGTCATCTGCAAAGATAGAAACATTGCTGGTAATTCCATCCTCAATATCATTAATAAACAAGTTAAACAGAAGAGGGTCCAGTACTGACCCTTGGGGTACACCAGTTACACATTAAACTTTCCAAACCGATAGACTTTAACTTACCCATCAGACGTCCATGAGGAACTGTGTCAAACGCTTTAGCAAAATCCCTTTCCGCAAAAAAAATTCCTTTCTGCAAAATCACAAATCATTCCAGCAATTGGATGTGTGGGTACGTGATTAGGATGACACAGGCACAAAGGCAGTCCCTGTCAGTGATGGCCGGGCACCCGCTGCAACTGTCAGCTCCGGAGCTGACAGTTAACCCAATAGATTCTGCAGTCATCTATAGAGCTACAGAAGGAGAATTCTCCCTCTGTTCACCATTATGGGTTTGCAAAGTGACCGCAGAGTCCAGATGTTATCCACGACAACTATAGGCCTCAGATGTCATGGCTATGGAAGGTAATCAGGCTCTGCCCCGTCTGATCAACTATGCCTGTCAGCGTAACACTGATAGGTATAAAACACTACAGTACAGATTGGTACTGCAGTGTAATATATGTGTGATATATCACACAGATCACAAAGTTAAGTCCCCTAGTGGGACAGTAAAAAAAATTATACACACAAGCCCCCATTATATGCAATTACAAGTGATCTATTGGGGGAGGGGGGGGGGGGGTAGACATATCTGGTATCGCTGAGTACATAATAACACTGCACAGTAAAAAAAAAATTATTAAAATGACATAAAAGTTGATCGAAATGTTGCATTTACCACAAAATAATACAACTAAAGATGTCACCTCATCCTGCAAAAAAAATGAGCCCTCGTACAGCTCTGTCAGTAAAAAACATAAAAATAAATTACAGCTCTCAAAAAATGGCGAGGTACAAACTAGTTTTTTTTTTTTTTTTTTTTAACAATAAATAGTTTTTCTGGCCTAAAAGTAGGAAACCATTTTAAAAATTATATCAATGGGTATGGGTGTAAATGTACCGATCTGCAGAATAAAGGTATTGTGTCCTTCAGACTGCATGAAGAACACTGTGAAAAAATAAAAACAAAAAACAATGGCAGAATTGAGTTTTTTTTTTTATTTATATCACCTTCCAAATTTTTTTTTAAAAAAGTGATAAAAAAGTGACATGTTACCCAAAAATTGATGGTGTGGCGGTATTATTTAGGTATTATGTGGTGGTATCATTGGTAAATGTTTTGGTCGGTAGCAGCATGGAGGCAATATGTAATCACTGTATGGTGGTACTAATGTTATAGGATAACAATGTATGTATTGGGGCACAATGTATTGTATATATTGTTTGTGTAGCACTAGGGGGGCATTATATTTTGTAGGGAGACATAGGGCCCTATTTCACGGAGCGATAATTGGTCGAATTGGCCTGATTTATCCGATTATCGCTGCGTGTAATGGAGACAATGAGCAGCCAAGGAAAATGATCATCGGCTGACCGTTTCTTTAGGCCCAGACCTAAATTCATCATCCACTGACCATGCATTGCTACACGTAGTGATGCTCGGCCGATTGCAGAGAGATTGCCCAAACAATAAATACCTGTCCACACTCCCGGTCATCTCCTTGCGCTCTGCATACTTCTCGGCACCGCATGCTCAGCCAATCACTGGCCACGGCTCAGACAGTCCACTTTGAAGTAACGGCACGAGATGCCGGGACGCATACTAAGTGCAAGAGAACACCGGGAGTGTGGCCAGGTGAAGTATTTACTGTTTGGACTAGGGCTGCGCGGGCATTGCTAATGATGTTCGTGCAGCTCTTGCTAAACGATTATCAGGCCGCGTAATAGGCCCAGCAAACGAGCGCTGATCTAGCAGATCGGCGCTCATTTACGGTATTGATTGGGTCTTCATTGGCCCACGTAATAGGCCCCTAAGTGTGTGTACTTAAAGGGGTTTAAAAATGGTTAGTGGTGAACTCCCTGTATAGTGTGTTGATTGTAAGACTCTGATTGTGTGTCTGGAGGTGGTCTGTGGGGGGCACCGAAAGCAAATTCCACACAGGGCACCACCTACCCTAATGCCGACCCTGCCCTCTAGCGATAGGCAGAGGTCCCATATACTATTATATATTGCGGTCAGTGGATCCTGAACCTGAGTCACCGAGTCATCCAGAGGAAGAAGAAAAACCTGGAGATATGGGGGGGGGGGGGAATGAATTCCTTCCTGACCCCACATCGGATATCACCTTGGATCCCGTCTTCTACCGCTGCTGAACGCCACCTATTTATGGGGAGTTCTAGGGGAAATGCAGGCAATCTTCTTCCCACGGACGGTCTTCCTTGGCTCCTCCACAGCTTTTGTGGTTATAAGTTGGACTTGTCACTGTTATACGGTCCAGGTGCAATGCGGCTAACACCCCTGTAAGAGCCCCCCAATAATATATAATACACCCTAATAAAGATCTGTAATATAAGGGCACGGCTGCTTCTTCTTCTAAACAATAAAGTCTCCAGTGTCTTCATATCTGGATTTTTTTTCCCTGACAATCCATAGGTCAGGTCAGACACAGCTGTTGTTGTTTCTGGTATAATGAAAACCATGGCAGCTTCAACGTGCCGGAGGCAACAACAATGATGCAGAGCTAGCTGATGTGCTGTCCATGGTGCTGAACACAGAGCTAAAGGTGTTGGATCCTATCATTTCCGTATGGATTTGGTGTGAGTTTTTACAGTTTTTACCTGTTTAATAAGGCAGAGACCAAATCCATAGTGAATCCACAGCAACATCTACCTATTCCATATAATTGCTTGTAGATGATAATCATTCTGTCCATTCTGATTTCTTGCCAATGATGGGTTTCTGCTGATACATTGCAGCCAATCTGAACAAGCAGATCTGCATTGCAAAGTAATAGGAGAAGCACAGAGAACCCTGAGCCTCCTAGTGAAACCCATAGATAGCAATAGCTGTCCCCTGTTGGTCAGCATGCCCCTTAGAGAAGGTAAAATGTGGGTAGCTGCCTATGTTTCCTGTTCTTGCATCATCAAAGAAACTAAGTATGTGGAGAGCTCCCGTGAGCACAGTCTGAAGCTTTAGTCCTGATGGTCCACATGGAAAAGCTATGGTCCTGATGGTCCACAGGGAGAAGCTCCAGTCCTGATGGTCCAAAGGGAAAGGCTACGATCATCATGGTCCAAAAGGCAAATCTATGGTCCTGATGGTCCACAGGGAGAAGCTACAGTCCTGATGGTCCACAGGGAGAAGCAACGGTTCTGATGGTCCACAGAAGGAAGCTAAGGTCCTGATGGTCTACAGGGATAAGCTAAGGTTCTGATGGTCCACAGGGAGAAGCACCAGTCCAGATGGTCCACAGGGCGAAGCTACGGTCCCGATGGTCCACAGGGGGAAGCTACAGTCCTGATGGTCCACAGGGAAAAGCCACGGTTCTGATGGTCCACAGAAGGAAGCTAAGGTCCTGATGGTCTACAGGGATAAGCTAAGGTTCTGATGGTCCACAGGGAGAAGCACCAGTCCAGATGGTCCACAGGGCGAAGCTACTGTCCCGATGGTCCACAGGGGGAAGCTACAGTCCTGATGGTCCACAGGGAAAAGCCACGGTTCTGATGGTCCACAGAAGGAAGCTAAGGTCCTGATGGTCCATAGGTACAAGCTATGGTCCTAATGGTCTACAGGTAGAATCTAAGATTCTGATGGTCCACAGAGAGAAGCTACAGTCCTGATGGTCCACAGAAGGAAGCTATGGTCCTGATGGTCCATGGGTACAAGCTATGATTATCATGGTCCACAGGCAGAAGTTACGTTTCTGACGGTCCACAGGGAGAAGCTACATTCCTGATGGTCCACAGGGAGAAGCTAAGTTCCTGATAGTCTACAGGGAGAAGCTAAGGTCCTGATGGTCCACAGGGAGAAGCTACAGTCCTGATGGTCCACGGGGAGAATCTAAGGTCCTGATGGTCAACAGGGAGAATCTACAGTCCTGATGGTTCATGGCCAGCCTGAGGCTGTGAAGAGTCTGCAGGACAGTCCGGACCAACTGGAGTGCAGGAGCAGCTGCTGTAGGACAGTGTAGAAGTTGGCACATCCTCATAGTACAGACTGAGAAAGATCTCCCGTACATTTGAAGGAGTTAGCTAGTTTCTACAAAAAAAAAAACAACAACTCTCAAATAGTCCCCTCCTGGTATAACGGGAAGCCATGATGTAAAGAGTACAGCCTATGGCCACCAAGGCTGCTGATTAGGCAATCAACAGTCATGTCTTGCCTGCTCCAAAAGGAAGCCCTGGGTGCAGAACAGAGCCTGAATGGGGGAGCGGTGCAGGATTGGAGGGTTGAGTAACTCTTGGTTTGTTATTGTTATTTGGGATCCATTACAATTATTATTATTACAACCTCATTTGAGAGACTGAGCCTTGACATTGCTGCACCTTCAATAAAACCTATTGTATAAAACTATTGCCCAGTCCAGGGGTCCACGACCACCAGTCTGCGGACCAGGACTGGGTTGTGGATGGTTTGGTGCCAATCAACGTCGCTGGTGCATAATTCTTGGGGATCATGGGAGGCTAACTGCACTGCTAGGGGCACCATGGGGCGGGAGTGTTAACAGTACTGCTATGGGGGTCTAATAGTACTTTTACAAACATTATGGAGGGTTAACACTACTGTAAGGGGCATTGTGAAGGTTAACCACACTGCTAGGGGAATCATGAGAGGTTAACTGCCCTGCTAGGGGCATTATGGGGCTTAACTACTCTGTTAGGGGCATCATGAAGGTTAACTACACTGCTAATGGCATCATGGGGATCTAACAGTACTGCTAGGAACATCATGGGGGGTTAAAAGTACTGCTAGGGGCATCATTATGGGGGGTTAACTACAATACTAGGAGCATGGGGTGGGGGGCACAATAATTTGTCTACATTCACATTATAAACGTCATAAATGATGTATTCACTATACTCCAACCCCACCATAACCTTGCCCCCATTTGACCAAAACCCTGCCCACGCGGACCATTAAAAAGTGGTCTTGCCTGATGCCAGTCCCTGGTGGAAAAAAAAATGGTGACCACTGGTCTATGCCATATAATGTATGCTATAATGTCCGACAGACACCGCAGCTGAGCCGGGGCACTAATGCCAAATAAAAGAAGTAGCCGTCTGTACTCTGGCAGTCTATTCTCAGCCCCATTGTATTCTAGCTCAGTATAACAAGCCTGGCCGGCCTTGCCCTTCCCTGTCCGCACCATATTGGAGGAGACATCTGCACTTAGTCTACAAGTAACCTCAGAGTTTTCCGATTTCATCTTATGTGATTTATTTACTTTCTTGCAAAAAAAAAAAAAAAGTGGAAAAAAGAAGAAGAAGAGAAGAAGAGACTGGAGATGAACCCAGCTGTGAAAACACATCCGTCTGCAGTGGTGGAGGATTTAACACACAAGTGACTTCTCCTGCACCGAGTCTCATGGATACCAGGAGGATTGTTCTGTATATTACACGTCAGCTGTGTGTGATTCATCTCTCTATCAGGTTATTTACTGTGTATTAAGAGCTGGTTTAATGTACCATGGGATACATGTACCCAGCTGCCAGCACTCGCCAAGTGAGCCATTGCCTTAATAACCTGGTAATTTATTTGGGGATGCAGATCGCTGTTTCTTGAAGGATGATAATGATTCCTAAATCAGCTTCTAGAACGTCCCCCAGCGCTCGGGACAGGTCAGGATCAGGAGTAAAAGCTTCATTGTGATTTTCTTTATTTTAAGTGTTATTCCGCTAAAGAAGTTGCGGCTGATGGTCGTCGTGGATTTGCGGCTGTCCGCTGTTACGTGCGCTGCTGCACTGCTCCCATTTAGGATAAAGCTGTTGTTACTGTTCATCCTGAGCTTTCTGGTTCAGGAATATTGTATCGAAAATACAGCGGAGACTGATACAGAATCTTAGGGCTCGATTAGACAGAGCAATAATCTTCCAAATATTGCCGATTCAGCAGATTAACGCTCCGTGTAATAGAGACAACGATCAGTCGATGAAACGATCATCCGATGATCACTGTCGTTTATTCCAGCCTAAAATCATTGGCCGTTGGGCACACATCACAAGTAAAGAAAATAATAAAGTTTTTACTTACCTGTCTGCGCTCCCTATGCTCTTCTCACTTCTGCCCACACCCTGCAGTTGCCCCTGGAACTTCTGAGCCAATCTCTGAAGTGACAGACTGCTCAGCCAATCACTGACAGTGCTGCGGCCAGTGATTGGCTGAGCGTCCTGTCACTTCAGGGACCAACTCTGAAGTTCCAGCGGTGGCTGCGGTGAGTGGGAAGTAGCGAGAAGAACATCGGGAGAGCAGACAGGTAAGTATAAACTTTATTATTTTATACTTTTAAAGCAAGGGTTTTACGGACACCGCTAACAAGATATATACACAGCCCTGCATGATTATTGAGTCATGGGATAGGCTCAGTAAGAGAGCGCCGCTTATATTTGTGTTCGGGCTGTGTAATACAGCCCTAAGTCTTTGTGATTATTTGTGTGGCTTTCAGAATCTGTGGAACGTTCAGTAACCCCTAGAGTTGAGTGAACTTTGAGCATGTTGGAGTTCGTCCGAACCCGAGCGTGTGGCATTTGATTAGCAGTGGCTGCTGAAGTTGGATGCAGCTCATCCAACTATGTTTTCCAGACAGCCTTGGGGTTTTATCCAACTTCAGCAGCCGCCACTAATAAAATGCAGCACGCTCGGATTCGGCTTAGGAGCATGCTCAAAGTTCACTAAACTCTAGTAACCACCTCTATGATATCTGTAATGGCAGCCATTGTTGTTTCAACGAGAAGGTCTTATCTAAGGAAATAGTGGGGCTTCCAATAACTTTTTATAGTTTCCATAAATTCCACAATTTCCTAATTTCTATAATGTATGATGTAATATCCCTAATTATTTGTCAGTAGTGAATATCCAGTGATTGTCAGGTGACATGGAAGTAGTTGTTAGGCCTCTCTGCAGGTAGGCACTCCAGTAGGTATTATCCCTCGTCTAAGCATCCTCCCTATAGGTAATCCCTCCTTACTTATCCCTCCAGTAGGTAATATCCCCCATTTAAGCATCCCACTTAAGGTAGTATCCCTCAGGTAGTTATACCCACGAGTAAGTCGTATCCCCCTGTAGGCAATAACCCCTAGTAGGTAGTATCCCTCAGGTAGTTAAAACCACCAGTAAGTAGTATCCCCCTTAGGTAATTACCCCTAGTAAGTAATATCCCCCCTGTAGGCAATCACCCCTAGTAGGTAGTATCCCTCATTTAGTTATACCCACCAGTAAGTAGTATCCCCCTGTAGGTAATTACCTCTAGTAGGTAGTATACCTCAGGTAGTTAAAAACACCAGTAAGTAGTATCCCACTGTAGGTTATTACCCCTAGTAGGTAATATCCCCCCTGTAGGCAATCACCCCTAGTAGGTAGTATCCCTTATTTAGTTATACCCACCAGTAAGTGGTATCCCCTTATAGGTAATTACACCGAGTAGGTAGTATATCCCTTCTGTAGTTTAAAAAAAACAAAAAACACCCATACTCACGTGTCTCTGGTCCAGACCCCTGACGTCTTCACTTCCTCTCTGCGCAGCACTGAGTGCCAGGCTGCAGAAGAAGAGAGCGCCCTCTTGTGACTGGAGGCATAAAGCGGCCTACTGCAGTGGGCAGCAGAGTGCGGAACCAAGAGCTCTTTGCTCTTTCAATTAGAAGGCCCTATTTAACTGTAAGCACTCATTTTTCTCTGGATATGTCGCGTACGTTCCTGATCTTAGATTTTTATTCACCTCCTGTGCTGCCCCCTTCTGACAGCAGGTTGCACCACCTCAACTAGCCTCCTGGCAGAGGTCCCCCTGCTTACAACCTGTGCAATGCTCCCTGGGAAAAGAATGTGCAAAGTAGCTCATATCCAGAAGGTAAAAATATTGCTCTACAGGGCCACCTAGTGGAGGTTGCTTCCCTTACAATCAATTTAAAACATGATCAGGGATGTATTCGAGTGAAAATCTTTTCCTTTCAAATCAACTGGTTTCAGAAAGTTATAGAGATTTGTAATTTAAAATCTCCAGTCTTCCAGTACTTATCAGCTACTGTATGTCCTACAGAAAGTGGTATATTCTTTCCAAAGTGACACAGTGCTCTCTGCTGCCCCCTCTGTCCATGTCAAGAACTGTCCAGAGCAGGATAAGTTTTCTATGAGGATTCCCTCCTGCTCTGGACAGTTCCTGATATGGACAGCAGAGAGCACTGTGTCACACTGGAAAGAATACACCACTTCCTTCAAGACATACAGCAGCTGATAAGTACTAGAAGACTAGAGATTTTTTAAATACAAGTAAATTACAAATCTATATAACTTTCGGAAACCAGCTGATTTAAATAAAAAAAAAAAAGATTTTCGCTGGAGTACCCCTTTAAGCCAAGCTGTAAAGTGAGAAGGACAAAGCTAAAATTGCTGGAGTGGAAAGGGGTTAAGACGCCATTACAATACACGGCTGGACTAAGTAGAGGCAGGATTTGGCTAATGACCGGGGGAAGTTCTCTTCTATGGCAATCCTTATAGCACATAGACTGTGCAATGTATTAGTAATAACAACATGGAGTGCAATTCCCCGTCACAAGTCGCGTTGCTGCAAGATACTTGGAGACGTATTTATTTTTTTGCAGTGGGGGATCAGGGATGAAAGGAGCGATCCCATTATAGAACTGTTAGGCCCTTCCATGATTAAAGCCTATCATTTTAATACCACATCTCGCATTTCCACTAAGTCTCATTATACGTGTGCGCCGCGCTTGCATAATTACCTCTAAAAACCCGGAATTTTGGTAGAAAAACGACTCTTACAAGCTATTAGCTCTTCCTCTCCGCTCACATCCATCCTGGGTGGATACAATTTGTTTCATTTATGTTTGGTGGTAGGAAACGCGGAGGAAATGAGCGACATAAAACAGATTTATTCATATCTGAGAAGCACTTACATCGGGAAATGTCATGTGTTTTTTTTTTTATGGACCAAACTGTCCCATTATCATTATCTTTAGATCTTGTTATGGAGATCTGGAAGATATGTCCGTCTTATAATTAAGCGGGAGCTTCAAGAAGTTCAATGGGAGCAAGTGGAGGATTGAGATCAATGCTATCGTAAGTTGTATTCAATGGGGTTTACACCAAAGAAGAGCTACCTTCTTCCAACAGCGCCACCCTTGTATGCAGGTTGTTATGTGGTACTGCAGCTCTGAGCATGTGTGTCCTCCAGCACTCAGCTTACTACATGGACAGGGAGAGGACTGAGCATGTGTGTCCTCCAGCACTCAGCCTAGTAAGTAAATTAGGAGAGTAACTGAGCATGTGTGTCCTCCAGCACTTAGCCTAGTAACTGAATTAGGAGAGTAACTGAGCATGTGTGTCCTCCAGCACTCAGTTCAGTATGTGGACAGGGAGATGGACACCACGGGTGTTGCTATTGGTTACACCCCTCACAAAAGCCTGTACTTTCTTGTAAGTGGTGATATAGTAGTGATAAAGTTTCGCCAGAAGATGTCGCTGTTGTAAGTATGTGTACTTAGTGGCTGCACAGCTGAAGTATGGAAAGAGTTATTGCTTGCTTATATGTCACATGGATCTGTAAACCAATGAGAGTATCTTCTTCTTCTGTCCTATCATCTCCTTTACTTCTTCTTTATATACTCTTCACCCATTCACAGTGCACCTTATAGGGGCTGTGGATAGGAAATCACATGGGTAGAGGAAGTGTGTGGTCTTTTGGTATTGGACTTTGTAGGGGAAGGAGGCAAGCTAGAACGCTCCCTACAATGGTTCCTTTGGGCCCTGGCCCACTGCCAGGTCCCCAGTCCAAGTATGAGGTCTTTGGTCACTAGACTCCACAGAGCCAAGACGCACCTAACAGTTTCTCTTCAAGTAACCTTACTCAGCACTATGCAGTGTTAAAACCTTTACAGGAGAGGACAAGTCAGAGATTATTTCATCCCACGCTGTGGACTAGGAGAGTCACAGTGCAAAACAGTATGCACAAAGGCAGAAAGCTAGGAACTGATCCAGATAGAGCAAAGTTGCTAGAAGCCTAGGAACTCTATCTCGCAGCGTGGGTGTCAGGAGGAAATGCTCAGCATTCCGCTCATCCCAGGTAACAGGGTCTGGGGCTTGTGTCACCCTCTAGGACGGGTCCACCTTGATATTGGTAGGGAAATAGGTGGTTCATTCCGACAAGAGTCGATGCACGGGCACAAGTGTTCTCTCTCAAGTATTCTTCTATCTCTAACTCATCCTCCAACATCCCGGCAGAGCACAGCACTACTTGGGTTGGGACTCGGACAACATCTTCCTCTCCGCTCCTCTGACTCTTCTTTATATCTCTCAGCACGCAACCCAGTCAGCACAACTGTACCGCTCTCTACACTCTCACTAAAGATCTGGATCCTGAACTATTAAGTGTCCTATCAAGTATAAAGTACTCTGTCAGTGTAAAGCTGTATCTTCTGCTGCACCCAAGTACCTTCAGAGTAAACAAGATTTTTTTATGGTAAAGAGACTCTGTGATTCTTCGACCCGCACCAGCACAGTAAACACACACTCCTTGGGACATTTTCCCTTTCTGTGGGTGGCAGTATCAATAGTCCAGGAGGGTCACTACCTGGCTTTGGCTGCAAAAATCTGTCAGATATCTGTCAGATAATCTGTGTGTGTTAATGGACCCTTAGGGGAAGGTGTCAACTAATTTTTTTTTTTTACTTTTCTAATTTTTTATTTATTTTACTTTTTGTACATTGTTATGGGAGCGGTCATATTGTCTGGGCTGTCCTTAACAGCATTTAGTGACCTGCTTTATAGTAAGACTCATGGACATAGACTACAATAGACAGACTCTGTCGCTTAATATGAATGTTAAACGTTGCTTAGCACACTCTTTGACCTTTGAAGAGGTCATTCCACAGGGAGCTGCTATTGTCTCCTCTATCTACTGGTGTCACATGTCACTGCAAAGCTGTGCAGATCACTTTACGGCAGCCTCCTCTTACCTCACCACAGACAGAACAGGTCTCAGCTTAGTTTTAACCCCAGTGGTGAAAATGAAAACTGCAAGATATCAGGATTATTTTAGAATATAGACAGAAAATTGAAAAATGTAAAAAAAATTACCAAAAAAATTCTTAAAAAATATGTTTAACATAAAAACATGATTTAAACAATGTTTAACACTTTCCTTTAAAAGAGTTTTTCCAACTGAGCTCTCTTCATAGAGCCCTTGGAGTTCATAGTGTATATGTATGCCATGTGTCTCCATGGCATACCTTTACGTGTAAGGAAGGGGATAAGGCTATGTTTCCACGATGTAAAAATAAGTGCAAATAATGGCCGTTATTAATGATCACCCAATTTTACTGTGAATTAAGCAACTGCAATAAAATGCACATTATAAGCGGCTAAGCGCCAAATAGCGCCATAGTTCAGCTAAATTGTAATAATAGAAACAGATCACTGATCTCAGGGAGACCAGATAAAGACAACACTGTCGTCTGCTGGTTAAAGCGCTCAATGCAGTAAAATCCTAGGTGCATTGCTCCCTGGGAAACAAGAACATGCAAAAAAAGAGCCTGTGGAGCCTCATTTAAGAGTCTCAAAACACAGGACTAGCCAGATATCCCTCCGGGAAGGACCTGGCCTAGGGGTGGCTCTTGTAGGGAAACTACTAAAACCACCATATTAAGTGGCCCTATGAGTCAATGTGATGAGAAGGGAAAAACCAAGACCAGGTATCCATCCACATACAGCTGTTTCGTAGTGTTGCCCCTCATCAGTGTGGAGCAGGATTCTGGCTAGGTTGGAGCAATGTCTAGTAAAGCCATAAGAAAAACCGATCACTGATCTCAGGGAGACCAGCCAAACAATAACACTCGACTACTGGTAAAAATTGTAATAATGCATAAAAAACGCTGTGTGTGAACCCAGCCTAGTTAGTATGACAGTAACTAAAAGTAGGCGAGAAAAAACCTGCACAGAATAACATTATGCGTATGCACAATGAAATAGACAACATGATTCCTTGGGATTGGATGCAAGTATGAAGTCTGGTGATCATACAAATGAGCAGGATGCATACGAATGCCCAGTGAAGTATATATTTCATGAAACTATATGTGTACTGACTATATCTTTTAACGGGCCTATTCCTGTCCGTGCACGCATACATCGGCATCCCATATTGATATAGGGATGGCACAATCATGACGTGAACCCGGACTTAAAAAATACTTTGAGAGCGCATTAGCAGATCCCCTGCTCTAGACAGTTCCTGACATGGACAGAGGTGGCAGTAGAGAGCACTGTGTCAGACTGGAAAGAATAAACCACTTTCTGCAGGACATACGGCAGCTGATAAGTACTGGAAGACTGAAGATTTTTTAATAGAAGTAAATTACAAATCTCTGGCACCAGTTGATTTAAAAGGATCCTTTTTTTTTGTAAACAACCCCTTTAATTTTTTTTATTATGAGTATCAAGAGTTTTCTGTGAATGCAGGACAGGACAGAGTCCTCCAGAGTGTGAGACAGTCTTTGTTAATCTTTAGCAGAAGACCCCCCCCCCCACACACACACACACACACCCACCATCTCAGAATATAGTCAGTGGGGTTCCCAAGCCAGACACTATCTCTAATGACGTATGAAACTCTCTATATAATAGTGTTGTATTAGTATGCACACTGGGAATAAGGGGCTGCCTGTACTTCATTGTCTTCTACAATAGTTTTAACATTGTGAGTGGTGCCAATAACTGTGCCTCTAGACTCCGATAAGATATTTTCAGTACTATGGCAACCAGAATGTGGAGAACAATAGAAAACAGACAGTATTCTCTCATCACTGGGGTCTGCGAGGTCAACTCCACTGTACATTCTGTTGTCTTCATCTTACCTAATATTTCTATATAGGGAGGAAATGATGTCCAGCACTGACAGGAGCCTCATTTGTACAGTATAAGGCTATGTTCACACTACCTAAAAGTCCGGCCGTTGTTGCCATCGGCGGAGCGCAACATAACCTTATCTGATATGGGATCCCGGCCGGAGCGTACACACATCGTATACGCTCCGGCCGGGATCCCATACGGGGCCCCAAATAATTGCCATGTCAGTTTTCTGCGGCCGGAATTCAGTGAATTCCGGCCGCAGAAAGCCCTGTCAGTTCACACAGTGAAGCGAGCGGCTCCGGCTGCTCGCTTCACTGTGTGCTATGGGAAGCTCTGATGCGGGCGCGCCGGTCTGATATGTTGTGTGAACATAGCCTTAGGGTCCTATTCCATGGGCCGAGGAGGGCCCGATCAACGATGTAAACGAGCGCCGATCTGCTAGATCGCCGCTCGTTTACTGGGCCTATTCCACGGCCCGATGATCGTTGAGCGAAGGCTGCAGGGATATCGTTACCGATGTCCTTGCAGCCCTTGCAGCATCATACATTGCCTGGCTGCAGGGCTTGTCCTCCGCTCCTTCTCCTCCCCGGGTCCCCCGCGCTCTATCTTCTGAATGGCCGCTCAGCTGACAGGCCACACTCAGCCAATCACAGGCCGCGGCGGTCCCGGGCTGTGATTGGCTGAGCGCTCCGTCAGCTGACCGGCCATTCAGAAGATAGAGCGCGCGGGACCCAGGGATGAAGACAGCGCGGAGAAGAAGCCCTGCAGCCAGGTAATGTATGATGCTGCTGTTTCTTCTGAAATCATCGGTCGCGCACCGCTATTTAACCGTAGCGATGCGTGGTGGGGGAACGATGATTTTAGGTCTGGCCCTAAATGAACGATCAGCCGATGACACGATCATCGGCTGATCGTTCTCTCTATTTCACCGAACGATAATCGGCCGAATCGGGCCAAATGGGGCCGATCCGGCCGATTATCGTTACTGTGGAATAGGGCCCTAAAGGTAAGGAGACCACATAGGGCACGAAGACAGAACTTTTTGATTGGAATATTAAAATCCAGCCCAATTGTCTAAAATTGTCAGTAAGTCTCTGGTGGGAACCACACGATCAGCTGTTGGGGTGAGAAAACAATAATGGAAATGGATGCAGAGAATGAAACTGAATTCTAAAGGTTGATAACGTCCGCAGATTTTTAGCAGTCAGTAGTGTTAAAAGTAACTTTCATCTGGAAGAGACATTAAAGATATGTGATATTCATGTACTGTACAGTATGAGATTCATCCTCCCCCCTGCTATTTTATTACTGTCCCCATGAGAAAATATGTAGAACAATATTACAGCTATAATACTGCCCCTTATGGAAGAGATCAAAACTTACATAGCACTCTGACGCCTATTCAGAAGAATATATTATCATACTGCTTCTATGTATAAAAATATCACTATTATAATACCGCCCCTATGTACAAGGATATAACTACTATAATACTGCTCCTATATACAGGAATATAACTATTATAATACTGCTCCTATGTACAAGAATATAACTACTATAATACTGCCTCATATATACAAGAATATAACTGCTATAATATTGCCCCTATATACAAGAATATAACTAGTATAATACTGCTCCTATATACAAAAATATAACTACTATAATACTGCTCCTATAACAGGAATATAACTGCTATAATAGTGCCCCTATATACAAGAATATAACTACTATAATACTGGCCCTATATACAGGAATATAACTACTATAATACTGCCTCCTATATACAAGAATATAACTACTATAATACTGCTCCTATATACAGGAATATAACTAGTATAATACTGCTCCTGTATACAGGAATATAACTACTATAATACTGCTCCCTATATACAGGAATATAACTACTATAATACTGCTCCTATATATAGGAATATAAGTACTATAATACTGCTCCTATATACAAGAATATATCTACTATAATACTGCTCCTATATACAAGAATATAACTACTATAATACTGCCCCCTATATACAAGAATATAACTACTATAATACTGCTCCCTATATACAAGAATATAACTACTATAATACTGCCCCCTATATACAAGAATATAACTACTATAATACTGCTCCCTATATACAAGAATATAACTATTACAATCCAACATGATGGCTGGGGGGGGGGCACTTTCTGTCTGGTCCTTTGACATGGGGGTTGCAGGGCCGTTCCATGGCCTCCCTTCCCTGCACGTGCACGCTTTGCGGGGGTGGCGGTCACTGACCGACACGGTGTGGAGTTAGTGTAGGGACCCATGTGAACCAGGAGATCTGCACGTTGGTACACGGGGCGATATGGCTTGATCAATTCATATTCCAACATCCTGAAGTTGGTTTTTTAAAATAGGCTTAGCAGCATTAAAGGACAACTCCGGCGGGACCCCCCCAAAAAAAAAAAAACACAGACACACACAGACACCATACTCACCATCCCTCCGGTGACGATCGCCACTCCATTCGGTCGCCGTCCGCCTCACCGTCACCTGCGTCCGCCGTCCAGCGATGTCTCCTTCTTCCGGGTCCATGAGAGAGAAAAGGCTGCCAGCGCGCTTGCGCACCGGCAGCCTTTTCATTGGCTGGAGCGCATCACATGGCTTCCAGCAAGCTCAGCCAATCAGGGCTGAGCAAGCTGGAAGCCATGTGATGCGCTCCAGCCAATGAAAAGGCTGCTGGTGCGCATGTGCACCAGCAGCCTTTTCTCTCCCATTCACTCTCAATGAAGACGCCGAGGAGGAAGAAGACCCGGACCGCCCCCAGCTCTGACATCACCCGACACCAGAGAAGAGGACCGTGACGACCGTAATAGGTAATGTATATATTCTTTAACTTCCGGGGTGGGGGGTCGGGGGTCGGAAAGTGGGGGAAGGGGGCCAGACCGGGTATTTAACTACATTACAAAGTTATATAACTTTGTAATGTGTGTTAAATAAGCCCAAAAAATTTTTCGCCGGAGTTGTCCTTTAATATCAGCCATAGGTGGGATGTGCAGCCGCTCCTCTCTCCCCATGTAGGATAACTACTATAATACTGCTCCCATATACAAGAATATAACTGCTATAATACTGCTCCCTATATAAAAGAATATAACTACTATAATACTGCTCCTATATACAAGAATATAACTACTATAATACTGCTCCCTATATACAAGAATATAACTACTATAATACTGCTCCTATATACAAGAATATAACTGCTATAATACTGCCCCTATAGACAAGAATATAACTACTATAATACTGCCTCCTATATACAAGAATATAACTACTATAATACTGCTCCTATATACAAGAATATAACTACTATAATACTGCTCCTATATACAAGAATATAACTACTATAATACTACCTCTATATACAAAAAAAATGCAGGTGCAGGTATCTGATACACATGGGTCCCTACTCTAAGTCCACACTGTGTCGGTCAGTGACCACCACCCCCGCAGGCGTGCACAGTCAGGGAAGGGAGGCCATGGAACAGCCCTGCAACCCCCATGCCACAGGACCAGACCCAAATATGCCACACCAAATCCCAGCCAGCACCACCGGCGGAGGAAGCTGCCCCCAAACAGCACAAGTCTGTATAAGGTATTGCACTCACCATAGCTATCAAAGATAGAAGATATATACAAGAATATAACTACTATAATACTCCTATATACAAGAACATAACTACTACAACACTGCTCCTATACACAAGAATATAACTACTATAATACTGCTCCTATATACAAGAATATAACTACTATAATACTGCCTCCTATATTCAAGAATTACTATTTCTCTGTAATTTGGTTGTTTACATGTTAATCCAGTCTATCTCTTCTCCGGATTATACCGTAACTTTCCCGGCTGCAGTGCATATAATAATCTGTGAATTTTCGGATAAGCCTTCCTATACCCGAGTTGGTATAAGTGGAAATCTGCCGCACCGGTTAATTTACATGGCTGCGGTTTGAAGTTTTCATTAGCATGCCCAGTTAAAGGGCGACGCGGGAGCTTTATAGAAGAATAATCCTAGGTATTTATTACACCAGTGTCTTTCCTAAGGGTCTGAGAATTATTCAGCTCCTCGCTTGCAGGGACAGATTCAGGCAGTTGGGAATAAGGATAGGTTGAAATCCACATTATTTCTCGGAGATGATTACAGAGTGCGGCCAGCCAAGGGAGAAGAAAAGTGCCCGGGCGAAAACACCTAAAGGTAGCGCCCTTTTCTGGAGGGGGGCGACTGCGGGGTCACCTTCCTGGCGCCTCCAGGGGCGACCCCTGTCACTTTTAATGAAAATAAGTGTGAGAGATGGAATCCGAGAAAAAATACTGTAAGTGGGAGGAGATGAGGGCTTGGGGGAAATAAAGAAGATATATAGAGAGAGAAGCTGGGAGTGCAGGGGAGAGGGGAGGATGGAGATCTGGGGGAGATGAGCGGAGAGTCGAGCACGGTGAGGGACAGACATAAAAAATAAGTGAGACAAAAAAAAAAAAAAAACAAGCATGGGAGGGGGCAGAAGGGAAAGGACAAGTGAGGGAGGGAGAGACACAGAGAGATGAGTCTGTGCAACCAGGGACAGGCAAGCCAGACTGAGATCAGGGAGGCTCAAGCCATGTCCAAGGAGGTAGACAGCCAATGTAAGACGTCCAGCCTCCCCTGCTCAGTGCATTTCACCTCTGCAAGCAAAGACAAGAGGAGGAAGCACTGAAGACATTGTATAGCCAGCGTATCCTGTCATTGGCAGCTGCAGAGCTATTCCTGAGTGCTGCTGGATCAGACACCCACAGGCTGGCACCAGCTCCTGCACACATACAGAGGTGAGCGCCCTCATCCATACCACCCATGCCATGCACCATTCCAGGACAATCAGTCCCATGCACCGGCTCATGCATCCCCTATGTCTTCTTGCATTCTGCATTGTAAAGTTACTGTCTGTCTGCAGAGAATGGCAGGAAGTTGTGCTGCCTTCTACATGCATGGGGTCTGTAGAATGGGATCCAGGGCTCCCGACTAGGCTCTATTAACCCTTAGGGATTGAGATGTCGGGATTTGGGGTTGAACTTGGATCACCTTTTGCATGGCGTGCATCTGTATATATTGGGATGTAGCAGAGCTGTGACTGTCCTGTTGCACATTTCATTGGTCGTTGTGGTTTTCTATGAGAGTAGTTGGATGACAAACTTTGGTAGATGTGGTTTGGGGAATAACGTAGGGAGCGGTAGACGTCACTTAAACATCGGCTGAAGTTTTTAAAGAAATTTTTGACAATTTGACAATTTTATGGTGTTTTTGTTTGCTCATTGGCTTGTTTATACAACCAGAAAAAAAACATAAAACACAATAAAAAGAACTAAACATCAAAAAGACTTGCACCATATTTATTGTGTGTTTTAGAGACTTTTGTGCTTCATTTGACAAAGGGGTGTGGTTTATCATCAAATGGGTGTGGCTTGGGATAAAAAGAGGTGTGGCATAGTGGGAAGATGGGCATGGCTTGTGTGCAAGTTTTGGTGCAAAATTTTGGACAGAAAGCAAGCCAACTAATAGTTGGTCTAAACTTAGACTAGACAGTCTTAAAATGCATCAATGAGATTAATCGTGAGACAATGTGATAAGTCTGGTGATTTATCTGTGATAGATAAGTATGTTTATATAAGAGGTGCCATAATATAGAATAGTTTACTGGGCAGTCATAGCAAGAAGATAACACTCACCTGTAAGGAAAGACTGATAGATAGATAGATAGATAGATAGATAGATAGATAGATAGATAGATAGATAGATAATAGATAGGAGATAGATAGAGAGATAGATAGGAGATAGATAGATAGATAGATAGATAGATAGATAGATAGATAGATAGATAGATAGATAATAGATAGGAGATAGATAGAGAGATAGATAGATGATAGATAGAGAGATAGATAGAACATTGATAGATGATAATTTAGAGATAAATTGATAAATATTACAAATGTAACATAATGTAACATATATGATGATATCAACATGATATCAATATTAGATCCATAGAACAATAAATGATATATATGAGATAGATGGATGGATATAGGATAGATAAATAGATATTATTTGTCCATCCATCCACATCCCTTCATTTCATCCGTCTCCTTTCTCTCTTGTCTTTTTTCAAAATCTTACTATGTAACTATAGATTTGAACTATATCTACATAGATAGGAGATAGATAGATAGATAGATAGATAGATAGATAGATAGATAGATAATAGATAGATAGGAGATAGATAGATAGATAGAAGATAGATAGATAGATAGATAGATAGATAGATAGATAGATAGATAGATAGATAGGAGATAGATAGATAGGAGATAGATAGATAGATAGATAGATAGATAATAGATAGATAGATAGAGAGAGATAGATAGATAGATAGATAGATAGATAGATAGATAGATAGATAGATAGATAGATAGATAGATAGATAACAAAGATAGATAGATAGATAGATAGATAGATAGATAGATAGATAGATAGATAGATAGATATAGATAGGAGATAGATAGATAGATGGATAGATAGATAGATTCATAGATAGATAGATAGATAGATAGATAGATAGATAGATAGATAGATAGATAGGAGATAGATAGATAGATAACAAAGAAAGATAGATAGATAGATGGATAGATAGGAGATAGATAGATAGATAGATAGGAGATAGATAGATAGATAGATAGGATATAGATAGATAGATAGATAGATAGATAGCTAAATCATTTAAAACTGACGAAGATGATGATGATAATGATGACACAATTTGATATTTTACATATGGCAGCAATAACCATTAGTTTGTCTTGACTGAGAAGCATTGCTTTTGCCTGCCATCTGTATATAGATATATCTGTATTTGCAGTGTTGTATACTCCTAGTGGTCTAGGGTGGTGAAGTGAGTTGTGCACTGTCCTTGGTGATCTCTGCAGTGGTTGTGGAAAAGAAACGAAGCAAAATGTTTAGTAAAGACCTATGGAGGAAATGCGTTTGTTAATTAAATAAGTACAAAGCTAGAAACAAAAAAAAAATACTTTTGAAATATGTCCATAGCCTTTATAGGTAGAGAACATCCAGAACAGTGAAGGCAAAGTTGTTAATGGTGACATCTAGGGCAATAAGTTATTGCTTTAATCCTCTATGTTCTATGACAGTAAAGGTTAATGTGAACATCCTGTGTAATCTAGGGTACTGAGGAATTTTGCTCTTAAGGTCGCCATACACCCTATACTTTTGTTGGCTGAATCTGATGCTTGCAGTCATAAATCTACAGTGTATGGCCTCTCCAGAACCACCACCAACAGATCATGTTGGGCATGAGGGAAAATCATCCCCCAACCCCTTTGTTCTGGGAGCGATAAGTCGCAGTCAGAGCCCTCTCACTGTGGGTTACCCCTTCTTAATGAGAGTACAGGAACGCTTGGCTGTACTGAACATTCCTGTATATGGCAAGGACGGGCAGCGGACAGGGGAGATATAACTGGTGATTGGACCATCATTCGTCCGTCAGTTATTAAAAGTATGGGAACCTTTAAAGAGTCGCTGTTGTATTTTTTTTTTTTTTGCAGAAATCAATAGTCCAGGCGATTTTAAGAAACTTTGTAATTGGGTTTATTAGCCAAATATGCCATTATCTGCATTTAAAAAGCCCTTTCCCAGGTCCCCCCCTCCTTCCTCTTTTTCATCCACTGCAAAAAATCTGGAAATTGTGACTTGTTGCATCAGACGTACCCAGTCCGTTCTAGGGAGAGGGGAGGGGGGAGGAGGAAGGAGGGAGTTAGCCGACAGCAGAAAGCAGATAACAAAGGATTACAGGCACAGAGCTGGGTGACAGCTGTAATCAGAGCTCAGAGAGGTCAGTGGTGACTGTCAGAGGAGATAAAGGGTGAGGTATTTGTAGATTAACTCTTTGTTGTCCTGTTTTGGTCTTTTATTTAGCTCTCTCCATAGGAGAACAATGAAGACAGGGGGAGAGCTTCAAACTGCTTTTTCATGATAAAAATGCATTTTTCGGCTAATAAACCTAATTACAAAGTTTCTTAAAATCGCCTGTACTATTGATTTCTGCAAAAAATAAAAATAAAAAAAAATAATTTCACGACAGTGACACTTTAATCGGTCTAGGCAGGAAATAGCTGCCAGCAGAGTCATGTAGTGACTGAAAGCTAGCAGTCTCTGTCCTATCTATGTACATGAATATATATATATATACATCCTATACTTTGTGAGACTATGGGGGAGATTTATCAAACATGGTGTAAAGTGAAACTGGCTCAGTTGCCCCTAGCAACCAATCAGATTCCACCTTTCATTTTCCAAAGAGTCTGTGAGGAATGAAAGGTGGAATCAGATTGGTTGCTAGGGGCAGCTGAGCCAGTTTCACTTTACACCATGTTTGATAAATCTCCCCCTATGTTTCCCACTGTCTTAAAGGGAAACTCTACCCTTAATCAGAGCCTCTTCAACTTTATGATAGATAGTCTATCCAGGAGTTATATTTGCTAGAAATGATCTAAAATGGTTTTGCCGGCAGCCTAGCACCGGTGACAACTGCCAGTGGGCTACACCGCCAGATCTTCACACACCATTTAGTATGTAGAGGATGAGAGGACAGGGTCCAGAAGGTTCCAGATAGAAGTCTCCTACAAGCATAGTATGAAATTGAAAAAAAATAAATAAATAAATAAAATAATAATAATAAAAAAAAAAATATATATATATATATATATATATATATATATATATATATATATATACATATATATATATTTATATATATACACACACACACATACACCACTACCTCCACCACTATCCTTTTAATCTTCCCCCGGGAAGGCTATGTCTGTGAAAGGGTTACCTACACTAAATACTGTGGGAACCTTCTAGAAGGAGGGCACAGCATAACCTAAACCAGTTAGTGTAGAAGAGTCAGAAGTTGAGTGCGGGAGATGGAGGAGCTAAAGGGGTGTTTGCTTCTTTGGAGACAGACAAGTTTAGTCTGAGAAGATAAGTTGTACAAGTAAGGGCCCTATTCCACGGGAAGATTATCTTTTGCATAATCGTTAATGATAAACGATCCAAACGACCGCTATTACTAAAGACCTGAAATCATTCACCCATTTACATGGAAAGATAATCGTTACTTATGATCGTTCTTGCGGTTGTCCTGTTGTCGCTATTGCGTTGTCACTACTGCGAACGACCAAACGACTTCTTATTCAATGCGAGCGATTTGCGAACGAGCAACGATAAAAATAGGTCCAGGTCTTATTAAACGATCAACGATTTCTCGTTCGATCGTTAGTCGTTAACTGCTATTCAACCGAACGATTATCGTTGAGATTCGAAGGATTTAACAATAATGTGAACGATAATCGTCCGGTGGAATAGGGCCCTACCTCATAGTCCTGAACTAGGTCAATAGCTTCCGGCAAGACCCAGCATTCTTGTAGCTTTCATGTCACCTAAGTCTTAAAGGAGTTATACATGATTAGTAAAATTATAGCTACTTTCCTGCAAAAACAGCACCACCTCTGTGCCAAGGTTGTGTGTGGTATTGCGATTCAGCTCCATTCACTTCTATGGAGGTCTTACCAATCAGGCCATGATGAAGTATCCTAACACTGTGCCATCACTTCTAATTTTGGGAATCCCCTTTAGGTTAGGGCTACACAGCGGCCCAGGTAGCCATAGATCTTTGCTTAAAGGGGTTATCGAGCATTAAGAAAAACATAGCTGCTTTTTTCCAATAAACCAACGCCACCCCTATTCTCAGGATAACCCCTATAAAGGTGACTTGTGGTCAGTGCAGAAAATAGAGTTATAGACGCCATCATTTTAGTGGTGTTTTTACTCTCTTATTACACCCTACCTAGTTAGATGCATTTTACTGGTTGGCTCTATAAGCTTTTCCCTGTATAGTCAGATGGGTGGGAACTCAGGCTTGGCAGTGCTTCATAATCACACCCTGGGAGCAAGAGTCATGCCCCTCTGCCTCCTAATCCCAGGGTACAGGGAAGGGCAGGAACAGAAGGCTTGTGGCTGAGAGGAAGCAGAGAGAGAGAGAGCTCTGTGCAGGAGTGGCTGCTGGTCATGGTGTGAACAGTACTTAAAGGGAATCTGTCGCTAGGTTTATTTACCCTTAAATGATGGCAGCTAAACTAGTGACAGGAATGCTGAACAGATCAGTGTATTACTTACATCATTCTGTACAGCCGTTCTCCTAATATGCAGGAGAATAGGATTCTTGCCACCACACCCCTCCCCCCGCCCTCCAGCTGCTGACTGACAGCTGACTGCCTATACACAGCATAGATAGATAACTGCCAATCAGCAGCTGGTGGGTCGAGTTTGCTGCTACTCATGAATATCCAGGACTACTGGGCTCATGCACTTAATGGAGAGGACTACTTATTGTCCATGTTATTCAGGAGGATATCACTGGATCAGCTGCACAGAACAATGTAAGTGATACATCATTCTGTCCAGCTTCTCTGTCACTAGTTTATGCTACTCTGAGATAGGACACTATAAACCTACTGACAGAGTCTTTTTAAAGGGGCTTTTACCTCCTACTCTCCCAGCTCCTGCCATAAATTTTTTTTAAAAATATAAAAAAAAACAAAGCCCCCAAACAGCTTCATAGACAGAAATGTAGAAACCTAATAGGGATCATAGCATGGTGATTTTTGTATTTTTTGAAAGTTTAGTAATGTTTTACATTTTTAAAAAGTAGTAAAACCTGAAAATCTGAGCAACATGTCAATTTTACCGCACATTAAACAGCATAAAAAACCCAGTCTGACACAGTGCTCTCTGCTGCCACCTCTGTCCATGTCAGGAACTGTCCTGATCAGTAACATGGAAAAGCTCTCCTGCTCTGGACAGTTCCTGACATGGACAGAGGTGGCAGCAGAGAGCACTGTGTCAGACTGGAGAGAATACACCAATTTTCCATGGACATTCCACACCAAAATCTATATCCGTTACTATTCTGTGACTCTGTGTTTACCCGGATCTGGATCACATAGACTATATAATTCTGGTGAATATTTGCATGCAGCCATAGGCGTAAGTGACCCGTATAGACTCTGAAAGCCCAGATTCTTCGCTTTTATTTACAGGAAGTGCCGTGTACCTCCGACCTCACTTTTATCCGATTATTTAGCCACAAACAAGAATATTTCTGCATGTTTTTACAAAAGGTTATGCTTGGATGCAAAATTGCATGCTGCCGCCCATGACTGTAAAGTGCTCTGTGGCATTTTCTCACTGTGCCAGATGTCTGCTTTTAGAAAATATTTGGATTTGGGGAAAAATACAATTTTTTTTCTATTTCATAAGTCAGGTTTTTATTTGTTAGACGTGTGAAAATTGTCCTAAGAATGGGTTAAATCTTTTTATTTCAAATCAACTGGTTTCAGAAAGTTATATAGGTGTGTAATTTACTTCTTCCCATACTTATCAGCTGCTGTGTGTCCTGCAAAAAGTGGTGTATTCTTTCCAGTCTGACACAGTGCTCTCTGCTGCCATCTCTGTCCACATCATGAACTGTCCAGAACAGTAGTAAATCCCCATAGAAAACCTCTCCTGCAGTTCCTGACATGGACAGAGGTGGCAGCAGAGGACACTGTGTCAGAATGGAAAGAATACATCACTTCCTGCAGCACATACAGCAGCTGATAAGTACTGGAAGACTTGACATTTGCAATTGGAAGTAATTTACAATTCTGAAACCAGTTAAAATTTATTTCTCTGGAGTACCCCTTTAATGGTTTCCAGCATTTTATTGGGGAAAAATAGCACTGCGTACAGAACTATTTTTTCCTAATTTTTTTTTTTCAAGAATCTGCAACAGAGTCTCCTAACAGCAGATATGAGCAAAGTTTTGAGCTTGAAGTTGTAAATAAGCAGTGTGTGCAGTTCAGATGTAGCTATGAAGCTCGCTATTGTGATGGGTGAGCAGAGACTGTAGTAGAGTTTTTCATGGTTTGATGAGCAGTGAGTGCAGTGTAGTTGCAGATAGGAAGTGAACTGAACTTAATTCTGTATATAATCAGAGTGCAGTGCAGGTTTGTGAGTGTGATATATGCTTGTAGATAAGTCATAAGTGCAGTATCATACATAATAAGCAGTGAGTGCACTGTAGCTGTAGATATGCATTGAACACAGTTTTTGAAAAGTTGAGATTACTGTATAATACTAGATAGTAAGTGCAGTGTTGTTTTTTTGATAAGAAGTGATTACAGTGTAGTTGTAGATAGGCAGTGATTACAGTGTAGTTGTAGATAGGCAGTGATTACAGTGTAGTTGTAGATAGGCAGTGATTACAGTGTAATTGTAGATGAGCAGTGATTACAGTGTAGTTGTAGATAAGCAGTGATTACAGTGTAGTTGTAGATAGGCAGTGATTACAGTGTAGTTGTAGATAGGCAGTGATTACAGTGTAGTTGTAGATAGGCAGTGATTACAGTGTAGTTGTAGATAAGCAGTGATTACAGTGTAGTTGTAGATGTATAGTGAGTGCAGTGTAGTTGTAGATAAGCAGTGATTACGGTGTAGTTGTAGATGAGCAGTGATTACAGTGTAGTTGTAGATAAGCAGTGATTACAGTGTAGTTGTAGATAGGCAGTGATTACAGTGTAGTTGTAGATGTATAGTGAGTGCAGTGTAGTTGTAGATAAGCAGTGATTACAGTGTAGTTGTAGATAAGCAGTGATTACAGTGTAGTTGTAGATAAGCAGTGATTACAGTGTTGTTGTAGATGTATAGTGAGTGCAGTGTAGTTGTAGATAAGCAGTGATTACAATGTAGTTGTAGATAAGCAGTGATTACAGTGTAGTTGTAGATAAGCAGTGATTACAGTGTAGTTGTAGATAGGCAGTGATTACAGTGTATTTGTAGATGTATAGTGAGTGCAGTGTAGTTGTAGATAGGCAGTGATTACAGTGTAGTTGTGGATGTAGTGATTGCAGTGTAGTTGTAGATAAGCAGTGATTACTGTGTAGTTGTAGATGAGCAGTGATTACAGTGTAGTTGTAGATGTATAGTGAGTGCGGTGTAATTGTAGATGAGCAGTGATTACAGTGTAGTTGTTGATAAGCAGTGATTACAGTGTAGTTGTTGATAAGCAGTGATTACAGTGTAGTTGTAGATGTATAGTGAGTGCAGTGTAGTTGTAGATAAGCAGTGATTACAATGTAGTTGTAGATAAGCAGTGATTACAGTGTAGTTGTAGATAAGCAGTGATTACAGTGTAGTTGTAGATAGGCAGTGATTACAGTGTAGTTGTAGATGTATAGTGAGTGCGGTGTAATTGTAGATGAGCAGTGATTACAGTGTAATTGTAGATGAGCAGTGATTACAGTGTAGTTGTAGATAAGCAGTGATTACAGTGTAGTTGTAGATAGGCAGTGATTACAGTGTAGTTGTAGATAGGCAGTGATTACAGTGTAGTTGTAGATAGGCAGTGATTACAGTGTAGTTGTAGATAAGCAGTGATTACAGTGTAGTTGTAGATGTATAGTGAGTGCAGTGTAGTTGTAGATAAGCAGTGATTACGGTGTAGTTGTAGATGAGCAGTGATTACAGTGTAGTTGTAGATAAGCAGTGATTACAGTGTAGTTGTAGATAGGCAGTGATTACAGTGTAGTTGTAGATGTATAGTGAGTGCAGTGTAGTTGTAGATAAGCAGTGATTACAGTGTAGTTGTAGATAAGCAGTGATTACAGTGTAGTTGTAGATAAGCAGTGATTACAGTGTAGTTGTAGATGTATAGTGAGTGCAGTGTAGTTGTAGATAAGCAGTGATTACAATGTAGTTGTAGATAAGCAGTGATTACAGTGTAGTTGTAGATAAGCAGTGATTACAGTGTAGTTGTAGATAGGCAGTGATTACAGTGTATTTGTAGATGTATAGTGAGTGCAGTGTAGTTGTAGATAGGCAGTGATTACAGTGTAGTTGTGGATGTAGTGATTGCAGTGTAGTTGTAGATAAGCAGTGATTACTGTGTAGTTGTAGATGAGCAGTGATTACAGTGTAGTTGTAGATGTATAGTGAGTGCGGTGTAATTGTAGATGAGCAGTGATTACAGTGTAGTTGTTGATAAGCAGTGATTACAGTGTAGTTGTTGATAAGCAGTGATTACAGTGTAGTTGTAGATAGGCAGTGATTACAGTGTAGTTGTAGATAGGCAGTGATTACAGTGTAGTTGTAGATAAGCAGTGATTACTGTGTAGTTGTAGATGAGCAGTGATTACAGTGTAGTTGTAGATGTATAGTGAGTGCGGTGTAATTGTAGATGAGCAGTGATTACAGTGTAGTTGTTGATAAGCAGTGATTACAGTGTAGTTGTTGATAAGCAGTGATTACAGTGTAGTTGTAGATAGGCAGTGATTACAGTGTAGTTGTAGATAAGCAGTGATTACAGTGTAGTTGTAGATAGGCAGTGATTACAGTGTAGTTGTAGATAGGCAGTGATTACAGTGTAGCTGTAGATAAGCAGTGATTACAGATGTTATACCCAGTGAGTGCAGTGTAGCTGTATATAGGGAGCATATGGCAGATGTTGTACCCAGTAAATGCAGTGTAGCTGTATATATGGAGTGTATGGCAGATATAATACCCAGTGAGTGCAGGGTCAGTAGTGCAGTGTTAGTTAGTTGTGCAGTGTTAGGCTATGTTCACACTACGTATATTTGAGGCTGTATGTTTGAGGCTGTATAGCAACCAAAACCAGGAGTGGATTGAAAACACAGAAAGGCTCTGTTCACATAATGTTGTAATTGAGTGGATGGCCGTCATTTAATGGCAAATATTTGCTGTTATTTTAAAACAACGGCTGTGGTATTGAAATAATGGAAGTTATTTACCGTTATATGGCGGCCATCCACTCAATTTCAACATTGTGTGAACAGATCCTTTCTGTGTTTTCAATCCACTCCTAGTTTTGGTTGCTATGAGGACCACAATACTGACTGAAATATACGTAGTGTGAACCCAGCCTTAGTCAGTAATGCACTGTTAGTTAGTAGAGCAGTGTTAGTAGTGCAGTATTAGTCAGTAGTGCAGTGTAGCCACCTATATTGCACCTGACTGGGTGACTGCACTGCTTGGCTCCCTGTTCATACATCTCCAGCCCCCCCCCCCCCCCCCTCCTCTGGCTCAGCCTGGTGCAAGGGATACGAGTCCTGCCCTTTGAAGCTGATGCTTTTATTCAAACCGCAAGAAGTATTTTTAGGAGGCTGCTGTTAGCTTCCTGGGGAGACATCACTTTGGAGGGGTAGAGACAAGGCACAATTAACCCCTCTGCTGCCAGGCCGGGTGATAACAAACAGATCTACACTCATTACCGTAGAGCCGACGCATTTACAGCTTGTGTCGCCTTCAGGGCTTTTTCCTAATGATGTCTCATGTATTTTATGGCTACAGAAGCAGCGGAGCTCTGCTCGTCCCTGTGCACACTAAGGATATGGAACATCTATATCATCCTGATGGTCATCTTATATATTATCTGTATATATTTTATACAGAAATTGTTTGGGCGGGGCTCTCCTTTAAATACTGAAACTGAAAATCAGGAACCATCTAAAACGTAATGTAAGCATGACCTCAGCATTTTATGATGTGTTATACCATCGCTCTTCCATGTTGCGTTAAACATTGTATGACTGGTAACACCTGTAAAACAGTATGGATGTCAAAGTGGACAAATCCTTGAAGAAATGGCAAAATTGTCGCACGTAAGGCTGTGATCTCCAATCTGTGTCTCTGAAACTGTTGCAAAACTACAAATACCAGCATGACCTGACAGTCTATAGGTAAAGGGCATTAGGATACTGTGGGAACTTTTACGGTCAATCATTTTTGTAGGCTGCTTGAGAAAAACCCTTTTCTTACACCCTGTTGGGGAGTTCTGAGCTAGAACAGGGGCAGGGCCGGCGCCAGGTGTTTGGGGGCCCTCAGCGGCCCCTCATCCATCCACTATGCACAATCACTTGAGACATCACCCAAAAACACACATTATTGACACAGACAGAAATACACTGACACCGATTGACGGACAGTGACACTGACTGACTCTCTGACACTGACTAACACTGAAAGACACTGACACTGAATGACTGACAATGACTGACTTACTGACAGTGACTGACTGACACAGACACTGACTGACACTGATTGATAGACACTGACACTGACTGACACAGAAACTGACTGACTTACTGACACTGACTGACACTGATTGACACTGACTTACTGACACAGACCCTGACTGACTAACACTGACACACTTAGACACTAACACACAGCACTTACAGCTCAGTCTTCTCCATCTTCCGCTCTGTCGGGCTGCTCTCCACACTGTAAGGTTGAGGACCTTTGGGTCATGTGATCAGGTCCTTCACCCTTTTCTCCCTCTGTGCAGGTCCTGCTCCGTCTTCTGTTTCTTCTGATGTTCAGCGATCACCCTGCACTACAGTGAGCGGGCTGAACATCAGAGCACTGGGCCCCTTTCCTTCTCTGGGCCCTAAGAGCCAATATGGGCCCCGGCACTTGACCGGGTAAGCCGTGTGCTGACGCCGGCCCTGTACAGGCGGTTCTCTGTTAAGGATCCTAATCTCTTGACTAGAGTACAGAGCATTTACCTAGAGCATCTCTAACAGAAAACCCATTGATATGAATAGGCACCATGTAATACTTCTTTTTTCCCTCTGGTGGCGCTGCAGGGAAAGTGAACACTGACTACTTCCTCACAACTGATTGCTGGAGGGACCAGCAGGGGGCACTTTCTGATCAGCTTGTAGTAGGGAAGAGGATCCCTTTAAAAAACAAAGTACAGTGAAAGATCTAAGTTCTGAATATGCAACACCCACTGATTTTTTTGGCACTTAATCATTAATAGTTAAAGAGTCACTGTCGTTTTTTTTTTTTGTTTTGTTTTTCTGCAGAAATCAATAGTACAGGCGATTTTAAGAAACTTTGTAATTGGGTTTATTAGGCAAAAATGCCATTATCTGCATTCAATAAGACTTTCCCCAGCCCCCCCCCCCTTCCTCTCTCTCATTCACTGCTCATTATCAGGAAATCTCGACTCTTTTATATTAGTCGGGACCTGTGTAACCTATGGAGAGGGGAGGAGGGAGATTAGTCGGCAGCAGAGAACAAAGGATTACACAGTGGGAGCTGTGTGAAAGCCAGTATTCAGAGGTCAAAGAGGTCAGTGTTGACTTCAGAGGAGATAGCCCGGTGATGTAGCCGTAAATTAACTCTTTGTTGTCCTGTTTTGGTGCCTCATCTGCCCCCACCCCTCCCCTCTCCAAAGAAAATCATGAAGACAGGGGGAGAGCTTCAAACTTCTTTTTTTATGATAAAAATGCATTTTAGGGCTAATAAACCCAATTACAATTTTTTTTTTAAATCGTCTGTACTATTGATACTATTGAAAAAAAAAATTAAACGACAGTGACACTTTAATTCTTAGCTTAGGCCAGTAATATCTGAACAGTAGGAGGTCAACCACCTGCTAATCACGGCACATGGCAAACACAGCAAACAGCGCCATACACTATGTAGTGGTCAAACTGTGTTACTGCATTTCAGCTCCTATTCACTTCAATGAGAGCTGAGTTGCAGTTACCTAGCATGGCCACTACATAGTGTATGGCGCTGTCTGCTTCCAAATCAGTTCACTACTATAACGACAAGCTGGGTACAAAATTACAAACTATCCCTTAGTACAGATATCGTTAGGTTTTTAAAGATGGCAGGAAGTCTTGGGAAGCCACTGCAATAACCAGTGTTATCTCAGCAATATGGCATCTCCATTCCGCATAGCAGATGGTTTGTAGCGAGAGCGAGATACACATCAGGAAATATTACATCCACAAAGGAAATATTCAAGCTGTGTTATAAATGACATTTGGCGTCTGTGCAGAGGAAGTGGGGAAATAGTGAGAGTGAGCGGCTCCTGTGTTTATAGGAAAAGGTGCGTCCAGACGGGTATTTTTAGATTTTTTGGACGGGAAAAGCCTTTTCCTCAAACCTTTTGGTTTTCTTTGCTTCGTGTGAAGATAAATTCATCTCTTCTGCACATGAGGAGCCCAGAATATTCAGAACCGGGTGTGGACAGAATTAGGGCCTCTGCATGCAGCCAACTTTGCTGCCATATATATTCACACAGCTACAAGATTCAAGTCCCAGTCTAGTACTGGTGTGCACTGAGCCCACTGACAGGACTCCATAAATTACTAACGTTTTTATGCGTCCGACGTGTTTTGACAATATTAGGGTTTTCTTCTTCAGGGGTGGATCCTGTCAATTTCTATCCTACATTTACATCTTCCATAAAAACAAGGAGAGGAAGTTTTTTTTTTTTTTTTTTTAATTCAAGAATAGATATATTGAGGGCACCAGCTTTATTGAAAAATTGTTAGTAGACATAACACGGGTATTTATCTGTCAGCAGTATTCAGGGATCTGGTAATATCTACACTGTATTGTCTTAAAGGGAACCTGTCACCCCCCGTACCGGGGTGACAGGCTCCCGACCCCCCGTTAGAGACCCCTATACTTACCTCATCCCGCCGGGTCCCGCTTCTGGATTCGGTCGGGTCCCGGAGATCTCAGCCGCTGCAGCCCGGCGCGCGCGCTGAGAGATGAGTCCAACACCCATAGAGAATGACAGGAGAGTCCAGCGCTCCGTCATTCTCTATGAGCGTTGGACTCATCTGTCAGCGCGCGCGCCGGGCTGCAGCGGCTGAGATCTCCGGGACCCGACCGAATCCAGAAGCGGGACCCGGCGGGATGAGGTAAGTATAGGGGTCTCTAACGGGGGGTCGGGAGCCTGTCACCCCGGCACGGGGGGTGACAGGTTCCCTTTAAGTATGAATTTATATAAATCCAGGGTGGGATGTTTTGATATATATTGTTTTGAAATGTTAATATTTGTGAATTTTTTTCTCTCTTTTTTTTTTACTTCTTAGGTAACCACTAGGAGATCGTTTGTACAGTACACTGCAATATTACTCTATTGCAGTGTATTGCAATTAAACCTCTCCATTAGTACACCCTGATTTCCATCATGAGCCTGGGGGAGTAATCAGCATTCCATGATTGTGTTACATGGGGACAGGTTAGAGATTAGAGGGGACCACCACCCATAGAAACTAGAGGGGACCACCACCCAGAAAGACTAGAGGGGACCACCACCCATAGAAACTAGAGGGGACCACCACCCATAGAAACTAGAGGGGACCACCACCCATACAGACTAGAGGGAACCACCACCCATAGAAACTAGAGGGGACCACCACCCATAAAGACTAGAGGGAACCACCACCCATAGAAACTAGACGGGACCACCACCCATAGAAACTAGAGGGGACCACCACCCATAGAAACTAGAGGGGACCACCACCCAGAAAGACTAGAGGGGACCACCACCCATAGAAACTAGAGGGGACCACCACCCATAGAAACTAGAGGGGACCACCACCCATAAAGACTAGAGGGAACCACCACCCATAGAAACTAGACGGGACCACCACCCATAGAAACTAGAGGGGACCACCACCCATAGAAACTAGAGGGGACCACCACCCATAGAAACTAGAGGGGACCACCACCCAGAAAGACTAGAGGGGACCACCACCCATAGAAACTAGAGGGGACCACCACCCATAGAAACTAGAGGGGACCACCACCCATAAAGACTAGAGGGAACCACCACCCATAGAAACTAGACGGGACCACCACCCATAGAAACTAGAGGGGACCACCACCCATAGAAACTAGACGGGACCACCACCCATAAAGACTAGAGGGGACTACCACCCATAGAAACTAGAGGGGAACACCACCCATAGAAACTAGAGGGGACCACCACCCATAGAAACTAGAGGGGACCACCACCCATAGAAACTATACGGGACCACCACCCATAAAGATTAGAGGGGACCACCACCCATAGAAACTAGAGGGGACCACCACCCATAGAAACTAGAGGGGACCACCACCCATAGAAACTAGAGGGGACCACCACCCATAAAGACTAGAGGGGACCACCACCCATAGAAACTAGAGGGGACCACCACCCATAGAAACTAGAGGGGACCACCACCCAGAAAGACTAGAGGGGACCACCACCCATAGAAACTAGAGGGGACCACCACCCATAGAAACTAGAGGGGACCACCACCCATACAGACTAGAGGGAACCACCACCCATAGAAACTAGAGGGGACCACCACCCATAAAGACTAGAGGGAACCACCACCCATAGAAACTAGACGGGACCACCACCCATAGAAACTAGAGGGGACCACCACCCATAGAAACTAGAGGGGACCACCACCCAGAAAGACTAGAGGGGACCACCACCCATAGAAACTAGAGGGGACCACCACCCATAGAAACTAGAGGGGACCACCACCCATAAAGACTAGAGGGAACCACCACCCATAGAAACTAGACGGGACCACCACCCATAGAAACTAGAGGGGACCACCACCCATAGAAACTAGAGGGGACCACCACCCATAGAAACTAGAGGGGACCACCACCCAGAAAGACTAGAGGGGACCACCACCCATAGAAACTAGAGGGGACCACCACCCATAGAAACTAGAGGGGACCACCACCCATAAAGACTAGAGGGAACCACCACCCATAGAAACTAGACGGGACCACCACCCATAGAAACTAGAGGGGACCACCACCCATAGAAACTAGACGGGACCACCACCCATAAAGACTAGAGGGGACTACCACCCATAGAAACTAGAGGGGAACACCACCCATAGAAACTAGAGGGGACCACCACCCATAGAAACTAGAGGGGACCACCACCCATAGAAACTATACGGGACCACCACCCATAAAGATTAGAGGGGACCACCACCCATAGAAACTAGAGGGGACCACCACCCATAGAAACTAGAGGGGACCACCACCCATAGAAACTAGAGGGGACCACCACCCATAAAGACTAGAGGGGACCACCACCCATAGAAACTAGAGGGGACCACCACCCATAGAAACTAGACGGGACCAGCACCCATAGAAACTAGACGGGACCAGCACCCATAGAAACTAGACGGGACCAGCACCCATAGAAACTAGACGGGACCACCACCCATAGAAACTAGAGGGGACCACCACCCATAGAAACTAGAGGGGACCACAACCCATAGAAACTAGAGGGGACCACCACCCATAGAAACTAGACGGGACCACCACCCATAGAGACTAGAGGGGACCACCACCCATAGAAACTAGAGGGGACCACCACCCATAGAAACTAGACGGGACCACCACCCATAGAGACTAGAGGGGACCACCACCCATAGAAACTAGAGGGGACCACCACCCATAGAAACTAGAGGGGACCACCACCCATAGAAACTAGAGGGGACCACCACCCATAGAAACTAGAGGGGACCACCACCAATAGAAACTAGAGGGGACCACCACCCATAGAAACTAGAGGGGACCACCACCAATAGAAACTAGAGGGGACCACCACCCATAGAAACTAGAGGGGACCACCACCCATAGAAACTAGAGGGGGCCATCATCCACTTTTTAACCACCTTGATTTCATGGTCACTGTAGATTGTGGCGGAGATGTTGATAAAATGGTAGGGATCAGAGTTATCTCTGATCCCAGTTGCTGCCAACAGGTGTCTGCGGTAATACAAATGTAATAAAGAGAGTGTTGTCCAATTTTCTTTATTCATTTGGTCCTATCTTAATCTTCTTAAAGGAAAACTCCAGTGAGAGAAAAAAAACTGGTGTCAGAAAGTGCTAGAAATTTGTAATTTACTTCTATAAAAAAAATCTCGTCTTCCAATACATATCAGCTGCTGTATGTCCAGCAGGACGTGGTGTATTCTTTCCAGTCGAACACAGTGCTCTCTGCTGCCACCTCTGTCCAGAGCAGCAGCAAATCCCCATAGAAAACGTCTCCTGCTCTGGACAGTTCCTGACATGGACAGAGGTGGCAGCAGAGAACACTGTGTCAGACAGGAAAGAATACACTATGTCCTGCATGCAGTAGTGGAATTTAATAGGGGCGTTTCGGGCAGCAGCCCGGGGCCCTGAGCTCCTGGGGGGCCCATGACCACCCAAAAAGACTTTCAGTGGAGTACTGTCTCCTGGCTACACATCCGCCTAGATTTGCAAAAAATCACTGTTTTTTAATGGCAATTTTGCACAAATCAGGACATCATGACATTATCTGTCCTGTACTATGAACGCCAGGCTAGTGCCGCCATAGTTACAGTGGGGTGGGGGGGCCCAGGCTTGGTGAACAGCCCGGGGCCTATGGTAAAGTTAATCCGCCCCTGCCTGCATGACATATAGCAGCTGATAAGTACTGGAAGACTGGAGTTTTTTTGTTTTTTTTTTTAAATAAACTACAAATCTCTGGCACTTTCTGACACCAGTTGGTTTGAAAGTTGTTCTTTTTTTTTTTTAACTGGCATACCCCTCTAAAGGGGTTATCCAGTCTTACAAAAACATGGCTTTCTTCCAAAAACAGAGCCATTCTTGTCGTTAGTTTTGGTGCGGTTTTGCAGTCCCGTTCCATTGAAATAAATGCTAAACTGTAATACCACACTCAACCTGGGCACAGGGGTGGCGCTGTTTTTGCATAGAAGTAGGATAACCCTTTTAAACATAGCCTTTGAATAGTCTGTTGATGAAGTTGCCACGGAACCTTTTCCTTTTTTTATGTTTGTGGGTCAATTCTTCCTTTAACCACTAGGGGCGCTGTTTCATTGCAGTTTTTGGTTCTTTGGTTACTTTACTGTGGTGCCTTACAAATTTCTTTTGTAATAGGATAGAGACATGGCAGTAGCATGGCATTTTCCTATATACCGCACCCACAGTATAATACCTAGGAGCTGGATACCTGCATTCTAGCACTGAGTTACCTTCCCACTATTCCCAGATGTGCGCCTCACTCTGCCATACGCTGCAGTGCCCAACTTATAAATGGCAGAAGATGTTTTTGGCACCAGGTCTTGGTACTTCCTGTTATGTTAGCGTTCGGCCAATGTGCCGGGATTAGAGAATAGGATGTTGTAAACCGGCAGCTGCAGCTCTGTGGTAAATCAGCTATTTCCACTGGTGTCTATTGCTGTATATTTCCTGCACATTGTAAGACAACTGCAGGAGCTGCGACCGGAGAAAGAGAATTGCAAAAGAACTCAATAGAATTTAAAATGGTCGCATCATTCCAACAAACTTTGCATAATTCAATAGTATAAGCCAAAGTAAGACTAAAAATTATATAATATATCTTATCAGAGAAAATACCTCCTTCTACCCTCCTTTGTCAAGCTTTAATTCACTTTGGAAAAAATGACTCTATGTTCTTTTATCACTGAGGGATTAGTTGCATGCTGACCATACAAGTCTACAATTAAGTGAGTGGAGAGATCAGGTTATATTCTTGCACATAGGAGCAGTATTATAGTAGTTATATTCTTGTATATAGGGAGCAGTATTATAGTAGTTATATTCTTATATATAGAGAGCAGTATTATAGTAGTTATATTCTTGTATATAGGAGGCAGTATTATAGTAGTTATATTCTTATATATAGAGAGCAGTATTATAGTAGTTATATTCTTGTATATAGGAGCAGTACTATAGTAGTTATTGTATATAGAAGCAGTATTATAGTAGTTATATTCTTGTATATAGGGGCAGTATTATAGTAGTTATATTCTTGTATATAGGGACAGTATTATAGTAGTTATATTCCTGTATATAGGAGCAGTATTATAGTAGTTATATTCTTGTATATAGGAGCAGTATTATCGTAGTTATATTCTTGTACATGGAGGCCAGTGTCATAGTAGTTATATTCCATTCCTATAGGGGGCAGTATTTTCTTATCCATTAGCTTTATGCAGCCCATGTTTTCACTGTGACTTTACATCATTATAACACTTTACCATAACAATGTTATACCTTAATGACTATTTATATAGTTGGACTCCCTGTTGTAAAGGCTGGGTCTCCAGCCTCTTGTTTTCTGTACATAAAGTGGCAGGTGGGGTTCCTTTACTTCTGAAAACATTCATTATACCGCTAGAACATTTTAAACTTACTAGAGGAAGAAATTACACGGCTGGGATGTATTAATATTATGATTTAATGGAGCGGAATTGACTTGGCTGAGAATACAAATTTGTGTGTGAAATCTCCAAGGTGCGTCCACTTATTTCTCTTCATTCAAAATGTAAAATTTATAAATTTCAGAAATCACCTGTGACCAAACAGGTGGGAAGGCGTTTGGACATCCATCTATCTAGTCGGCATGGGAGAACTGACACATTATAATACAGCAGCTCACCACCATAATGAAGGAGGCCACCAGACATGTCTAATACAACAGATCAGTGATCCCCACTGTGTTTGGGGCTCTGGAGCAGTCATAGCACCTCCAGTAAAAAGAGTCTCTGTCAGTAGGTTATACTGTCCTATCTCAGGGTAATATCAACTAATGACAGAGAAGCTGAACAGAATGATGTATCACTGATGTGCAGCAGATCCAGAATAACATGGACAATAAGTAGTCCTTTCCATTACGTGCATGAGCTCCTTAGTCCTAGATATTCATGAGCAACAGCAAAACTCCGCCCACCAGCTGCTGATTGGCAGTTATCTATCCATGCTGTGTCAACTGTCAATCAGCAGCTGGAGGGCGGGGGGAGGGGTTTGACAAGAATACTATTCTCCTGCATATTAGGAGAACGGCTGAACAGAATGATGTAATACATTGATCTGTTCAGCATTTGTGCCCTCATTTAAGGTGGCATAAACCTAGTGACAGATTCCCTTTAATGAAGATAATTTAGCAAAAAAGGCTCCTGTTTTTACGGCAGTGTTTGGATCAGATCTCTGCTGATTGGTAAAGGGTTGTCTTCTCCAATCCAATGAATCACACTTTCTGCTTAAAATGGTACTCCAGCGAATTTTTCTTTCTTTCAAATCATCTGGTGTCAGAAAGTGACAGAAATTTGTAGTTTACTTCTATTAAAAAATTCTCAAGTCTTCCCATACTTATCGGCTGCTGTATGTCCTGCAGGAAGTGGTGTATTTTTTTCCAGTCTGAAGAGCAGGAGAGGTTTTCTATCGGCAATTCCTACTGCTCTGGACAGTTCCTGACATGGACAGAGGTGGCAGCAGAGAGCACTGTGTCAGACTGGAGAGAATACATCACGTCCTGCAGGACATACAGCAGCTGATAAGTACTGGAAGATTGGAGATTTTTTAACTTGTATCCTACAATTTTTTGGGGGATGGGATCTTCCCTATCCAATAAGTCCCACCTCTGTCACTGATTGGCTGGGCTGGCCCAGAACTTCATAGCCCCAGGACCTGGAAGCAGCTGAACAGTGGAGAAGATAGAGGCAGCGTAGGAGCCCGAGAGGTTAGGTGCTTTATTATTTTCACACAACCCATCCCCGGGCATATCTTAGGGAAAAAAAAAAATGTTCAGTGCCCAGAGAACCCCTTTAAGCTCTGTCTTTGTATCTATTTTTGTGTGCTGAATTGCTATGACACCAGGATAACACATGATACTGTCACCATGATACTGTGCGCTAAACAAAGAACTCACCTCAATGACTATAATCACACTATGAGGCTATGCTCAAACATGGTATCTTGGTCAGCCATTTGTAGCCAAAAGCAGGAGTGGAACCAACAGAGAAAAATTATAATGGTAAAATTTGCACAGTTTGGACACGGCCACACAATTTTTTTTTTTTTTGCTGTTTGACGGACGTCTTTTTGGATAGACGATATTTAACGGCCAAATAACACCACTTAGTCCAAAATAATGGCTGTTATTACAGAATAATGGACGTTATCTGTTCAAGAAATAATATCCGCCTAAATAAACGGCCAAAATAAGACGTGTGGTCGTGGTCTTTCTATGTTATCAACCCATTCCTGGTTTTGGTTGAAAAAATACTTAGCCTTAGGCTATGTTCACACAACATATAAACAACGACCATTATTCAGCACTCAAAACAACGGCCGTTGTTTTGAGCATCAAACAATGGCTGTTGTTTTAGATGGAAATTGCATGGAAGTCTACGGTTGTGTGCATTGACTTCAACGCAAATCATTGCTTTATGAAAAGAACGGCCGTCGTATTGAATTCTTTTAATAAAACATTTATTGTGTGAACATAGCCTTATAGTGTGACACCAGACAGGAGCAGTGGACGTCTACATTGTGTCCAACTCTCAGGCCGTTCTCACACTGTGCTATATGCAGCCGTCACTACGCTGGGCTGGGAAGGAAACCTCGGTTAGATAAGACATGAGAACGCTGGATTAATCCTTCTTTTAGAACAAGATATAAATGTTTCACACAGACATCCAGTGACTGATAATGACGCTACCAACACTGTCCCGTGGCTGCTGATTTTACAATTTTTTTTTTAACTTGTTATTCACTGCAGAAGACGGGTTCCATTATAAGTCTATGGAGCCCCTTCCCTGCAACGAGATGGATTGGAGTGAAGAGCGCTGTTGTGTGCTTCTCCCAGCTACCGATTAATCTGAGATCCAAACTAGTCAAACCATTTGATATGTCTGCCTAACTTCTATTAGAACATTTCAAGCCTTCCAGTACAGCTGCTGTATGTCCTGCAGAACGTCCAGTCTGACACAGTGCTCTCTGCTGCCACCTCTGTCCATGTCAGGAACTGTCCACAGTAGTAGCAAATCCCCATAGAAAACCTCTCCTGCTCTGAACAGTTCCTGACATGGACAGAGGAGACAGCAGAGAGTCTGTTTCACACTGGAGAGAATACACCACTACCTGCAAGACATACAGCAACTGATAAGTACTGGAAGGCTTATAATGTTTTAATAGACGTAATTTACAAATCTGTATAACTTTCTGACACCAAAATCATTCTTTCCCCTTAAATATTTTGGTGAAACCAGTCAATTGGTTGTTGAAGTCCAATGGTTTAGGTTTCAGATCCTCAATGTCACAATCCCATGATCACTGTTCCGTCCCATGCGGTTCCTGTTCCACCATAGGGGACAATAGAAAATTCCCATCAGCCCCGAGGTTTCTGAATTCCAAATAAATTACAAACCAACCAAGTCTCAGTCCCCATTGATTTCTTCTTCCTTCACCTCCTCGCTGTGACACAGTCTTTTCCCCGGACTCTTTCAGTACAGCGACCGTCCATTACATTAGGTACATGGGATAATGTGTGAAGGAACATTAGTGCTTAATCTCTCCCATTCTGCATCTCTGTCCACTCATTTGTCTTCCATGGCCGGAGGGACATTGATGTGCGGCAGGAATCCCGGAGCGCACTTCATTATTAATAACCTGTCTGGTTGCAGAAAGAAAAATATCACATTATCCACCTGACCGGGAAGATTTGGGCAGAAACGGAATGTTTTTCTTTGTTGCGTTTCCCCTAAATAAGGAGAAAGGTGTATATAGCCATAGATCCATTACACAATATACTGTGCTGTACTACAATGGAGGCTCACTGGTGTAATCTATGGATATATATATATATCTATATCATAAAAATGAAGTTTTTAGTTTGTCAGCAGCCCGCCCCGTCAAACCCCCACCGCCGGCACGTATACATCACTGGCTCCCCGCTCCGGCTTGCTTCGGGGCTCCCGGTGTCTTCACATACCGCTCAGCCAATCAGTGCGCTGCGGCCGGGAATCCCCGAAGCAAGCCGGAGCGGGGACCAGGTTATGTATACGCTCCGGCGGCGGGGCGTTAACGGGGTGGACTTGCAGCGGCAGTTTAGGGACTACCTGCAGGGGGAGAGTGTATACAGTATAGGAGTACCTGCAAGTAGGGGGAGTGTATAGAGTATGGGAGCTACCTGCAAGTGGGGGAGTGTATAGACTATGGGAACTACTCTCAGGGGTGGGGCGTGTATACAGTATGGGGGCTACCTGGGGGGGAATGTATACAGTATGGGGGCTACCTGCAGGGAGGGAGTGTATACAGTATAGGAGTACCTGCAAGTAGGGGGAGTGTATAGAGTATGGGAGCTACCTGCAAGGGGGGGGGGGGAGTGTATAGAGTATGGGGGCTACCTGCAAGTGGGGGTAGTGTATAGAGTATGGGAAATACCTGCAAGTGGGGGGAGTGTATAGAGTATGGGAAATACCTGCAAGTGGGGGGAGTGTATAGAGTATGGGAGCTACCTGCAAGCGGGGGTAGTGTATAGAGTATGGGAGCTACCTGCAAGTGGGGGGAGTGTATAGAGTATGGGAGATACCTGCAAGTGGGGGGAGTGTATAGAGTATGGGAGCTACCTGCAAGCGGGGGGAGTGTATAGAGTATGGGAGCTACCTGCAAGCGGGGGGAGTGTATAGAGTATGGGAGCTACCTGCAAGCGGTATGGGGGCAACCTGCAAGAAGAGGGGGGGGGGGTGTATAGAGTATGGGAGCTACCTGCAGGGGTGGAGTGTATACAGTATAGGGACTACCTAAAAAGGGCAAGGGGGTGTATAGAGAATGGGGGCTACCTGCAAATGGGGGGAGTGTATTGAGTATGGGGGATACCTGCAAAGGGGGGGGGGATACAGTATTAGAAACTTTGAAACATCTTCTTAGTTGTCCTCACCAAGGATGAAAGGTAGTGCCTAAGAGGGCCAGATTATGATTCTGTATAATGCAGGATTGTGTATGCACTTATTATAAGTTGCAGGATTTCTGCACACACACACTTATGGTCTGCAGTCGGGGGGGGGGCAAACTTTACACTACAGGTATACAGGACCCCAGAACTATACACTACAGGTATACAGGACCTCCACCAACTATATACTACAGGTATACAGGACCTCCACTAACTCTGTCAATGTTGTATATAATCAGGCTCAGCATAACACTACCAATGTTATACATAACCAGGCTGTATATAACACTGCCAATGTTGTATATAACCAGGCTGTATATAACACTGCCAATGTTGTATATAACCAGGCTCAGTATAACACTGTTATTGTTGTATATCAGGCTGTATACTGTATAACACTGCCAATGTTGTATATAACCAGGCTCAGCATAACACTACCAATGTTGTACATAAGCAGCCTGTATACTGTATAACACTGCCAATGTTGCATATAACCAGGCTTTATATTACACTGACAATGTTGTATATAACCAGGCTCAGTATAACACTGTTATTGTTGTATATCAGGCTGTATACTGTATAACACTGCCAATGTTTTATATAACCAGGCTCAGCATAACACTACCAATGTTGTACATAAGCATCCTGTATACTCTATAACACTGCCAATGTTGCATATAACCAGGCTTTATATTACACTGACAATGTTGCATATAACCAGGCTGTATATAACACTGACAATGTTGCATATAACCAGGCTATATATAACACTGCCAATGTTGTATATAACCAGGCTGTATATAACACTGCCAATGTTGTATATAACCAGGCTGTATATAACACTGCCAATGTTTTATATAACCAGGCTGTATATAACACTGACAATGTTGTATATAACCAGGCTCTGTATATAAAACTGCCAATGGTGTATATAATTAGGCTCTGTATATAGCCTGATCACATGACATCTAAGTTTGGCTACTAGGTATTTAGGATGTTTAAAGTTTTTAGTTTATTTCTAATGTGCATAAGCTACAATTTACGTAAACAGTGCAGAACTGTCGGGGTATATAGCGTATAAAGGGGTATATAGGACTCCTGGCGATTTCCCCTTAAACACAAAAACGAACAAACAAGGGCATAGATTTGCCTCCTGGGCGACCTTGGAACAAATCTAATTAACACACTGACACTTTATACCCGGGCAGCGCCGGGTACATTTTCTAGTAAGTAATATATATAGAAAGTATTTTTGTACACCTGTTCTATATATGTGCTCTAGGATGGGGTGGAGAGGTGACTATACGCAAGTTCAGAAGTGCGCAGAGTCCGCAGCTCCTCGGGCGCCTTCACTTTGTGCAGATCCTCTTAATTTTCCACTTTCAGGAACACTTTTCTGCCTTCTGGAAGAGTTTCTGGAAAATACCCTGTGTGACTCTTGGAGGGATTGTGAGGCAGGCTGCTATAGTGTGTGTGGAGGAAGCATGAGGAGCAGCATTATAATGTACGGCCTATACATGTCACATCACTGGGAGGAGAAGCTTCTGTTTCCTCTGCGGATTCTGCAGCATCATCCTTGTACATTAGCTGGATGGACGCCTCGCAGGCTTCACTGTCCTCTCCTGAAATCCTATGTGCTGCCCGAATTCTGACACTTCCTCTCTTTCTTTTTAACCTGTCCCCTTCTGGTTCTCATATCGGTCAGATGAGTGAACAGGTCACAGCCTCCTCCAAATTAGAACACTTTCCTAAAATACTCTGTACTGCTGGGGGAGCCTGACTCTTCCAATATCTTTTAGTCTGATGTCCCCTTACGTCATGACACTGCTGAATCACATGCAGTCCTGAAATACTCTGTGCTGCTGGTGAACCTTCCTTTTTTATTCACTCTTCCTTTTCCTTATATAATGAGACCGCTAAATCACCTGTAGCCATGTCCTTACTGATATTGTTGTGAGCATGCAAGGCCAGCACAATTTCCTGAAATACTCTGTGCTGCTGGGGGTCCAGGTCCTTGGACTTTCTTTCAGCCTGGTATCCCCTCATATCATGAGATTAGTAAACTCTGTCCTTAGGGCCCTATTCCACCGGACGATTATCGTTCAGATTATCGTTAAATCATTAGAATCTAAACGATAATCGTTCGGTTAAAATGCAGTTAACGATTAACGACCGAACGAGTAATCGTTGATCGCTTTATAAGACCTGGACCTATTTTTATCGTTACTCGTTCGCAAAACGTTCGCAAATCGTTCGCATTGAATAAGACATCGTTTGGTCATTCACAATAGATACGAACACAATAGCGAAGAAATAGCGAAGAAAAAACTATCGCAAATACGATCATAAGTAACGATTATCGTTCCATGGAAATGAGTGAACGTTTTCAGGTTTTTTGCAATAGCGGTCGTTTGAGATCGTTAATCGTTAACGATTATGCGAACAATAATTGTCCGGTGGAATAGGGCCCTAACAAATGGTGCGTTTACACAGACAGATTTATCTGACAGATCTTTGAAGCCAAAACCAGGAGCAGACTATAAACAGGGATCAGGTCATAAAGGAAAGACTGGGATCTATCCCCTTTTTTAATCCATTCCTGGCTTTGGCTTCCAAAATCTGTCAGATAAATCTTTCTGTGTAAACGCACCCTAATATCATCTCATTATTGTGTGGCGGTGGTGTCCATTTACACAGAAAGATTATCTGATAGATTATCTGCGAAAGATTTGAAGCCAAAGCCAGAAAAAGAATATAAACAGAGATCAGGTCATAAAAGAAAGCCTGAGATTTCTCCTCTTTTCATATCCATTCTTGGCTTTGGCTTCAAATCTTTGGCAGATAATCTGTCAGATAATCTTTCTGTGTAAATGGACCCTTAGAATGACTAAGTGCGTATTTATACTTCTTCTCCCCATGTGACAACTTCCTACAGGGTATGTTATACCTGCTATGAGTGGGTGAGAAGAGAAGAAAAAGAAAAGTGCAAAAGAAGAAGAAGAACAGAGATGGTGGAGAAGAGAAAAGAGCTCTTATTGGTGCACAAATCACAAAGAACAATAACGCCTTGAGTACTACAGCTGTGCAATACTTAAATACAAGATATACATACTAGCGACATCTAGTGGCAAAACTTAGGTACACCTTCATTACCACTTTGTCTTAGAGTACAGGATTTTGCAAAGGATGTATAAGCTAGTAACACCCGTGGTGGGACACCACAAGTGCACATGAGTAGGACCGAGTAGGACCACCTACTTGACTACTTAAAGGTTGACATGAATAAATGACAAGTTGTCCTGGAAATTTTTCCACACGCATCTTGTCTTTCTTCCAACCTGAGGACAGGGGTGGCGCTGTTTTGGTAGCCAGCAATTATGTTTTTTTTACTCCTGGATAACCCCTTTCACCAGGGGTCTCATCTCATACAGACCAAGGTGATTTTTAGACCAGGCACGGGGAACCGTAGGGTCTCCAGCTGTTGCAAAACTACAACTCCCATCATGCCTGGACAGCCTTCGGCTGTCCAGGCATGATGGGAATTGTAGTTTTGCAACAGCTGGAGACCCTACGGTTCCCCTTCCCTGTTTTAGACAATCACATCTTATTGTATTGACCAGTTAGGATATGTAACAGCTCCCCCTGCTGGCGGAAAAGAAGGGGCAAAATCATAGATTTCACAATTCTCGACAGCCTGGCATTTCTGGACTTCTCGGTGTCTGAGAGCTCGTAACATTCCTGATTTAAGCTGCACGACTCCCACCTCCGGCGGGTTGCCTGGCAACTCTGGCCGCAGCCCTGTAATATGCTGTAGGTGTTACACCATACTTTGCTGGTTTATAGGTGCTATATTTTTAGATTTAATTTCTGCATCAAACCAAATAGCGGAAAACCTTATACAACAGATAACGGCACAAGGGGGAATATGCCGTACCAGGGCTGTGATAAAGTATCTGCCCCCCCCCCCTTAGAGATATTCTGGATTTTGTAGTTATTCTTTGTTCCCATTATGTATATTATACCTGCGGAAACTAACTGCCCCCCCTACATATAGTACCTGGGTGCACCAGCCTTGGCTTCAATAATTGCACACAAAGCCTTTGTATAATTTCTTTTAAATGAAATACTGAGGAGTATAAAATGCAATGTAAATTTTTATCGTATAATAGCAAAATTTAATTTACAGTCATATACCGATGTAGCAGAGCCGACCGTGTTATCCTGCTATCCAGAACAATTGATATGGAAACATGATGCAGCTTTATGTAGCCACACAACAAATTCAGCTCTGCTACATCCAAATGGGGCCTTATATGTTGTACGTGGATGTACATAAATAATAATCTCTATAGGAGCGCACAGGGCCCCGCCACATAACAAGACACTGGTATTATAACACTTATATAGTAGATGGGGGTCCTGTTACAGATGTTGCATTGGATCCTGCTGCCACCTCTGTCCATGTCAGGAACTGTCCAGAGCAGGAGAGGTTTTGCTCCTGCTCTGGACAGTTCCTGACATGGACAGAGGTGGCAGCAGAGAGCACTGTGTCCGACTGGAGAGAATACACCACTTCCTGCAGGACATACAGCAGCTGATAAGTACTGGAAGACTGGAAATTTTTAAACAGAAGTAATTTACAAATCTGTCTAACTTAATGACACCAGTTGCTTTGAAAACATTTTATTTTCTCTGGAGTAGCCCTTTAAGGCCTAGGGGTGAGAATGAGAACTGGAAGATTTTAGGATTATATTATAATACAGTTAGTAAAATGGCAAATACTAGTAAAAAAATTGTAAAAACATCAAAAATTCTTTAAAAAGTATGTTGAACGTGAATTAAACAATAGATCATCTTCTGGTGGCATTCCCTTTAAGGCTTTGTTCACACGTGAACACTTGGCCGTTCCGTGACCCCCGGTACTTAAGTATTGCATCAGAACTCCCCATAGCCCACAGTGAAGCAAGCGGCCGGAGCCTCTTGCTTCACTGTGTGAACTGACAGGTCTTTCTGAAGACACTGAATTCCGGCTGCAGAAAACTGACATGTCAGTTTTTTCCGGCGCCGCATGGGATCCCGGCCAGAGCGTATACGATGTGTGTACGCTCCGGCCGGGATCCCATTGAAAATAAGGCTATGTTCCACCCCTCAAAACTACGGCCGTAGTTCTGTGGCGAGAACTACGGCCATAGTTTTGCGTAGTGTGAACATAGCCTAAATGTAGAAAATCCCCATAGAAAATCTCTCCTACTCTGGACAGTTCCTGACATGGACAGAGGTGGCAGCAGAGAGCACTGTGTCAGACTGGAGAGAATATACCACTTCCTGCAGGACATACAGCAGCTGATAAGTAGTGGAAAACTGGCAATTTTTAATTACAAATCTATAAAACTTTTTTAAACCAGCTAATTTGAAAGAAAAAAAATGCCAGAGTTCCCCTTTAATAAAGTGCACATGTCATTGGAAAAACTTTTGATCGGTCAAGGTCTGAGTGTTCAGACCGCGACCGGCTGGGAGAAGTCTGCGCAGAGTTGTTTCCTTATCTGGGAAGTGTCATGCTGTAACCCAGGTATCAGGGGTGGCGTGATCTCATCATCCGGAGTATTTGCTATACCAGCCAAAGACAAACAGGAGTGGTGGTCGAAGCTGATGTGGGCAGCCGCTTATCTCTACAGAGACTGATAGAAAAAGAATAGAATTCACTAGAATTCAGAGCTGTGCGCACAGTGTGGTGACCGCTACTAGAGCGCTGTGCATGGTCCGGACAGTATACCCAGACAAAACCTGCTGGGAGAATAAAGCTCAGGATAGGAGGCAAAGAGAGATAAGCGGCTGCCAGACAGTATACCCAGAAACACCCTGCTGGGAGAATAAAGCTCAGGATAGGGGGCAAGGAGAGATAAGCGGCTGCCAGACAGTATACCCAGAAACACCCTGCTGGGAGAATAAAGCTCAGGATAGGAGGCAAGGAGAGATAAGCGGCTGCCAGACAGTATACCCAGAAACACCCTGCTGGGAGAATAAAGCTCAGGATAGGAGGCAAAGAGAGATAAGCGGCTGCCAGACAGTATACCCAGAAACACCCTGCTGGGAGAATAAAGCTCAGGATAGGGGGCAAGGAGAGATAAGCGGCTGCCAGACAGTATACCCAGAAACACCCTGCTGGGAGAATGAAGCTCAGGATAGGAGGCAAGGAGAGATAAGCTGCTGCCAGATATTATACCCAGAAACACCCTGCTGGGAGAATGAAGCTCAGGATAGGAGGCAAGGAAGGATAAGCGGCTGCCAGACAGTATACCCAGAAACAACCTGCTGGGAGAATGAAGCTCAGGATAGGAGGCAAGGAAGGATAAACGACTGCCAGACACCCCTGGTTTCCAGTGGTGGAATTTGCTAACAAGTAACCAAAAAGTCACATATAAACGCTACTGATAGAAAGAACAGATCTATACATGTCAGCTTTACCATAGGACGAAAGACGCAAACACTCCCCGACCCCCAATGAAAAAAACCACCTTTTTAAAAAAAATTCACTGTGCAAATAATTTTTCTTGATTTTGCAGCATAGTTTATGGAAAAATTAGGTCTATTAGAAAATCTTAAGTCTTCCAGTACTTATCAGCTGCTGTATGTCCTGCGGGAAGTGGTGTATTCTTTCCAGTCTGACACAGTGCTCTCTGCTGCCACCTCTGTCCATGTCAGGAACTGTCCAGAGCAGCAGCAAATCCCCATAGAAAACCTCTCCTGCTCTGGACAGAGCATGAGAGTATGGACTATGATGATAGTAGGGTACTATTACACAGGCCGACCACGGCTCGATCATTTAAACGAACGCCGATCTGCTACATCAGCGCTCATTTACTTGACCTAGAAGATGGCCCGATAATCGAGCAGTAAGGGCTATATGGACATTGTTAGTGATGTCCATGCAGTCTTTGCCCAAACACCTGATACCTTACCTCACCCCTCTCCCGGTCTTTTATCCTGTGCTCCGCAGCTTCCTGTCAGCTGACAGGCCGCTCAGACACTGCAGCCGCGGAGCACAGGAAAGAAGACAGAGAGCTGGGAGAGATAAGGTATCAGGTGTTTGGGCAATTGTCAGCCTTCGGCCGCACATCGCTGTTACATGTAGTAATGCCCGGTTGGCATGTAATATGGCCCTTAGAGGGTGGACATTGCATACGTGATCCACCATTGTAGAATATAGATTAGTCTCGAGTCCTGATGAAGTTCCTCACAGATCTTGGCTACAGGGAGGCGCTCGCAACGGCTTTGTTTAAGTTTGATAAGTGTGAAGGAGCCGTAGATTAGGACAATGGTGTCACGCTGTGCAAACCCCAACCATCCGGCCCTGTTGTTGGTTTTCGGCTGGTCACCATGACAGAGCACACCCATCTACCTGATATCTAATCTTCTTATAAAAATGCTTGTCCGGTAAAACATTCCAGGACTACGGAGGCTTCACGTCTATAATTCACCATAAAATGATGAATGGTAAAAAAAAGAGAACCTGCTGTTCTTTTTGTTACTAAAAGGACCTTTAAAGGGGTACTCCTGTGAAATGTTTTTTCTTTCAAATTAACTGGTTCAGAAAGTTATATAGATTTGTAATTTAATCTCCAGTCTTTCAGTACTTATCAGATGCTGTATGTCCTGCAGGAAGTAGTGTATTCTTTCCAGTCTGACACAGTGGTCTCTGCTGCCACTTCTGTCCATATCAGGAACTGTCCAGAGCAGTAGTAAATCCCCATAGAAAACCTCTCCTGCTCTGAAAAGTTCCTGACATGGACAGAGGTGGCAGCAGAGAGCACTGTGGCAGACTGAAAAGAATACACTACGAACTGCAGGGCATGCAGCAGGGCATGCATTACAGGGAGACTGGATATTTTTAAATACAAGTAAGTACAAATCTGTATATCTTTATAAAACCAGTTAATTTTAAAGATTTTTTTTCCCGCTGGAGTACCCCTTTAAGAGAAAAATCTGATCATTGGGCATTCTGCAAGTAAGACCAACAGTAACTACCTGTAATTCTGCATCGCCATAGAGGGGGAATTAAGAATTACCTTTCAAGTCAGCGGCTTATGACATGGTCTTAGTGTCATTGTAAAAAGTTTTAACATTTAAAGAAAAAATTGCATGAAGGTGCCCCCCCCCCCCCCAAAAAAAAAAAAAAATTCTGGTGATAAAAAACCGTAGCTGCACCTATGCTAATTTGGGATTGGGCTTCAATACCACACACCACCTGAGGACAGGTGAGGCACTGTTTTTGGAAGAAAGAAAATCCTACACCTTTAAGGTGCCGCACATCACAATGTAGGAAGCTGAGATATGAGCGCTGTTTGGCGGGGTTTTTATGTGGTAGTGATGCTTTAGTTGCTCCTGTGAGGCTGTAACATAGGGTGGCTGAGGATTTTCTGAGCAGCAGCTCTATAGTATGAGGGCCTCATCAAACAGCTCCTTGTATCTCAGCTTCTTGTGACTGTAAGGCGAGGCTCATTGCATCATCAGTCTTAACCGCGGCTTTCCTGTTGGTACAGTCAGTGGCAGCTGTAGGAGGGTGATGCCAGGCACAACCCTTTGATATCCCAGGATGAGAGCTGCTTTATAACCGCATCATTTTCCTTTATTCTATCATTTCCTTCCCGGCCCGGGCCGTATCCCTGCTGCTTCCTCCCTGGAGACGTCATCCTAAGGCAGGCATGGGGAACCTTCGGCCCTCCAGCTGTTGCAAAACTACAACTCCCATCATGCCTGGGCAGCCGAAGCTAAAGCTTCGGCTGCCCAGACATGATGGGAATTGTAGTTTTGCAACAGCTGGGGGGCAGAAGGTTTCCCATCCCTGTCCTAAGGAATAATAACTATATAATTAAGGAGTAAGTTCTGACATCACAATAAACCAGCACAGGGGCCACACCCCAAACAGCCGGACATTTACTAGATATCACACATCAAGGCTTAGATACATGGGGGGAGATTTATCAAACATGGTGTAAAGTGAAACTGGCTCAGTTGCCCCTAGCAACCAATCAGATTCCACCTTTCATTTTCCAAAGAGTCTGTGAGGAATGAGAGGTGGAATCTGATTGGTTGCTAGGGGCAACTGAGCCAGTCTCACTTTACACCATGTTTGATAAATCTCCACCATAGTCTTAACAGACTGTTTCAAACATGATCGACTGAGGTACAATTGTTACTCATATCATTGCTAATCAGACAGTATCACACATGCTAGACTTAGATACATTGGCTCAACAGACAGTATCACACATTACATATAGTAGAACTCATACTTAGATACATTAAAGGGGTAATTCAACAAAAACAATGTCTTTCAGATCACCTGGTGTCAGAAAGTGCCAGAAATGTGTAATTTACTTCTATTAAAAACTCTCAAGTCTTCCATTACTTATCAGCAGCTGTATGCCCTGCAGGAATAGGTGTATTCTTTCCAGTCTGAGACAGCGCTCTCTGCTGCCACCTCTGTCCATGTCAGGAACTGTCCAGAGCAGTAGCAAATCCCCACAGAAAACTTCTCCTGCTCTGGACAGTTCCTGAAATGTCAGACTGGAAAGAATCCACCACTTCCTGCAGGACATACAGCAGCTGATAAGAACTGGAAGACTGGAGATTTTTCAATAGAAGTAAATTACAAATTTCTGACACCAGTTGATTAGAAAGAAAAAAAAATGGTGAACTACCTCTTTAACCTACCAGAGAACATCACACACCTTAGGATTAGATTCACTAGTACTCAAGCCCACAGACAGTAGTCTAAAGGTGGCCATATATCTTTCCTCTCATTCAGCATGGCCGAGCGTTCCTGGATTCTCCATGGGGAGGGGTTATCTGTGGTGAGATTGCTTTGGCTGCGGCTTTTCTCTCCCTGAACAAAGGGGTCGGGTGGTGGTATTTCATTACCCCCAACACCTATCACAGCTTACCTCATCTGTCACTGGTTGGGAGAGCCGCATACACCTTAGATAGACTGCTGGCTAAAGTGTAAGGGTATAGGGACCTTTAGATACAAAGGTCAGCTATTTATTGAAGAATATTGATCTGTGCCACAATTGTGGGTCCGTACTTTTTGTATCCGTTTATTTTGTGGCACGGATGATGGACGCGTGAACATTGGATGATGGTCCACACTTTGTTATTGCGGACATATGAATGTAGCGGAAGATCCAGACACTGAGACAGTATCACACATGATCTGCAGAAGAACGCACACTTATACACTGAGGCTATGTTCACACTAAGTATGAGTCCGGCCGTAGTTCGTACGCAGCCGTACATGTGCGGCTGAAAGTACGGCTGTGGGAAAAATAGACATGCGGCCGGATTGCGAACATGCGGGCGAACCGCGAACATACGCCCGTAGTACAGTTATGCTTCCTAGCTTGTTTCCAAGAGATCTGAAACAGGTCATTTACTTGGAAATCTTCGCCCAGCCCAATAAAACACACAGAACCTTTAGGATCTAAAAATCACGTTCAATTTGGCTGAAATAAGTACTCCGTACGGGACCGCATGGAAATCCACGGCCGTGAGTTGGAACATTTCCGTCCTCAAACAATGGTCTTGTTCATTTTTCACGGCACCGTATACGATCCGGCCGTAAGCTCATACGTAGTGTGCATTGTGCGGGCGTATATCGTATACTTTCAAGCGAACGCATCAACCTCAGAACTACGTGTGTATATTCGCGGTTCGCACTACGGCCTGAAAGATACTTAGTGTAAACATACCCTCATGGTGTGTTTATACAGACAGATTTATCTGACAGATTTTGGAAGCCAAAACCAGGATTGGATTTGAAAAGAGGAGAAATCTCAGTCTTTCCTTTATGACCTGTTCCCAGTTTATAGTCTGTTCCTGGCTTTGGCTTCAAAAATCTGTCAGATAAATCTGTCTGTGTAAACGCACCATAACACACCAGGCAGCATCACACATGATAGGCTTAGATACACTGACAGAAAACAAGTCTACATTTTATAGGCTTAGATACAAAACCCAGCAGACACCATCACATATAACAGTCTTTGATACAGTGGCTTATAAAACAAAATTGCACACAAGTGGCTTAGATACATCAGCTCAGAATACAAATGTACTGTATTTGTGACAGGTTTAGATACATTGCTCATGAGACAGTATTGCAAATGATTGGCTTACATACAACTGCTATTTAGACTGTATCACACATGGCATACTTAGATAAATTATTAGTAATCAGTATCTCACATGTTAGGCTTAGATAAATCAGCACATCAAACAGTATAGCAAACGGTAGGCTTAGATACAGTCATTCAGTATCATGCACAGTATAGAGTGTAGAGTGTAAGCTCCAGTGGGCAGGGTCCTTAACCCTTATTGCTTGTACACAGATCTGGAATCAATCGAGATTTAATTAATAAATAAATTAATTAATAATAATAATAATAATAATATATAAAATTAATTATAATAATAAAATTATAAAATTAATAATTATTATAATAAAAATATAATACGAAATAATTCATAGTTAGATACACTACTTACCAGACAGCATCACATATCATGGGCTTAAATTCATTGGCTAAGAAGACAAATCCATATATGATAGGCTTAGATACAAAGCTCAGCAGACAGTATCGCACATGATAGGCTTAGATATCGTATCACACATGACTGGCTTGGATACATCAGCTCAGAATACAAGTTCATACAGGACAGGCATAGAAACAAGGCTCAGTGGAGAGTATCACACATTATAGCCAATACCAAGGGAGGGCCTGATCAATACAGGGTTACATAAGGTTCAGGAGAGAAGAAACTGAACAGAAGAACAGATCAGAAGCAACATGAAAAAATATTACTTTACTGAAAGAGTAGTTGATGCTTGGACGAAACTTCTAGCAAATGTGGTAGGTAAATCGACAGTAAGTGATTATAAACCTGCCTGGGATATACATATATCTGTCCTAAGATAATAAAGGAAATAGCATAAGGGCAAAATAGATGACCCGACAGGTCGGCGCTCACTTGCTCCTTACTATCGGGCTGTGTAATACGGCCCATAATATGAGGTCAGGTTGCTGATGAACTCACTGTGATTAATCCTCCTGGCTGTACAAAGTTGCTACAAAGTTGCAGATAGGGACTTGTTTACATCAGCCGTCTCAGAAAGGAGGGGGTTGAGAGCAGAGACGGACTGAAGAGCTCAGGCAAAGTTTTTTGTGTCTTCAGCAGAAAGCAGCAGCTCAGAACTTGGGCAAGGAGACTGAATAGAAAATAACAACACATCAAATGTTTTGTTTGAGCAGAATACTCCCTTGACGTATACCAAGGGGGTACGGTACCTTGACAAAACCAGAAGTGGATCCAATAGAAGACAGAAGTACAAGTCCTCCCTTTATATTCCCCATCCTGTTTGTATCCACTTCTGGTTTTGGCACAAAAACTGCCAAGTGTGAAACCAGCATAAACAGGTATTTCTATGCTGCATCTGTATATAGTAGCTGTGTACGGGCAATAGCATAGCTGCACTGACCCTCCTTGTTCCCATCGCTGTCTATATCTATATAGCCATACCAGATACCATATTGGGTTCTAGAGATAGCGTCATCAGGTTTGGCGTCTGATAAAGCTATGAAGATACACAGCACAGTTGAGTATGTAGTGCCGGCGTGGCTGTGTCATCCCTGCTACTGCCCGTGCTTAGCTGAGTATAGGCAGCAAGAAGTTGTTCCTAGTGCTATGTACCTCTAATAGCTTAATCAGATGCCATTCCCAATGCTCTGTATCACTGGCATCAGGTGCAGCATCTCGGATCGCTATTCATAGACTGACAACATCAGGAGCAGGGAGGGACAGTGCAGCTATGCTACTGCCCGTACACAACTAGTCTCATGAAAATAAATTACAAAAACTCTTCATTTAAATAGTTACCAATTAAAATTATTTAAAAAAAAATTAAAAAAAAAGTTTTTAATTTTCACTTCAAGAATTGACATTGAGGATTCCACGTGGAACTATGCCCTTGCCCGTAAAAATTCAGAGGATTTCTTAAGAAATTTATCCTACCCATTCGCTCAGTGTGAACATACCCTAAGTGTGCAGCAGTGCAAATTCACAGTGCTGTGATTCACGGGGCCCCATAGCAAAAAAGTTTAAGGGCCCCCTCCCCTACGCACAACACAAAGCAATGCGCACATATATGCAGGCTCTATGATGTGGCCAAAAAAATAAAATCTCTTGTGGCCAGAGGCACTGACTCTGTCAGTCCACTGTTTTTAACTATAAGGGCCCATTAGGAGCCCTTATGGATAAATACATAGGTGCAGGAGCAGACTACCTTCTGCTTAACCCCTTATGTACTGAGTGTAAGTGACCCAAAGTTCAGAAGACAAGGAGATGTCTGCTTTACTGCTGGTGCACTGATAACCCCTGACCTCTGCGCATTTTCCTACTTTATTGCAGGCAGCCAAGAACAGAGGTCAGAGGTTATCAGAACAGTGAAGCAGAGATCTCTTTGTCGTCTGCTTGTTAACCCTTTTTTGTGTTACAGCATGTAAGTAAACATTTGGTCACTTACACACAGCAGTACATAAGGGGTTAAGCAGAAGGAAATAAGATAGCTCTTATCCTCTCCCCTGGGCCCCCCTGCTGCATGGGCCCCATAGCAGCTGCCTATCCTGCCTCTATGGTATCTACACCACTGCTCCTAGGTGATGACCTCCGATGGTGTAAAAAAAAATTTTTGTTCAAGGATATTTCCACATAATTTTTTGAAATTTATGAAACTTTTTGGGGGAAAACAGGAAGTGCGGTGACATCCCAGGCACACCTCTAACCTAAATGCAGTTGTAAACGGTTAAAGCTTATTCCTGGTGATCTGTCAGACCTATGATTTGCCTGCGCCGTTTTGTTTTCCAGAAATAACCCTTCCATAACACTGACGTTAATGCATTTTGTCTGCGGAGAGTGCCCCCCCCCATATACTCCCCCCCATCCTGCCTTCCTCCGTCTGTAATTACTGAGCCCGGCTCCCGTCCACGCAGACAAGTTCTCATTGGTCAGTGTCATCCTGGATACGCTGGAGAATTCTTCCTGACATGGATGTGACTGTAGGGACTTCATCAACACCTCCAAGGGGCTCAGCAGCCGAGCTCAGTGTCTGACGTGACAGCAGGAAAAGGTCCAAGGTGTATAGATCTGTTTTCTAAAAATGCCATCTCCAGGCTTCTCATCTCATCAGTATTCAGGAAGAGCTGTGCCAAGGGCACCGGGATTATCTGCCAGAGACCAATATGTATCTCTTGCAGTTTGCTCACACAGCTGAGCATTTCCACTTAATACTCCAGGAGAGACGGAATTCTTACTTAATACACTCATATACCCTGAAGTGTTATTTCAGGGATTAGTCCGGGTGAATTTAAAGGAGAACTAAACACCCCACCCCCCATGTATGGCCGATTTATACTGCGGCGCAAATTGTCATCTGCCCTGGGGCCTACACCATTCACCGCCTTATATTTCTTTGCTAATGTCTCCCATTGTAGTGTTATATCAGCACTACATGGCGGTATTATTTCGACTCCCTTGTCTGCTAAGTGTCTTCTGTAGGTATTATTAGATTTAGGTGCTGTATGATGGAATTGTTTAGGGTTTTCTATGAACTGTTCACTGTAAGACATTATTATTATTATTATTATTATTATTATTATTATTATTATTATATTTCAGCACTATATGGCGGTTTTACATCATCTTACCTGACGTGTTCAGTGTTTGATTCTTCTATAGGTATTACTAGGTTTCTCCATCTTCTACGAAGTGTTAACTGTAGGATTCCACTCTAGGTGCTATTATGTTTCAGCACTGTATGGCGGTATTATTTAGGATAGATATTCCTGTAAGTGATCACTGCAGGACTCTACTGTAGCTGTTTCAGCACAGTATGGCTGTATTATTCCGGTTCTATCCTCCACTGAATACTCACTGTAGGACTCCACTGTAGCTATTATTATGTTTCAGCACAGTATGGCTGTATTATTCAGGTTCTATCCTCCACTGAATACTCACTGTAGGACTCTACTGTAGCTATTCTTATGTTTTTATGCTGTATGTTTTGGTATGTATGGCGATATTATTTAGACTCTATCTTCTTATGAGTGCTCACTGTATAACCATATTGTAGGTATTATTCTGTATTTGTACTGTATAGCAGAATTTTATAGGGTATACTACCACAAGATATCCACTGTGTGACCCTGATGCAGCCAGTATTATGTTTTGGCACTGTATGGCAATATTATTTAGAGTTTACCCTTCTTTAAGTGCTCCTTGTATAACTCTAGTGTGAACATTATTCTGTTTTTGTATTGTATAGCAGAATTTTATAGCATTTACTAACACAAGATGCTCACATGCTTACAGTATAGCAATTATTATGTTTCGGCACTCTATGGGTGTTTTATTTAGGCTAGATATTCCAATTAACGTTCATTGCAGGACTCTACTGTAGGCATTATTATATTTTAGTGCTGTATTAGTCAGGCTCTATCCTCCACTAAATATTTACTCTAAGACTATACTGGAAGCATTATTAAGTTTTTATGTTGTATGGCGGTATAATTCTCTCTTCTGCACTCTATTCTTAAAATGCTCATTCCAGGACTCTGCAGTAAGTAGCATTATGTTTCAATACTGGACGGCGATATTAGTTAGGGTCTATCCTCCACTAAATGCTAACCATAGAATGTTACTGGACGCATTATTATGTATTGGTGATGTATGGCGGTATTATTTAGGCTCTATCTTCCTTTAAATGCTCATTGTATAACCCTAATGTAGGCATTATTCTCTTTTTGTACTGTATAGCAGAATTTTATAGGGTTTACTACCACAAGATGCTCACAGTGTAGCCATTATTATGTTTTGGTGATGTATTGTGGTATTATTTAGACTTTATCTTTCTTTAAGTGCTTATTCTATAACACTAATGTAGGCACATTTTTTTTTCCGTACTGTATAGCAGAATTTTAAAGGGTTTACTACTACAACGTGTTCACTGTGTGACTCTGGTTCAGCCATTATTATGTTTTGGCACTGTATGGCGGTATTATTTAGAGTTTATCTTCCTTTCAGTGCTTACTGTATAACTCTAATGTAGGCATTGTTCTGTTTCTGTACTGTATAGCAGAATTTTATACGCTCATAGCGTAGCCATTATTATATTTTGGCACTGTATGGCAGTATTGTTTAGGCCATATTGTCCACCTGTGCGTTGTGTGATTATACTGTAGGAATTATTATGTGGGTTTCTTACAGTATTGTGTTCTTATTTACAGGGGGGCATAAATATTTTATCTTTTATAGAGGTGTGAACAACCGAACAGCCATTGTTTTCCATTAAAACAAAGGCCGTTCTTTTCATACTGCAGTGATATGCACTGAAGTCAATAGAACAATAACTGTTGTTTTCACACAGTGCATTGCACTCATTGACTTCAGTGCAAACCATTGCAGTATCAAAAGAACGGACGTTGTTTTAATGGACACCCATGGCCGTTCTTTTAAAAAATAGTACGTTGTGTGAACATAGCCTTGTTCTTTAACCTGTGGCCTGACAGCCTTTGGCACATGTTGGCACAGTAGGTGCACTCTACCTAATGGCTTTGGCTTGCTCTGGATGAACATTTCCGGCTGTTAGGCCGTCTATCCTTTCCAGCCCTACAAACTAAGTTACCCCTTTAATTCTGAAGTAAACTAAACCTATTACTTCTCTATTGGCGAGATCACAAAAATCTATTTTCCAAAAACAAATATGGATCCAAGCTTGAAGTAGAAAAGCGATGCGTCCGTGTTGACATATTGCGTCTTATAAGTCATCCTCTTCCATCTGGCCTCACAGCTGCCACACGTTCCCATCTCCGTAATTAATGAGCGGTGTATGATATTAAGAACCCGCATTTCTTTATTAGAAGTTTTTCACAGTTTTTACTTCAGTTATTGGGTTTGGAGTTGAATAACTTCAAGGAGTACGTTAAGTCCCTAGGTAGACCTCCCGGTGTCCTCCAGAATCTCATTAGTCAAGAGGAGTATGAAGAAATGTGCAGATCAGCCGGAACATTAAAAGTATAAGAATAAGTGAATAACTTAAAGGGATAGTAAAAAAAAAAAATCTTTCAAATCAACTAGTGCTAGAACATGCAAGATAATTTACTTCTATTTAAAAATCTCAAGTCTTGCAGTACTTATTAGCTGCTGTATGTTCTGCAGGAAGTGATGTATTCTTTCCAGCATGGAGAGCAGAAGAGGTTTTCTATGAGGATTTGCGCCTGCTCTGGACAGACATGGACGGAGGTGGCAGCAGAGAGCACTGTGTCAGACTGGAAAGAAAACATCACTTTCTGCAGGACAAACAGCACCTGATAAGTTCTGGAAGACTTAAGATTTTTTAATAGAAGTAAATTACAAATTTCTTGCACCAGTTGATTTTAAATAATTTTTTTGTGAAAAACCCCTTTTAAATATCTGGTTACAATGGTGCCATCAAATATTTTTTTAAAAAAAATTTGAATTTTCACAGTTATTTAACATAGTTTCCATGTATGGCTTCTATTGTCTCTAGAATAGTCACCACTGGAAAAGTCTTTATTGTCAGTGTTAAAGTGATCATTGTTTAAAAATTTCCTTTTCAAATAAATAAAACATATAAGGTAAAGAAGTACTCCGGAGAAAAAAATTCTCTTTTTCTAACTGGTTACATAGCTTTGTAAATGGCGTCTATTTAAAAATCTCTTTCAGTACTTCTCAGTTGCTGTATGTTCTGCAAGAAGTGGTGTATTCTTTCCAGTCTGCTGACACCTATGTCAGGAACTGTCCAGAGCAGGAGAGGTTTTCTATGGTTATTTGCTACTGCTCTGGGAAGTTCCTGAAGCGGACAGAGGTGGCAGCAGAGAGCACTGTTTCACACTGGAAAGAATACACCACTTCCTGCAGGACGTACAGCAGCTCATAAGTACTGGAAGACTTGAAATGTTTAAATAGAAGTAATTTACAAATCTGTCTAACTATTTGACACCAGTCGATTTAAAAACACGTTATTTTCTCCAGAATACCCCTTTAGGCCTAATGGTAAGAACGAAAACTGCAAGATTTCAGATAGTAAAGTAGCAAATTAGTAAAAAAAAAAATCGCCAAAAATCCTTACACATATATGTTTAACATAATTTAACCCATAGTTCATCTTCTGGTGACACATTCCCTTTAAATGTTTTACTTCTGACTTCCATCTCAGTACATGAAACTACATCAGCCAAAATGGTAACTCAGCTCACTGCCTATACAAGCTGTATGGACCGTTGTTATTACTTAGGATTGGGATATAATATATATTGGGGGGTTTTTTGTTTGTTTTTCCTGCTGGATTCTAGATAGGCAGGACTACACAATGGCTGATTGGAAAGTGTAGAAATGATCATGTAGGCCAGGGCTGTTGAAACAAAATGAGAGCTGTGCTCTGACTGGTTGCCATGGGCAACACAGTGTTTCTTTGATAAGTGAGGCCTATATATAGGCCTCTAAAATGGCGTGTGATCTGTATATGGTGCACAGGCAGCCATTTTGATATTGCCAATCAGTTATACATAACTTATATTACTGATTCCCAGCTGTGTCCAACCTGTGTCCTACCACCTGTTGCAAAACTACAATTCCCATCATGTCTGGACCGCCAAAGCTTCGCTTTGGCTGTCCAGGCATGATGGGAATTGTAGTTTTGCAACAGCTGGAGGCCGGAAGGAACCTCATTCAACCTCTTCCAGGAAACTATTAGCCTGTGGGTCTCCTTCAGTCCTGGTCTTTGCAGCAGCTGTAAAGCACAGACACCCGTCAGGCCTACGCCTGGTCCGTCCATAGAATTTGTGACACTCTATATATCTCACGCTGTGTTGCTGTGCGGTTACTGTTTGCTATATTATATCATTAGATTTGCTTGCAGTCGGGTCTCAGCGCCAGCAATGTTAATCTCCACCTTGTCTTTGGATCTATCTGTAACACCTAATCCTAAGAGACTGATTAGAACCTCGCAGCACTTGGCAGCCACGCAGAACGTCTGATCAGCTCAATGTAAAATTTCTGCCTCAATGCTCCCTCCTGCATGATCCGGGGAATTAATGGACTGGAGTCAGCACTATGGCGACTCCACCTGACCCCGGACAAGAACACTGGGGAATTCACATAGGTTTTCTAGATGTATAACGTATAGACAGACAGTGCTTGTATATCCTGCAGTAATGGGGACAGGCTTCATATAAGAGGCAGGCGGTTTTATAATTGAAGCCATATGGCTAGGGCGACATGGCGACAACGAAAATGAGGAGGTGGTATACGTGGAGTTTCCATATACCCATATACACTTGAACCCCTACCACCAATGAACCTGCTGCATATACATGTTCTGACACTTAGGAGTAGGCATGAAATTGTGGATGGGGTAATCTTATGGGGGGGACATCACATGTATCAAAATGTGCCATAGGGTTACACCATGGAAAAGGGGCAGATTTGTCCCGTATCCCCCCACTTACCTGATAGGTAGGCAGGGGGGACTGGGTCAAGGCGGGGAGGAGAAGGAAGGGCCCCCTCCCGTGTCTGATTTATCACGATTTATGACTGCCCGCAGGCATAAATAATGGCACAAATGTACACCTGCCCCCGAGCAGGTGTAGTCTTGTTGCACAATGGCCTGGGCCAGTCTGATTTAAAGGGAATATGTCACTAGGTGTATGGTGCCTTAAATGAGGGCAGCATAAATTAGTGACAGAAATGCTGAACAGATTGGTGTATTACTTACATCATTCTGGTCAGTCGTTCTTCTAATATGCAGGAGAATAGGAGTCTTGTCACACCCCTCCCCCCACCCGCCAGCTGCTGATTGACAGCTGACTGCCTATACACAGCATGGATTGATAACTGCCAATAAGAAGCTGGTGGGCGGAGTTTGCTCATGCTTATGAATATCTAGAACAACTGTGCTCATGCACATAATGGAGAGGACTACTTATTGTCCATGTTATTCAGGAGGAGATCTCTGGATCAGCTGCACAGAACAATGTAAGTGACACATCATTCTGTTCACCTGCCACTAGTTTATGCGACCCTAAAATAGGACACCACAAACTTACTGAGTCTCTTTAAGAAGAGGCGTGCGCTTCTTAGTAAATCTGTCCAGGAAACTGGGGGAGGGGCTTTATTTAAGACTGGCGTACTCGTATACCAATCTTAATAAATGTCTCCCCATGGTTTGTAGCTGGCCACAGAAGCCAATAAGGACTTTTACATGGACTGTCTGCAGGGTTAGTTGTAAGGGGGTGGCACACTGCTGATTCTTCTCCCTTCCCTTCTCAGAGGGTGAGACTACCAATAGTGGCCTGAATTTACCATTAACCCCTTATCTTCCCTAGACCACTGATGGGGTTTATTACAGTTCAGTGCTCGGAAATGCTCTGCGGTGGTGGTGTAGGCGCATTGAGTGCTTCACAGTTGGACCCCCCCAAGGATAAGAAGTAAAAGCATATTCCCATGTCAGCTTATTATTCCCTATCCTAGGGCATAACAAGTTGAGATAGGAATACCCTTTTAAGTCTTTAAAACTAAGGGTCCTATTACACAGAGCGATTTTTAATGATTAACGATAAACGATCGCAAACGTGATTGTTTATCGTTAACCTGAAATAGTTCACCATATTACACAGGACGATAGTCGTTAGATACGATCATTATTAAATCGTTATTGCGATCGTTTATGCCTTCTGATCCCAGGAAAACAATGGGCAATGTGCTATTACACTGAACGATTAGTGAAAAAATGCGGAACTTGAGCGAACGAATGTGGAATTATAGCGAACGATTAACGATAATTTTAGGTTCAGATCTAAATCAACGATCGACACACAAACAATTTTTCGATTGTTGCCTGCAATTACACAGAACGATTATCGTTTAAATTCGAACGATATAACGATTTTTCACACGTTAATCGTCCCGTGTAATGGGGCCCTAATGCTGCGTTTACACGTAACGATTATCGTGCGAATTTGCGCGATAACGGTCGAATTCGAACGATAATCGTACGTGTAAACGCAGCGAACGATCGAACGACGCACGATAAATCGTAGATTTTGATCTTTCATCAGGTCATCAAATCGTTGTTCATCGTACGCAAAAAATTCGCAAATCGTTCTGTGTGAACAGTCGTTCGACGATTTAACCAATGTGTGAGATAGGCTTAAACGATCGCAAAACGATCGCAGTGCGAATTTTCGTACGATATATCGTACCATCTAAACGCTGATCGTTATAAAAAATAAATCGTAAATCCGACATCGCTAATCGTACGATCGGGCCAATAATTGTTACGTGTAAACGCAGCATAAGTCTTTACAAACTATGTAAAGTGCTGAGGAATCCGTTGGCACTATACAAATATTAAAGGGGTTATCCAGTGAAACTTTTTTTTTTTTTTTTTTTAATCATCCAGTGTCAGAAAGTTATATAGATTTGTAATTTACTTCTACTTAAAAATCTGAAGTCGTCCAGTACTTATCAGCTGCTGTATGTCCTGCAGGATGTGGTGTATTCTTTCCAGTCTGACACAGTGCTCTGTCCATGTCAGGAACTGTCCAGAGCAGTAGAGGTTTTCTATGGGGATATGGACAGTTCCTGACATTGACAGAGGTGGCAGCAGAGAGCACTGTGTCAGACTGGACACAATGCACCACTTCCTGCAGGACATAAAGCAGCTGCTAAGTACTGGAACACTGGAGATTTTTAAATAGAAGTGAATTATGAATCTATTTAACTTTCTTACATCAGTTGAATTGAATGAAAAATATTTTTGCTGGAGTACCCCTTTAAAAAACAACAAAGAAAAAACATTTTATTACAATAGAACTTAACCTTATATCTATAGAAACAACCCTGGTAGTGCACGCCGCCCCCGGTGTCTCCACATCTCAGTTGCTCACCAGTCCTCTGTATACTGCTCTTATAATACGTGGATGGGCTGTAGAGATGGGGATGTGAACGCTGTTTGACGCTCTATGAGACCTATGCTACATCCAGTGCCCATTCAGCTCATCACAGCGCACAATAGGTTTGGTTCACAATCCCTTGCCAGATGAATACAACAGTAGAAACAGACTTTGGTTTGCTACAATATATCAGTGCAGGTGGGAAATGTAATATCCAAAATATATTATTACTGTTTCATCTCTTTTTTTATTCACTGACAGTAAGCAGAGATGTGGAAAACGATGACATAAAGTATATGGAAAAGTAGAACTTTGTGTTCTTTTTATTTTCTAGAATCCATAAGAACTTTTCTTGGTGCTGAAAAGAACTGAATGTAGACATCAGATGTGGGTGTAACTTTAGGTGAGTTGGTTTATAACCGTTCTAATTTACTATTATTCTGAGGTTTTTGTATTATATCAACTTTTAAAGGGGAACTCCAACAATTTATTTCTCAAATCAACAGGTACCAGAAAATTATATAGATGTGTTATTTACTTCTGTTTAAAAATCTCCAGTCTTTCAGTACTTATGAGTTGCTGTATGTGCTGCAGGAAGTGGTGTATTTTTTCCTGTGTGACACAGTGCTCTCTGCTGCCACCTCTGTCCATGTCAGGAACTGTCCAGAGCAGGAGAGGTTTTCTATGGGGATTTGCTTCTGCTCTGGACAGTTCCTGACATGGACAAAGGTGGCAGCAGAGAGCATGGGTAAAAAATACACCACTTCCTGCAGGACATACAGCAGCTGATAAGTACTGGAAGACTTGAGATTTTTAAATAAAAGTACATTACAAATCTATATAACTTTCTAAAACCAGTTGATTTAAAAGAAAAAGATTTTCATTGGATAACCCCTTTAAGGAACACATTCAGCTCTGCTACATCTCAGCAAATTTTTTCGTTCTTCTTATTGACCAATCCTTTTCCCTAGGAGATATCCTGATCCTATACAGGGTTGCATCTTGTGTTTTTCCATATATTGTATATATTTTCTGGGGCCGGAGCTCATCTCAGTAACCATAGAGCAGCCCCTGCTAAGAGACATGGCAGCCCCTTAGCCTTGCACTTTCAGCATCCACTCAATAAAGTGATTTATAGAAACAATGAGAGCAATAAGCACCGCACCGTGGATTTTTCTTTCCGAGCTTAAACAAACCAGCGGGCGGTGTTGGGGAGTGTGCCGGCGTTTTCTTTCTCCGGGCAGAAGAAAGGCGCAGGCCTGCCGCTGACATCCAGTTGGCACGAGAGCAAATGATTTAAGATCAATAGTAAAATCAATGGTGATGCAGGCGCAGCTGACGGGAGAGGACGGCGGGCACCTGAGCGGTGACAGTGCACAGGGAGGCGCGCTATACAAGAGGCTGCCTCCCCGGTGTGAGGAGAGCGCTCCGCCGCTGCCTGCTCTTTATTGAAGCTGTAAAGCTTTTGTCATTTAAGCCACATTATGGCAGGAGACAGAGAAAAAAATTCTACAGATGCCAGTATACAAAGTGTACAGACACATGGCCGTCCCTGGGTGTTTAACCATATTCCAGAATTTTTCGCTTTTTCTTAAAGGGAATGTGTCGCCTCCATTTTATGTTACTGATTGGATCTTGATACTGAAACCTGTTCTTTTTTTTCTAATCTATTTCTATATTGTATTTTTTTATTTTTATATGTAGTCCATTATTATGGGGGAAGCAATTTTGCCTGAGCTGTTTATTTTACAGCATTTGGTAATATGCTTTACAGCAAGACTCATGGACATAGACACAATAAACATCTCCAGACCCTATTCTTTGTATGGGATAAATTTGTGAGCATGCTCTGTGACCTGTGCAAAAGTCATTTTAAAGATAGAGGGATATTTCTGCTTTTGCTGGATGGTATGGGTAGAATTTTATAATGTAGATTAAAGAGGTACTCCAGCAAAAACGTTTTTCTTTCAAATCAACTGGTGTTAGGAAGTTATACAGATTTATAATTTACTTCTATTTAAAAATGTTACATTTTCCACTACTTATCAGCTGCTGTATGTCCTGCAGGAAGTGTATTTTTTCCAGTCTGACACAGTGCTCTCTGCTGCCAGAATCCTGATATGGACAAAGGTGGCAGCAGAGAGCACTGTGTCAGACTGGAAAGAATACACCACTTCCTGCAGGACATACAGCAGCTGAAAAGTACTGGAAATTTTGAGACTTTTTAATAGAAGTAAATTATTAGACTTTATAATTTTAAAAATTGAAATAAATGTTGGAGTACCACTTTATTGTTTTTATACTGACCACAGGGTAATGCTCCACATTAACATCAATGCCCAGGTCGTTTTTAGACATCATAACGATCCCATAAGCAGAAGTCCCTATGCCTGCCCCCCTCTCCTCTGTCCCCTGCCGCTGTTACAATCTTGTGACAGCGGCAGGGGAGAGAGGGAAGAGGGCAGAGGGCAGAGCGCACAGCCGCGCTCCCTGCCTTCCTTCCCCCCGCGGCCTTCGTAGCCAGGAAACTGAGGCTACAATGGACACCGGATAGATAATTCTCCCTCTGTAGAGGGAGAATTCTCTCTTAGGAGCCCTATAGATGCTGCGGTCGTGCTGACCGCAGTATCTATAGGGTTAACTGTCAGCACCGGAGTGCGGCTCCAGTGCTGAGAGTTGCGGCAGGTCCCCGACCATCACTGATAGCCAGGACCCTCCGCGGATGACACAGGCGCAGCTTCTATGCCTGTGTCATCCTGCAACGCAAATAAACGTCGCTGCAGCTTCAGGCATAGGCTGCAGCGAAATTAATTTACTGTGCAGCGGCGGGAGGGGGATAATATTGCAAACAATTTTGGACTGCGTACAATCCAGATGTGACATAATTATATGCAAATCCTATTTTTTTTATTTAATGGGGAAAAATGGTATGCAAATAATCTCATCTCCAGAAGGAGGAAACCCGTCTTATACTGGTCCAACCAGTCTCCTCCAAAAGGATGAGACATCTCTAGACATTCATCTTCCTTCTTGACGAGAGCTAATTTGCATACAGTTTTTCCCATGGAGCATTGTCTCCTTACTCCAACTGGTTCTCCTCAATGAGAATCAGTACTGCCCTGGTGACTCTTCTTTTTGCAGGATACTCTGGTTTTGCTAGTATGAAATAGTTTGCAGGCTATCTTTCCTTAAAATATCAGTGACCCCCCCCCCTTTTCCCCATCACTTGTCTGTATTGCTTTATTGTTTGTTGTTATAGGATTGTTAAGGTATGCGGGAATGTTAGTGTAGCGTGTGGTATGATGTATAGCATAGGGAGCCTGTGCTGTATGTTGTACTATTGCGCTGAGTATGTATTGTCTTATTTATTTGACTGCGCTGCGTCACAGTTTAAGTATGCTTGACGACGACTGATTGTAATAAAGATATTTTCAATCAAAAAATCAGTAAGCAGGTATGAGGGACCAAAACACGGATCAAAATGCATCTTTTTTTTTAGCGTACACAAAAATGTGGTCGACCACGTTGTGGTGTACGTTAAAAAAAAACATTTGGATACGCTTTTTGTTCCTTTTTTTTTTTGTTATAATGGAAGTAGGGATGGTCCAAACCTGGTTCGGACGGGGTTCGTACGAACCCGAACCATCCGCAATGATTACCGCTGTCTGCCCGCTCCGTGCAGTGGGCAGATCCAGTGGGAGGAACACCTGGAAAACTGGGATACAGCCATAGCCATAGGCTGTATCCCAGTTTTCCAGGCGGTCCTCCCGCTGGATCCGCCCGTTGCACGGAGCGGGCAGACAGCGGGAATCCGATGCCGAGCGTTCGGGTTCAGCCCATCCCTAAATGGAAGTCAATAGAAAAACAGATCTAAACTGATGCACACAAATGCACCAGTTTTTTCATCCGTTTTTCTTCAGTTTTTTTGCATAAAACAGATGAAAAGACGCAGTGTGAACCCAGCCTTACACATTGGGGGAGATTTATCAAACATGGTGTAAAGTGAGACTGGCTCAGTTGCCCCTAGCAACCAATCAGATTCCACCTTTCATTTTCCAAAGAGTCTGTGAGGAATGAAAGGTGGAATCTGATTGGTTGCTAGGGGCGACTGAGCCAGTTTCACTTTACACCATGTTTGATAAATCTCCCCCATTTTCTATAGAAATCAGGACATAGTGGATCCTCTAGAAACAAGTAGCCACTTCTTGCTCAGTTACAGACTCTCCACAGTAAATCCTGAACGTCTTCCTAGGGTGCTTGGAATTTTTTATTTCCTATCTGAGACAAACCCTTCAATCCGGATATGGAACTGACTTATTTCATGATACTGATCTTATTTCACAACTCATTAACAGCGCGGGAACGTTATTAAAAACGGATTATAACCCGGCCTGGAGAATAATTAGCAATGTTCATCACTTGTGCTTTAATCCAATTTTACCTTTATGCAGAATATTATCCTGATGTACTGCCCCATCCCTCAGGTTCCCAGGCTCCTCTCCATACTTCCTCTTATTGTTTTCTCTTCTCTTTCCAACAAACTATTTTCAACAGTCTAATAAATGAACTGATACTAGTGAAGTTATTTTACTACCTTTCTGTGGTTTCTCCTCTGTATTCATTGTTCTACGTCCAGTTTAGTGTACATCCTCTAACAGACTTCTTTTTACTGCTTTACATTCTAGCCAGGAATTCAGCCAACGTAATCTCCCTCACAGTACAGTAATACCTCGGTTTACCTTGGTATTTGAACACTTTGGTATTTTAACTAAATTTACCCCTAAAGTTTTATTTGGTACTTGAACATTGTTCGGAGATAACTGTCAGCTGAAATATTGTTCGAGAACACCAAGGTTACAGGACCAGGGATTTCCCTCATAATGAGGGGAATCCCCGCTATAAACTGGTGTTCCTCACAGCAGAGGGAAAGGCAGGAACAGGTGGCTGTTTGAACTTACTGCGCCACTCCTGCTTCTCTCTGCTGCGGGAAATAGCTCCTCCAGCCTATCCCAGCTTCCTGGACCCTTCTCCAGGTGGTTAGCGCTAAAGCATGGGCACTACTGGCAAAAAGCAGGAGCAGCACAGCAAGTTCAAACAGCTGCCTGCTCCTGCCTTTGCTGCAGGGAACACACTATAAAGGAGCGGGGATTGCTCGGAATCCCTGCTCCTTTATAGTAAGAAGTGATGCAAGATGAACCGCTACTGATAATCTTTACACGCTGTGGGCCGGGCGCTCTGCACCTGACCCATGGGGTGTAAAAAAAAAAAAAAAAAAAAAAGACATTTACATTGTTCCCTATGGGAACACAGAGCTCAGTTCTTGAACTGCTTGGTTCTGGAACAGCCTTCCAGAACTGATTAAGTTCGAGAACAGGGGTATTACTGTATACCTTTTTTGACAATACCCATTCAATACCCACTACATTCATAAATCTTCTGCATAGTTTGTTGGCTGAATTCGCAACTAGAGTGTACAACAGGAACTGGAAGTCCATTACATGATGTAGAATAGGGAAATGAAGATAATCAAGAAGAAAGAAAGCCAACAGAATGATAGTAAAATCATGAGGTAGCAAAAATCATACAGTAAATTGGTAAAATATATTACCAGTAGGATATGGATACTGTCTGCTGTCCGTATACTTTACCAGGTCATATGGGTTACCCACTACTGAGATCATCCACAGTGCCCATAGTTTTGGTGATGGCTCCCATAGTTGTAGATGGCCTGGGGATGTTCTGCCTTGTATAATATGGTGAATGCGTCTTTCATTGGGGCCTGCAGACAATAGGCCATTGTTGTCCCACTTCCTATATCGGCTTTGCTCACCACTTGGACCTCTTCTTTCGTCTTCCAGGACGCGGGTCGCGGCTGATTGCTATGAAACTACATGCATCTCGGAGAGGGCTAAAATATTTATAGATCCTCAAAATGCAGCAAATCTCTGAAGCCGGGGGCTGTAATTGTCTTGGATGACATTCGCTGAGGCTACTTGGCCCCGGGAGCCGAGATTTAAAAGATTTAGACCAATGTAGGTGGATGACGTCTACACAGAAATAGCTTAAAGGCATAAAACTGTCAATCATTGCTGTAAGTATTATTGCCTCGAGATCAGTGAGTACAGGGGGGTGAAGAGAAGGAGGAGGAGGAAGAGGAGGAGGGGGGTCATTGATTGTCACACAGTCATCCCCACATGTCACCGTGGTTGGAGAAGCTCTGAACACTTCTTTCCATTGATCATGGAACGTCATTTCATGTGACAGTACTGCGGGGGGTTATACCGCCATACCATGCTTACTATTGATCACCACCTAGTGACGAATAATACCAAGATACACAATGGGGGAGATTTATCAAACATGGTGTAAAGTGAAACTGGCTCAGTTGCCCCTAGCAACCAATCAAATTCCCCTTTTCATTCCTTATAGATTCTTTGGAAAATGAAAGGTGTAATCTGATTGGTTGCTAGGGGCAACTGAGCCAGTTTCATTTTACACCATGTTTGATAAATCTCCCCCAATATTCCGATCCTATTTTCCTTACAGTGACAATATAGTGGTAGATATCATATAAGGTTGCAGTTACATCTAGTGACCACAGGGGGGCGTCTTCTCTGATCTGAGTTCTTTGCTTTCCCTTTCTTCCATCATCTGGTCCAGACTTTCTCTTCACACCCCAAATGCAGTGTTTCAGCAGAAGAGCCTTGCTGGGTAACTCACATTAGGTAGGGTTGCCCGGTAGGTAGACACATGCTCCCATTAGGTAGGTGGATAATTTAGGTGGGTTCCACCATTAGGTAAGTATGTCCCACTAGGTGGGTAATCTAGGTAGATTTCCTGTAGGTAAGTAGGTGCCCCCAGTAGGTAGACAGTTACTATTACATTAGGTAGATAGGTCCGCCAAGTAGGTATGTTATTTTATAGATCCCCCTGGCAACCTCTGGGCCCATACTATTAAAGTGGGCGCAAGTTAGCAGGGCAAAAATGTGAAACTGCCCCCATGTGTGCACTGATAGAAGCTCCTGAGCTCACTTCATAGCGCCGCCGGACCCACTGGCGTATTGGTCTGTGTGGTCACATGACAGCAATGGGGAAGGGTGTGTGTGTTCAGCATGGACCAGGAAGTGATAATCAAAGAGCTGTGCAGAAGGACAGTGACAGAAACTTCTCTATACAGCAGTGTGAATGGCTGAGTGTAAGTGCAGGCAGATGTGAAACACAAGGGCTGACAGAAATTGCAGGGAGTATGACGGGCACAGTATAGCAGCACTCTCTGTCCGGGGAGAGAGGGGTTACAGCTATGGAGAAATTACCTCCACAGTCCTGTCCCCTGATGCAAGCCCCAGCCTGAAGTGGATCTGCTATGATTTGGAAGGTGAGGGAGACTTCCTGGGTCAGGGAAGAGTGCTGTAGACCACGCTATGCAGACCATGCCCCTCCCCCACTTCCCCTCCTACCCAGTACAGGGAGCTTTTACACCAAAGCAATGCTATTACACCAAGTAACAATTTTGAAAAACTGTGAGCTCTTCTTGCAAAACGCTCTTAATCCAAATTACTCCTAAACCAAGGTACCACTTTATTTACTTTTCAGTCTGACGCAGTGGACTTATGTAAATGAAGTGCTATCTAGACACCCCAAATCCCACAAAAAACAGTTGGAGAGCAAAATATGCTGCATCCTAAAGGCTAAAAAATTAATTGTGTCCTTACAGGGATACAACATAATATAAGACATGCAGCAGGCTGCTTCCCCGTTCTGTATCACGATGTTGTGTGCAGATTGTTTATCTGGATATTTCAGGCCATCTAACCCCATATTATGAACTGTTGGAGAAGACGCGACCTCTGCGGCGTTTCATGTTATCCACGTTGCTGCATTAATCCATTCGGCCGATCCCGCTGTACAAGAATAATCCCGCCGTTCCAGGCCTGTGCTTAGATAGCGCTCCTTTAATGTCGTGTAAGATGCTCTGTAAAGATTAGTGGCTCCCCGGACCTGCGGCGCTCGCCAGGACGCCGGGGTTACTTGTCCTTATGTGATAAGAGGTGAAATATTAATGTAAAGCCGAGAGGAAGAAATGGAAAAAGACAGATGTTTGTGTCAGAGGTCGTGGCAAGGTCACACACTAGATTATTATTATGTGTAGTGTTTTATCGGTATAATCAGAGTAATGAGTGCAAACATTTCCTTACCAGATTCTGGACTGAGTTACGGCTTATGTTTCTATTTCACTCATGTCTTAAAGTTACACTACAATGAGTTTGCTTACCCTTTTAAAGCATATTGCCTATTACAGGGCTTCAGAAAACTTTTTTTTGGTTGTTTTTAAAGGGAATTTGTCAGCACCTGGGCCCTAAGGTGCTGACAGTGTGCTGTAGCTGGCAGTTCCCCAGTGAGCATGGTGCCTTTAGGTAATGTGTCCATGCAGTTGATTATGTACAATCTCAGGTCTCCTACTGTAATGAAGAGTCAAAGAGGAGTTGTTGCTCAGCATTTGTGCAGTATTCTGGCACTCCTCACCACTCCTTCCTCCTCCCTCTTCTTCATGAATAATCAATGCTTCTCGGCCTCCTGCTCACTCAGCTATCAGTCAGTATCTGCCAACAGAGGACTGATCTGCAATCAGATATAGTTGAATGTCCTAGCCTATGTTGGAGCTGTGGTCAAAAGGTAAATCACCTGTCTAGAGACCACCAGTAAGTCCTTCTGTGGTTCAAATACCCTTATGAAAGTGAAATATAGGTCTTTTTTATTTCTTTTCTCATTATTGTATCATTTTTAACAATGCAAAGAATTCCCAATCAGGTCCAAATTAGTTTAGGTTCTTTTTTTATACAATAATGAGAAAAAAAAATAATATATATATATATATATATATATATATATATATTTTCCACATCTGATTGCAAATTCTTCACACTTTTAGGCCGGGTTCACACTACGTATATTTCAGTCAGTATTGTGGTCCTCATATTGCAACCAAGACCAGGAGTGGATTAAAAACACAGAAAGGCTCTATCTACACAATGTTGAAATTGAGTGGATGGCCGCCATATAACAGTAAATAACGGCCATTATTTCAATATAACAGCCGTTGTTTTAAAATAACAGCAAATATTTGCCATTAAATGGCCGCCATCCACTCAATTTTAACCCCTTCCCCCAATATGACGTCGAGGGACGTCATGAAAAGCAGTGGCAGAATGCATCATGACGTCCCTGGACGTCATGCCTTCTCTGCCTCCCCCCTCTGTCCCTATCTGAGATCGGAAGCAGGAGGAGGCTGTGTCACACAGCCTCCTCCTGCTGCCACTGCCCGGAGGGGTGCCGTGCTCCCCCCATGACAGTTAACCCCATAGGCGCCGCGGTCGTTGTGACCGCAGCGTCTATGGGGAGATCTGCTGTCTCCCTCGCCGATCGGGCGGCAGGAGGAGGCTGCGGCACATTGCCTCCTCCTGCCGCCACTACTGATGTCCTCCCCAGGCCCCCCATGCAGCTCCCTCAGCTTCCCCTGTCCTCCCCGTGCCTCCAGCCTGCCGCCCGGAGCTTGCAGTGCCACCCCCTCCCGCCCGGCCGGCCGGAGCTTGCAGCCACAACCCCTGCCTGGAGCCTCCAGTCCCCCCCGCCGCCCGGAGCTTCCATTCCTCCCCCCGCCCGGAGCCTCCAGTACCCCCCGCCGGGAGCTGCCAGCTAGCCGACCCCCAGAGCCGCGCCCCCGGGTTACCATAGTAACCCAGACGCTACCCGGTGCGTCTGGGTTACTATGGCTAGTGACAATCAGGACCCTGCACAGTGCAGGGACCTGATCGTTAGAATGAGCTGTCAGTGTGTAACACTGACAGCCCATTCACTATATAATGCAGTACAGCACAGATCAGGTGCTGTACTGCATTATATATATACCTGTAAAAGTGAAAGTAAAAAAAAAACACACACACACACACACAAATAAATACATAATTAAGTAATTAAGTAATTAATTAAATAAATACATAAATATATACATAAATAAATAAATTAATTAAATATATAATATATATAATATATAAATAAATAAATATAAATATATATACACATTCCCCATTCCCCTTTATAAATGATCCCCTATGAATAAGATACACATATTTGGTATTGTCGCGTCCGTAATGACCCTGTCTATTAACCAGTTATATTAATTATCCCGTCCGATTAACGCCATAAAAAAAATAAAAAAAACTAACCAAAATGACAATTTTTTATTAATCCCGCCCCCTAAAAAATATATAGAAAAAAAGCTATCAATACGATACATGTACCCAAAAGGTACCACTAAAAATGTCAGATTATGCCACAAAAAAAAAAAATCTCTCACATAACTCCATTGGCAAAAAAATTTAAATATTACTGCCCTTACAATACGCAAGACACAAACAGTTTTTATAGTATAATTCCATAAACTATAACAAAAGTTATATAAAATGGATATCACTGTAACTGTACCGACCTGATGAATAACGATAATATGTCATATGTAACGTATAGTAAATGGCGTACAAAAAAATGGTGAAAAACAGCTGCTAAATTGTGTTTTTTATTTGTACCACCTCATAAAAAATGTCATAAAAAATGATCAGGGTGTCAAATGTCCCTCAGAATGGTACCGATGGGAACGTCAACTTGTCTTACACAAATATTTTGGCACCGCAAGGCCTCTGTGACATGGTATAATGGCTAAAAAAAAGTGAAATAAAAAAAGGCCCCAAAATTCACCAGGTCTCTGTCATGTCTGAGGCCTGTGGTTGAGTCAGGTGACGCACTGCGGCCACATATGGGGGATTTCTAGAAACAATGGAATAAGGGGAATAAATAGAGAGTGGTATTTCTCAGTTAGTATTTGCTGTGTAAGAGGAAAAAATGAATTAAAATGGAATATCTGCCAAAAAAATTTACATTTTAAATTTTGCCTCCAACTTGCTTAAATTTCTGTGAAACACCTAAAGGGTTAATAAACTTATGAAATGTTACTTTGCATACTTTGAGGGGTGTAGTTTTTACAGTGGAGGGATTTATGGGGGTAACTAACATACGGGCCCCACAAATCCACCTCAGAACTGAACTGGTCCCCAAAAAAATCTGAATTTAAAATTTTCCTGAAAATTTGAAAAATCGCTGCAAAATTTCGGAGCCCTCTAACATCCTAAAAAGTAAAAGGACGTTCACCAAATGACATCACCATAAAGCAGACATGTTGTAGATGTTACAGTAATAATTAGTTCATGTGACATGACTATCTTTCTTAGGAAAAGAGAATTTTGAATAGAAAGAAATGTACATTTTTCTAATTTTTGTGCAAATGTTGCGTTTTTTACAAAAAAATACTGAGTGTATCAACCAAAGTATACTACAAACATAAAGAGGAATATGTCACGAAAAAACAATCTCAGAATAACCACGATAGTTAAAAGCATCGCAGAGTTATCACTACATAAAGAGAGACAGGTCAGATTTAAAAAATAGTCCTTCGTCATTAAGGCCAAAACAGGGTGCGGAGGCAAGGGGTTAACATTGTGTGAACAGATCCTTTCTGTGTTTTTAATCCACTCCTGGTTTTGGTTGCAATATGAGGACCACAATACTGACTGAAATATACGTAGTGTGAACCCAGCCTTAAAAATGATACAATAATGAGGGGCGAAGAAAGACAAAAAAAACCCTTGTATTTAATTTCAATCAGGGGATTCGAACCAAAGAAAGAACTGCTGGTGGTCTCTAGATAGGTGATTTACCCCTAGACCACAGCTCCAACACATTTAAGTTTAGAGATTCAACTATATCTGAGTGTTTCTTTCAGACATAACCTGCCTACAGAGGACTGATCTTCAATCAGAGACACTGGCTGACAGCTGAGCAAGCAGGAGGGCGGGCAGCATTGATTATTCATGAAGAAAAGGGAGGAGGAAGGAGTGTTGAGGCGGTCAGAGTGCGGCACAAACAACTTCTCTTTGACTCTTCATTACAGTAGGTGACCTGGGATTGTACATAATCCACTGCACTGACAAATTACTGAAAGTCACCATGCTCTCTGGGGGACTGCCAGCTACAGCACACTGTCACCACCTCAGGTAGGGCCCGGGTACTTACAGATTCCCTTTAAGCTTTTCTTTACTAATAAACTTTATTAATAGGAACCTGTCACCATGATATTGCTTTTTATTCTATCAGTCTCATGTTATAGAGCAAGAGTAGTTGGGAAGGTTATATCTTCAGTAAAATGTAATTCCTTGAGTAATATCTCTAATTTTTCATGCTTAGGAGTCCAGTGGGCGGTCCTATCATTAATGGCACTGCCCATTGGACTTCTAAGAATAGAATGAGCAGGGATTTTGATTAATATATCGTAAATTATACTGATTATTTCCCGACAAAAATATATATAAATCTGCTTAGCTTTTCTAGCTCTATAACATGATGCTGATTGATTACATAGCATTTACATGGTGACAGGTTCCCTTTAAACTCTTTTTCAGTTCTACTAGAGCTTAGAACCTCCCAGTCACCCTTAAACCTAAAAAACCTATATTAGCCCCTTGGCTGCCTTGGCATACCAATGGCACTTGCATTGCAGGGACACTGATCAGCCTTCAACCTTTGTCAACCCACTTAGGTGGAGAGATGAGTGAATTTCGGGTTCGTCTGAACGCTCTGAGAGCCCGAGTGTGGCCGAAATTCACTCTCATCTCTACTTAGGTGCCATAGGTGATATTGACTGTGGCATCTAAGGGGATAAATGGCCAAAACAGGTGTTATATCTGATCCTGAAGTTCTGCAACCTTCTACTAAGCTTTGCATTTTACTCTCCCATGATTTGCAAGACCTACGCTTGCTGTTAGCGAATGGAAACAGTCTTATTTACATGCAAAGGTTGCGAACATTTGAGTTTTATTTTTGTTTGTTTGTTTTCTATTTTTAGCTGTATTGGGTAAAATAACACATAAGCCGTACCCCTGTCGTCTACTGGTCTCCTGCTGGCCTCTGTTCACATTGTCACATGACTGCTGCAGCCAATGACTGCCCGGGACAGTGATGCCAGTATGTACAGCACATGGTGTCTACATCAGCCAAGTGTCAGTATAACATCCTGTATCCAAAGACTAGCAGAGGATCATGGGAATGTCAGCACTGAATCAGCAGGGGATATAGAAGGTGATTATGGGCTGATGGGTTATTTTAGCTATTTTAGCTCAGCTGACTTTTATTCTCAGAGCTGAGGGTTTGTATCCAGTCTAGACAGTCCGGCATGAGACTCTGTTTGTGCTTCCAATATACTTGTCTCACAAAGAATTTCATAGACTCGATACATTGTTGCAAACCGCAGCACTGGGAAGTATTAGCTGTGTACAAGGTTTCAGCTTCGGGATCTAAATAAGAATCTTTCCATTCATTGACAGAAAGCAGACATTCCGATATATGGTAGCACTAAGCATGTAGCACTATTTAAAGGAGAAGTCCAGCGAAAATTTTTATTAAAGTATTGTATTGCCCCCCCAAAGTTATACAAATTACCAATATACACTTATTACGGGAAATGCTTATAAAGTGCTTTTTCCCCTTCACTTGCTACTGCATCAAGGCTTCACTTCCTGGATAACATGGTGATGTCACTTCCTGGATAACATGGTGATGTCACTTCCTGGATAACATGGTGATGTCACGACCCGACTCCCAGAGCTGTGCGGGCTGTGGCTGCTGGAGAGGATGATGGCAGGGGGATGCTCAGTGTCCCTCCAGTGCCCTGTGTCCCTCAGTGTCCCCCTGCCATCATCCTCTCCAGCAGCCACAGCCCACACAGCTCTGGGAGTCGGGTCGTGACATCACCATTTTATCCAGGAAGTGACATCACCATGTTATCCAGGAAGTGACATCACCATGTTATCCAGGAAGTGAAGCCTTGATGCAGTAGTGAAGGGGAAAAAGCAGTTTATAAGCATTTCTTGTATTAAGTGTATATTGGTCATTTGTATAACTTTTGGGGGGCAATACAATACTTTAATAAAAATTTTCACCGGACTTCTTTAATCTCCAGGAACAGGTATGAAGAGCATTCATATAGTTGGCAACATTGTCCGCTTGGCATCAGAGCTCCCTGGCACCCTAGATCCCATATAAAGAATCTATACCAGGAGACTGACAGGGCAAGGATATGATAGAAGTTGTGATACCTAATATACAACGATGCTACGCAACTAATGCAGAACTAAAAATATATGAATCACTCAAAATTATAATCTTTCCCTTATAGTCAAGTCTTGTTACTGCCTCTGTTATATTGTGGATTGACTGGTTTCAGAAAGTTATATAGATTTTTAATTTACTTATATTAAAAAATCTCCAGTCTTCCAGTACTTATCAGCTGCTTTATATCCTATATGTAGTGGTGTATTCTTTCCAGTCTGATACAGTGCTCTCTGCTGCCACCTCTGTCCATGTCAGGAACTGTCCAGAACAGGAGATGCTTTCTTAGGGGAATTTACTACTGCTCTGGACAGAACAAAAGAGCCAATAGAAGTGAGCTCATACAATACCAAACAAGGCAAGAAAGCCGTCGGGCACCCCTGGTAATCACCTACAACACCCCCCCCCACACACCCCCCCCCGATATGAGAAGCTGTCAGTGTCACTAGTGCTGCATCCTCCTCTGATGTCTATATATTACATGTTACCAGTAGAATAGACATTACACTGGGGGAGCTGTCTGTGTCACTAGTGCTGCAGCTTCCCCTGATGGCTATATAATACATATTACCATTAGAATAGACATTACACTGGGGGAGCTGTCTGTGTCATTAGTGCTGCAGCTTCCCCTGATGTCTATTTATTATTATTATTATTATTTATTTTTAAAGTGCCCTTGATTCCAGAGGGCTATACAAGTGATAGGGGTTAACTATGTATTACATGTTACCATTAGCATAGACATTACAATGGGGGAGCTGACTGTGTCACTAGTACTGCAGCCTCTCCTGATGTCTATTTATTATTATTATTTATTTTTAAAGTGCCCTTGATTCCAGAGCGCTATACAAGTGATAGGGGTTAACTATGTATTACATTTTACCATTAGCATAGACATTACAATGGGGGAGCTATCTGTGTCACTAGTGCTGCAGCCACCCCTGATGTCTATATAATACATGTTATCATTAGAATAGACATTACAATGGGGGAGCTGTCTGTGTCAGTAGTGCTGCAGCCTCTCCTGATGTCTATTTATTATTTATTTCTAAAGTGCCCTTGATTCCAGAGCACTATACAAGTGATAGGGGTTAACTATGTATTACATGTTACCATTAGCATAGACATTACAATGGGGGAGCTGTCTGTGTCAGTAGCGCTGCAGCCAAAGCACAGTGTCACCGAGCGAGCTGGGATAGCTGTCACTCACTGCTTGCTCTGCTACACTGTTACTGGAGCAATGTGTCTTAATGTGTCACATGGCTATGTGGGCACTGTGACTGACACTTTTAGGCACACTGTGACTAGGAATGCTATTGGGGTTACTTTTAAAGGGGTCTTCCAAAATTTTAAAAACATGGCTTTTTTTTTTTTTTTTTTCAAAAAGCAAAAAAAAAAAAAAAACACTACCTCTGTCCTCAGGTTTGTATTTTGTGTTTTTGAAATCAACGCTATTGAAGTAAACTGAGCCATGTTGTAATACCACACACAACCTGAAGACAGGAGTGGCGCTGTTTTAGGAAGAAGGCGGACATGATTTTTTGACTAATTTTGGATAACTTCTTTATATTTTTTGCACTTTTTAAGCCCACTGTATCCCTGAAAAGTCATTGTAATTCTCTAGATACCAGCATGGCACTGCCCAGGACACACAGCTCAGACGTTACCCCCACGTATATGACTGAACCCATAAAATGTGATTGTGGTATCTTTAGGAGTGACTATAGGAAGCCCAGGAGATGGATGGAGGGCTATGCATGGCTGATTTGGACATTTGGAGGGGCGGCCTGTGCCCACCCTGGGCTGTATCTCTGGGTGGGTTGCAGTGTCAGAGATTCTGCTGTGTGAACATGTGTGGGAGAGGCTTAGAAAAACATTCCATCCTGAGCAGAGATTGGGGAGGGGGAGGGCGGCTGCGGCTGAAGTCATGTATTTTTTAGGAGAGGGTGTTTGTGGATACAACATGTTCCTAATTCTGTCTTCTCTCCAAGCTGAATTACTGCTGGCAGGGGCACGGGGCAGATGATCCCTCGGGCATCAGACGGGCATTTTTAGGGGTATATTATAGGCATTATATAAATAGATGTTATAATATGATTTACTAGGTTTGTCGTCTACAGGTCGATGCAATGTGCTGCACCTGCTACATCCGAGAATATGCAGAATAGCATTGCTACAGGGTCTGGGATCATCTACACCATCAAGCTTTACAGATGTTTGTTAAAGGGGAACAACTTTTTTTTTCTTTCAGATCAACTGGTGTCAAAAAGTTATATTGATTTATAACCTACTTCTGTTTAAAAATCTCAACCCTTCCAGTACGTAGTAGTTGCTGTATGTCCTGCAGGAAGTGGTGTATTATTTTCAGTCTAACATGTTACATTAGAATAGACATTACACTGGGGGGAGCTGTCTGTGTCACTAGTGCTGCAGCCTCCCCTGATGTCTATATAATACATGTTACCATTAGAATAGACATTACACTGGGGGGAGCTGTCTGTGTCACTAGTGCTGTAGTCTCCCCTGATGTCTATATATTACATGTTACCATTAGAATAGACATTACACTGTGGGGAGCTGTCTGTGTCACTAGTGCTGCAGCCTCCCCTGATGTCTATATGTTACATGTTACCATAGAATAGACATCACACTGGGGGGAGCTGTCTGTGTCACCAGTGCTGCAGCCTCCCCTTATGTCTATATGGTACATGTTATATAACACTGGGGGTAGCTGTTTGTGCTCTCTGCTGCCACCTCTTTCCATGTCAGGAACTGTCAAGAGCAGTAGCAAATACCCACAGACAACCTCTCCTGCTCTGGATAGTTCCTGACATGGACAGAGGTGGCGGCAGAGAGCACTATGTCGGACTGGAAAGAATCCACCACTTCCTGCAGGGCATACAGCTGCTGATAAGTACTGGAAGACTTGATATTTTTAATTAAAAGTAAATTGCAAATGTATATAACTTTCTGACACCAGTTGATTTGAAAGAAAAAAAAAATGTCTCCGCAGTTCCCCTTTAAAGACAATATCATGGAGCATCTATGAGCAGAAATGACTTCCTTCCTCTTTTCCTCTTCCTGAGCTCCCTGCAGAGCTGTGATGATACAGATAGCCACATGACACATATATAATATGCATTGGGTGTCTGTCAGCAATACCACCACTAGAGGGAGCTCAGGAGAAGGGCTGACCTTAGGGGAGCTCTGATGATGTAACTGTCCATATAAGGTAAGTGTCCATGTATGGGCAAATACATTATCAGTCACTGGGGGCGGGAAGCCACTGTAGTCACTGATTGGCTGAGCATGAAGTTCATCAGCCGGGACGGGCATTTTGGTGGGGGATCAGGCAGGGCACCGCAGGCTCGGGGAGAGGTAAGCAATGCTTCAATGTTATTTCCTCCCCTGCTGGCTCTGAGATTATGCCACCGCCGGACTTCTCCTTTAACCCTTTAAATGTGCTGGTTTTTGCTGAATCAGATCTGAAGTAGATTACAATATAAAGGGGGGCGCAATTGCAAGAAAGTCTATGGAGAGTTTTCTCTCTGCTGTGGTGAAAAGTGGTATTGCAAGTAAGTAGAGATATCTATCTGTGTGTGATATGACAGGGAGATGGTGATGTAGGCTGGAGGGGCGGGCCAGAGATGGTGACATCACTCAGGGGGTGGGGCTAGAGCTCAGAGACAGTATGCAGCCACGCCTCCTGTGACATCAGAGGATGATGCGTTGTCTATTATTTCAGATTGGTGCCAGTTTAGCGCAGCCTTACGGGACACTGGATGATGACAGCTACTGTATAGAATAGCAAATAATTGTCTGACATGAGGATTAATGTGTCTACTCCCACAAGCTGAGGATGAGCAGGTGGAGCGTCTCATCACAATAACATATATATATGTAGGTGGGGCTCTGAATATCATAAACAGAAGTCAATCACCCGGTGATCAGCAGAATAATAGATCAGCAGCGTACAGGATTAAACAGAGCAGAGGCATGAAAACTTATGTTGTGGTCCTCACTGGCTTCCAGAGTCTCAGACAGAAAGTAACACTCTCTCAGGGCTAACGTCTATGTCACTGAGAGGGTCATCCCCTTCTTTATCTGTTTCCATCATGGAAAACAGTCGGGCAGCGTACTGACACTTATTGAAGAGAATTGGCAATGCTGCATGGGAAACAAATATGCAAATGACCTAACTGACACTGATTAATAAGGAGAGATCCGCCTTCTCCCACCCTCTGCCTATCCAGAGCCACCTGCGTCTATTTGAAACAGCTCTGCTAGCTTCGCCCTGCCTGAGCATTGTTGCATCTTTGCATATGTAGCAAAGGTGTTTGTCTGCTATCCCTGTTAAATTTCCTTGTATCCTGACCTGTGCCTGTTCTCTGGATAATGCTTTCCGCATGACCCTCGTCTGTGCCGTCTGCCTCTCCCACTGTTGATTCAAGATTGTCTAACCTTCTTCTGAAGCTGCTTGCCCTAACCCTTCACCTGTCTGACTACGACACCTGTCTACCCCTGGTACTACGTTGCCTCGCCTGCTGACCATGTATACTTGGCCTGCTCCCCGGTGCCTTGCCCCGATTCTGCCTGGTTCTTAGGAACCAGCTGCCGCTCACACTGGGACCACACTTGTGGAGCGACCTGGTGCCCTCTAGCCGCAGAAGTCCAGCTTCCACATCCTTAAGCATAGGCCCCGCCTTCTCAGCGGTCATTGGTATGGGCTGACCTAGAGTGGGTGGGGCCAAGACCTTTATGCTGTCCTGTTCCAATGGCCGTTGAGGGGGGTGGGGCCTAAGCACTGATGTTGTCACTGGGGGAGGGGCGATGTGAGCGGGGCTAAGTGGTGCTTTGGCTGTGAAGACCCGCCCAGGTAACATAATCCACAGATGATAAAAGATCACTTTTTAATGGAACAAGCACTATAAGGTATGGCATAAAATAAGGTATGAAAACTGGACAGTTCCTGACATGGACAGAGATGGCAGCAGAGAGCACTGTGTCAGACTGGAAAGAATACACCACTTCCTGCAGGACATACAGTAGCTGATAAGTACTGGAAGACTTGAGATTTTTTTAATAGAAGTAAATTACAAATCATTCTAACTTTCTGACACCAGTTGATTTGAAAGAAATTTTTTTTGGGTGAACAACCCCTTTAAATAGTCATAGATCTATCAGTGAAGGCTGGTGGGGTGGAGAAGAGTCACCCTGATGACTCAAGGTCCAGAGACCATGAAAGTGATGACAGGTTCCCTTTAAATAGAAACTAAATCCCTTGTCTACACAATTTATTGTTCCGGCACTGCTACACGTGAATAAGCTGCTGACTGTTGCCCTTTAAGAACTGTCCATTCTTATTTTCCTGTGTTCATCATATAGGGATGACATTTATAGCTCACAGGGGCCGTGTCCCTTGACAAATATGATGGTAGATCCCACAATTGTCTAGGGGGGGCGGAGCGCAGGGCATACTGTATGTACTTGCATCAGCATTGCATGGAAAGCAATTCATAACCAAGGCATACCACTGAAATCATGGGGTGGTTATTGTTTTAAGGGGTAGTGCCAGATGTGTGTAATTTAAAGGGATAGTTCGCAAAAAATTTTTTTATTTTAAATCAACTGGTGCCAGTAAGTGCCAGAGATTTGTAATTTACTTGTATTAAAAAATCTCAAGTCTTCCAGTACTTATCAGCTGTTGTGTGTCTTGCAGGAAGTGGTGTATTCTTTCCAGTCTGGAGAGCAGAAGAGGTTTTCTGTGGGGATTTGTTATTGCTCTGGACAGAGGTGGCAGCAGAGAGCACTGTGTCAGATTGGAAAGAATACAACACTTCCTGCAGGACATACAGCAGCTGGAAAGCACTGGAAGACTTGAGGTTTTTTAATAGAAGTAAATTACACATCTCTGCCACTTGCTGGGTCCACCTGATTTGAAAGATTTTTGGGGGGGTGAACAACCCTGTTAATTGTATTAAAGGTGAAGTGCGTCGGAAATTTTTATTAAAGTATTGTATTGCCCCCCCAAAAGTTATAGAAATCACCAATATACAATTATTACAGGAAATGCTTATAAAGTTCTTTTTTCCCTGCATTTACTACTGCATCAAGGCTTCACTTCCTGGATAACATGGTGATGTCACTTCCTGGATAACATGGTGATGTCACTTCCTGGATAACATGGTGATGTCACTTCCTGGATAACATGGTGATGTCACTTCCTGGATAGCATGGTGATGTCACTTCCTGGATAGCATGGTGATGTCACTTCCTGGATAGCATGGTGATGTCACTTCCTGGATAACATGGTGATGTCACTTCCTGGATAACATGGTGATGTCACGACCCGACTCCCAAAGCTGTGCGAGCTGTGGCTGCTGGAGAGGATGATGGCAGAGAGATGCTCATCCTCTCCAGCAGCCACAGCCTGCACAGCTCTGGGAGTCGGGTTGTGACATCACCATGTTATCCAGGAAGTGACATCACCATGTTATCCAAGAAGTGACATCACCATGTTATCCAGGAAGTGAAGCCTTGATGCAGTAGTAAGTGTAAGTAAAAAGCACTTTATAAGCATATCCCATAATAAGTGCATATTGGTAATTTGTATAACTTCTTGGGGGTAATACAATACTTTAATAAAAATCTTCACCGGACTTCTCCTTTAAATAAAAATCTCATGTCTTCCAGTACTTACCAGCTGCTGTATGTCCTGCAGGAGGTGGTGTATTCTCTTCAGTCTGACACAGTGCTCTCTGCTGCCACCTCTGTCCATGTCAGGAACTGTCCAGATCAGTAGCAAATCCCTATAGAAAACTTCTCCTGCTCTCCAGACTGGTAAGAATACACCACTTCCTGCAGGACATACAGCGGCTAATAAATACTGGAAGACTGGACATTTTTTTTTATAGAAGTAAATTACAAATCTCTAGCACTTGCTGGGACCAGTTGAATTGAAAGAAAAATAAAATTGGTAATCAGCCCCTTTAAAGTGGATGTGTATAGCTGGAAGATGGGGTCCCCAATGGAGGACAAGCTGCCTATTAGGGTATTAAAGGGGTTAAGTATAGCAGATATAGCAGTAGACATAGTATAGCAGATATACACTTTATGATGGCGTACTACTAGAAAATTAATATATATATGTAAATGATTGCACCTAATGAGGGTGATTATAAAGGTACTTGGCATTCTGAGGTTTTTCTGCTTTATTCCTGTCTATGGGTCACATGACTGTCTAATATACCCCCCACCCCTTTCCCACTTGCCTCCCAGCTACACAAACACACCCAAAAACAAAATAAACACGCCACACCTAGAGGATAAGGCCAAATCATGTATTTAACCTTCCACTGTAAATCACATCCCATCGACATGGTACACGTGGATCATAGCCACAGCTCATCTCTGCCGGTGGATGAGGTCAGTTTGGGCCTCCGGTAGCTTCTCCTTTGATGACTAGTACGGATAGTGAGGGGGATTTATCAAACATGGTGTCAAGTGAAACTGGCTCAGTTGCCCCTAGCAACCAATCAGATTCCACTTTTCATTCCATTAAATTTAGGACAATAATTGCATCACCTGCCGAACAAACCCCAGGACAGATCTTGGATTAAAAGCAGCTATCTGAAGGTACAAGTGGTTTGGGGGGTCAGATTGTGGATACAGAGTCACTATATTGTGAAAGATAACAAAACTCAAAAATAACAGAATTGTTTTTTGTTTTTTTTGTTGGTTTCTCCATGTATTGTATGAGAAAATAAAGGATGCTATTAAAAGAAAAACTTGTTCCACAAAAAACAAGCCCTCAAAGGAAATGACTGCTAAGCAATCATATGACCTTTTTTAGGGGTAGAGGTACTGGCATAGCCAACATGGAGGCAGACCACGCATCTGCTATGGGGCCTGTGCGACAGGGGACCTGGGCTGCTTTGGCGAAACGTGGTCTGCCTGCATGGTACATCTCACTCCAGCATCCCAACCCACTCCCCAGACAGCCAAGAGCCCAGACAGCATCACACCCGCCCCCACCGTCTCTGTCAGTCTCTGTCAGTGCATCACCCCCTCCCCCCCAGACTGCCTTGGCTCACACCGGTCCCCTGCCCTCTCGCACCGCCATACAAATGCTTTATGCTCCCCTAAACTGGCTCAATTCCCCCGGTGCTCGACCAACGTCACTCACTCGTGCGTCAGGGAGCCGGGAGAATGAAGTAAAGCTGTAGACTTCATTGGGCTGAGTGAGTATAAGGGCATGGGGTGGGGGGGAGGTTGCCAGTGCCTGACTGGCGAGGGAAGGCGGGGAGGCCTACAGTATTCATGGGGCCCCATGCAGTTTTTTTACTATGGGGCCCCATGAATCCTAGCTACACCCCTGGGTAACGGTATAAATGTTGCAGTGCAAATTTGCAACACAATTGTGCAGATCTTAGTACAGATTTATTGCAAATTTTTCACTATAAATATTTCTGAGAATTGTGAAAAAAATAAAGAGTAAAGCCAAGAGATCTAGAAGGATGCTCCAGAATTTTTTATTTTATTTTAATACATTGCTTTAATAACGTTTTATTACTTATAAATTCAATACAACAAATGTATAATGTTTTATTTATCTATTATTATAGCTTGAATGGCAGCAGGAAGGGGCGGCATGGGCCTCTCTGCTGCCACCAGTGGTTGGGTTGGGAACTGCAAAGCTGCCCTGCTCTAAGAGTTGCTCCTGATTCGGCCTCTGTATCTTGTATATTCCTCTGTATTTGTTCCTGTTACAGTCTGTCATTTACTTTATTCTTGAAGTGTTTTTTTTTTGTTTGTTTTTATGTTATGTTCTATATGTTAACCCCTTATCATATATACAGAGCTCTGTAATCAGTAATAATAACACTAAGGCCGGGTTCACACTACGTAAAAAACACGGCCGTATTTCAGAAAAACGGCCGTGATTGCGCAAACGGCCGGTTTTATGAAATGCGGACGTGTTTTTTTACATAGTGTGAACCCGGCCTAATAATACATATACAGCACACAGGGGGAGGGTGGCTGTCAGTAGTGGTGTGTGTGGCAGTGGCACCTTGCAGTACCCGACACAGGCAGCAGAGAGGTCTGTGTTGTCTCTTACTTCTGCCACTCAACCTAGAAGAATAGTAAAAGAACCTATGAAGTTGTTTTTGTTTTTTACAATGTAATATAACTTTTTTTTTTTTTTTTTGCTATTTTCTGTGTGAGTTTACCTTATACTGTCAGGGGTGTTTTTTTGTTTTTTTTTTTGTGGGGGGGGGGGGATGTGTTCCAAGGCAATTTGGTATTATATTGTGTCCTTTGACAGGGAAAAGTTGTGTAGAAAAAAATTTAAATAAAGATTTTATTTTTTAAATTACTTTATTAAAGCTTTATTCTCTCCGGAGTACCCCTTTAAATTTTGCAATCATAGATGTTGCATTTAATCTGCCACTAATCTAAGGCATCCTGTACCAAATCTGCAATGTTTCCAATGTACATGACGATGCAGAGGTCAGGTTCTGCGCTGATATTATTCTTTCCTAAGTGATTTCTTATAGTCCAGGATCCAGATGAAGAACTTGCGGCATATCCACTATGTGTGAACATACCCTTCAGGCTAGGGGTAGGGAACACTGGCACTCCAGCTGTTGCAAAACTACAACTCCCATCATGCCTGGACAGCCTTCGAGTTGTAGTTGTGCAATAGCTGGAGAGCCCAGGTTCCCTACCCCTGCTCCAGGCTTTGCCCCAGCAGTTCTGGCTTTGGTACATTCCTGTACATTGTATGAGAAGTCTCGCCCAGCTCGGGGATAGGAGCGCTGCTGATGAGAGATGGCACAGCACATAGTCCCACACAGAGCCCAGAGCTTAATTGTACAGGTGGACGGGAAGGGCTCCGCGCCAAATACTTTTGGTTACGAGGGAGTGGTGGGAGTACATTCATGTAACCACTCCTAGGGAAGCCTCGCTCTCTTCATACAAATCAATGACAATTTCCAGTCCACCCCCCCCCCCCCCCACTGATATTTTTCCCACTTTTGGAACAAACCAGCATTTCTATAATAGCTGCCTGCTCCGACGGACACGGCTTAAAGGTCAGTGCAATGATTTCTCCTACAAGCCGGAGTATTACAGGATCTCTGCTACCCTCACTGAACGCCTCGCTGCTGCTGCTGCTTATACTGCAATAAAAGAAAGAAAAAATTACAAGCTAAAAGGGATTACGGCAGATAGGATGGAAATCCGGCTGGGAGATGGAGTTTGGATGATCGGGCCGGGTGGCTGTGTGCGGGGAGAGTGTGCCGGGTTTTATAGGATGATCTGTGCGGTGTGAATTATGCTGCTGCTGTCAGGGCATGCTGGGAGTTGTAGTTCTAAAAGTTGGAGATCATTGCTTTATAGTGGATAGCGGGTGAGTTGTATGATTCAGGAATAATAATAACAATGCATTAAAAAAAATTCCTTTAATCCAGCAACAAATTCTGATAATCCGGAACTTGTCTCATGCACAATACTGTGATGTGACCAGAAGAGACAATATTGCATTTAGACAATTATGGTTGCATGGGCAAAAATTACTGCAATGCAACTCTATTTATTTTTAATAGGTACAAGGAAACTCTATTTCCATTAGCTGCAATGCAACTCTATTTATTTCCATTAGCTGCAATGCAACTCTATTTATTTCCATTAGCCGCAATGCAACTCTATTTATTTTCATTAGCTGCAATGCAACTCTATTTATTTCCAATAGGTACAATGCAACTCTATTTATTTCCAATAGGTACAATGCAACTCTATTTATTTCGAATAGGTACAAGGAAACTCTATTTCCATTAGCTGCAATGCAACTTTATTTCCATTAGCTGCAATGCAACTCTATTTATTTCCAATAGGTACAATGCGACTCTATTTATTTCCAATAGGTACAATGCAACTTTATTTATTTCCAATAGGTACAATGCAACTTTATTTCCATTAGCTGCAATGCAACTCTATTTATTTCCATTAGCTGCAGTGCAACTCTATTTCCTTTAGCTGCAATGCAACTCTATTTTTTGCCATTAGCTGCAATGCAACTCTATTTATTTCCATTAGCTGCAATGCAACTCTATTTATTTTCTTTAGCTGCAATGCAACTCTATTTATTGCCATTAGCTGCAATGCAACTCTATTTATTTCCATTAGCTGCAATGCAAATCTATTTATTTCTAATAGGTACAATACAACTATATTTATTTCCATTAGCTGCAATGCAACTCTATTTATTTCCAATAAGTACAATGCAACTTTATTTATTTTCATTAGCTGCAATGCAAATCTATTTATTGCCATTACCTGCAATGCAACTCTATTTATTTCCAATAGGTACAATGCAACTCTATTTATTTCCAATAGGTACACTGCAACTCTATTTATTTCCATTAGCGGCAATGCAATTCTATTTATTTCTAATAGGTACAATACAACTCTATTTATTTCTATTAGCTGCAATGCAACTTTATTTATTTTCAGTAGCTGCAATGCAGTGCGATTTAAAGGAGGTGTCCATAGTTAGAAAAACATAGCTGCTTTTTTCCCCCCAGAAACAGCGGCACTCTTGTCCACAGTTTGTGTATAGTATTGCAGCTCAGTTCAATTGAAGTGTAATACCACCCAAAGGCAGAGGACAGGTGTGGCGCTGTTTTATTGGAAGAGAGCAGCTATGTTTTTTAATGCTTAAAGGGGTAGTTCCCCCCAAAAATTCTTTTAAATCAACTAGTACCAAAAAGTGCCAGAGATTTGTAATTCACTTCTATTAAAAAATCTTCTGTCTTCTAGTACTTATCAACTGTTGTATGTCCTGCAGGAAGTGATGTATTCTTTCCAGTCTGACACAGTGCTCTCTGCTGCCACCTCTGTCCATGTCAGGAACTGTCCAGAACAGTAGCAAATCCCCATAGAAAACCTCTTCTGCTCTCCAGACTGGAAAGAATACATCACTTCCTGCAGGACATACAGCAGCTGATACATACTGAAAGACTTGAGATTTTTTAATAGAAGTAAATTAAAAATCTCTGGCACTTTTTTGCACCAGTCAATTTGGAAGAAAAAATGTCTTGTTGAACAACCCCCTTGATAACCACTTTAAGCAGCGCAGAACAAAAATCTATGGCGACCTTTGTCTTGCCCAAAGTTGTCATGTAGCCCTAACCTAAAGGGGGATTCCCACCATCATAAGTGATGGCACATTGTTAGGATATTCCATCACGTCCTGAGCGGAGGGGGGCTGGTTAGCAGGACCTCCACACAGACTACAGCACTAGCTTTTTCCCCTTTGCAGCCACACTGCCATCTACTTGTTGTGTGAGGTACTGCAGAAGAGCCCTATCCACTGGAATGGAGCCCAACATATGTTAGTATGCTGGGCTGCCATCCTGTAGGTTCTTGCATATCCAGCTATGTTAGATTTTTTGGATTTTTTTTGCACAGGAGATGGTGCAATCTCACAGGTCACTTCGGGTCTCCTTGGAGCTCCAGTCTAGTTGGACAGATTTATACATTGCACTTTTCAACCTGTAAGGTCCTATTTATGTTGTTGTTGTTGTTGTTGTTTTTTTTCACTTTACCATAACTGATCAATAGTGTTTTTTTTTGTATTTTATTATTAGTGACTTTATTTTTTTCTCTCTTTATTCACTATACATGTATTGTGATTGGACCTCTCAGCATAAACCATCACCCATGTTCTATATACTTATTGGGCTTCTTTGCTTTTTTTATACCTTGTAAAAAAAATTTATTTTTCTAGGTGTTCACATCTGGGGGATCCTGCCCAGGCGTGGGTGGTGGATTGAGGAGTTTTATTATTTTATTTTTTCAAATCAACTAGTGTCTGAAAATTATACAGAATTGTAATTTACTTCCAATTAAACATCTCCAGTACTTATCAGATGCTGCATGTCCTGCAGGAAGTGTGTATTCTTTGCAGTCTGACACAGTGCTCTCTGTTGCCACCTCTGTCCATGTCAGGAACTGTCCCGGTTTTCTATGGGGATTTGCTGCTGCTCTGGACCATTCCTGACATGGACAGAGGTGGCAATAGAGAGCACTGTGTCAGACTGCAAAGAATACACACTTCCTGCAGGACATACAGCAGCTGATAAGTACTGGAAGACCTGATATTTTTAAATAGAAGAGATGGGAGGACTTGGATGGGAGCTGATATCCAGTGGGGCCCCCGCCTGTGATAAGTATATTGGGCGCTTTATCTGCCCCGCCTAATAAGTGACAGCCCCACCAGGGCCCATAGTCTATGCTGTTATCTCTAGAGCTCTGACCAGGAAGGACAAGCCCCATGCTCCACTATGCTGAGCACAGATCCAGCAGGCAGCTTCCCATTGCTTCTGCTGGATCCCATTCAGCCAGCTGCTGTACAGTTCTCAAGTTCAGCAATGTCAACCACATGAAACAGGCAGGCTGCGCCTTTCCTCTTCTCCGGGGGAGTACTACATCCAGCTAAATGTTAGCTAAAGTCCTGTTAACCCTATATCTCCTGCCACATCTATGTATCATTCACTAAAACTTACAAGACATCCAAAGACAACAGAAAGCAGGAAACAATCCTTATCTCTAGCATTTTACTTGGTAAAGCAGCAGTTTGTGCCCCAGAGCTGCGCTTCATTCAGTTCAATTTTATTTCAGATTTTAAAAAAGCATGTTACACAACTGATGTATTTCAGGCTCTTCTGACCCCTATTCATGGTCACACATGCTCAGTGTTCCTCTTCTCTACATAGAATTTATTTGGTTAAGCAGCAGTTTGTGCTCCAGAGCTGCACTTCAGGCTCTTCTGATCCTGATTCATGGTCACACATGTTTAGTGTTCCTCTTCTTTACATGGCATTTCACTTGATAAAGCAGCAGTTTGTGCTCCAGAGCTGCACTTCAGGCTCTTTTCATTCTTATTCATGGTCACACATGCTCAGTGTTTCTCTTTTTTACATAGCATTTCACTTGATAAAACAGCAGTTTGTGCTCCAGAGCTGCACTTCGGGCTCTTCTCATCCTTATTCATGGTCACACATGCTCAGTGTTCCTCTTCTCTACATAGTATTTCACTTGGTAAAGCAGCAGTTTGTGCTCTGGGACTACACAGGACGGCTGACTCCAACGCGTTTTGTCAACTTCCAGCCCTTATTCATAGCCATGAGCCAAGAGAGGGAATAGCCTAAAATGTGTTGGCGTCAGCAGTCCTGTATTATGTGATTTTTATTTATCCCCAAAGCCTTCTATTTTATTTTTTTTTAATAAAATTTACATACACCCAATGTTCCTCTTCCCAAGGTATTTCAATTGTTATAGCAGCAGTTTGTGCTCCAGAGCTGCACTTCTTACTGCAAATAAGTAGTTCCACCAATTTTAAGCCATTGTGGAGTTATGATGCTAGGACTTATGGTCACCCAGTCACCCACATACATATGTAGACAGACACTCTCTCTTTTCTCCATATTTATTAGGCTTATAGATGCTAGAACCTATGCACATGGCTGCAGACTGCTATGGATCCTAACTCTACCAGGTCACAGAATCACACAGTCCCCGCCTCCTATATAAAACCTTTATACATGATTAGCGTTGCTCTTCTCCGCAAGGCGTTTCACTTGCTAAGGCCCCCTTCACACGTCCGGAAAATCTGTCTGTCTGTCGTAGGCTAACATTAGACACGGACACCCCTCCGGATTTTTCCGGAAGGGTGTCCGTTCCGGAAAATAGGACCGTATTTTTTAGATCCTGGCCTATTTTCGTCCGGAAATCCGGCACGGACGCCCCCATAGAAGTCTATGGGAGTGCCAGAATCACGGGCATTTTCCTGATGTATATCAGGAAAGTGCCCGCGATTCCAGATAGAGAGCCAGCCCCGGACCCATACCTGCACTCTGGCCGGAGCCCGGACATTACCAGGGGACTGGGCGCCGGCCGATCACCCGAACCCCCCCCCCCCCCCCCCCCCGCCGCTGCACCGCACACTGTGCCCGGTACTACAGGGCTGGCCGGCCAGAGTGCGGTGCAGCCGCGACCTCCCATCGCCATATGTTTAGTTACCAGTAACCAAACTCATCCCATACCCCCATCAGCCCCTTTCATCTGCATGGATCTAATCTGTCTATGTACATATATTGGCCATTATATGGCTGCCTCTTCCCTCACCGGTAATGAATACAGGCTCACACTCAGCTCTGCTGTTCCCTCGCTCTCTCCTCTTCCTCTTCTTCACACCCCACTCATTTGTACTCTTTCTGCCAGTGTGTGGGAGAGAGGACCCCACCCATGTGGATTCCCGTCCAGGTGATTTCTGCTCTGGCACCGCTTGGCTTGGCATAGTCAGTGACTAGATGTCAAGTGAATGTAATGAACCAAGATTGTTTGTGTGCAGAATATTTAGGAGGAAAGAGAAATGTAAGAAAGACATAAGTAATGACTGTATAAAAAATTGTAATAGTTCATCCAGAAGCATAACAAGATCTCATGAGGCTTCAAAGAAAATATTGCTCTGGGGCTCCCTTCAGCTATGATAACAGGGGCAGGAATCAATTGTATAGCTGTAAGTCATATATATATATATATATATATATATATATATATATCTCAGGAAAGCCTTTTATTTCAGAAAAGAAAGGGAAAATGACATATCTGAAGAGCCCAGCAAGTAATTGGTTTCTTTAAGGCTATGTCCGGAATATGGCCGTCATCCTGAAAGCCGCCATATTAGATTAAGGGTGAGGTTTTTTGCAATGGTCATGTACAGGGCCGGATTAAGGTTGGTGGAGGCCCCGGGCGACAATCTCCCCCCCCCCCCAAAAAAAAACAAAAAACTATACCGCGATCTATACAGATGGCTGCTTACTGTAGGTGAATTAGCACAGACCCCTCCTCACTCCTGGCTGTATGGGTCAGCATCCTCCTCTGTTATGCACGTGGTCAATAGAGGCTGCAGTACAAGGGAAGATGCCAGGCCCTAGAGACAGGAGCAGAGGGGAGGGGGGTGGACTAAGTATCAGAGTGTATTCCCACATTGTGTTTGTGTTAATAACACAATGTGAGAACACAGCACTTTCTGCGCGCTGTTGCCAACTGTGTTAGGGCCCTATTACATGGCCTGATATCCTGGGTAAGCAGCACCGTTCTGCTAGGGTTCGAGCTGTTGGGGGCCCCTTAGTGGTGGAGGCCCTGTGGCACGTGCCCCTGGTGCCCGCTCTTTAATCCGGCCCTGGTCATGTAGCATAAGAGGAAGACCATAGTCTGAGAAATTGATTGATTTGCAACATTACTTTCAGTTCAAAAGTTGTCAGGGCAGAAAGTTGCACCAAAGTTGCCTTCAGCTCCGTGTTTAGCACCAAGGACAACACGTTGAACATGTCATATAGCTATGTATCGCAGGGAACGTTCCCAATTGTTGCAGCTTTCTGTGTTGATAACTTTTGAACCACCATATGGGGCACAGGAGGACATTATTTCTATAGGAGGGCACAGGATGGCATTATTACTATATGAAGGCACAGCAGGACATTATTTTTTTTAAACTCATTTTATTGAAGTTTGTACAAGTTTTTATATCCCGAAGATTGGGACAACAAGTGGAATGCAATCCAGCAGGACATTATTACTATAGGGGAGCAAAGGGGGACATTATTACTATAGGAGGGTACAGGAGGACATTATTACTATAGGAGGGCACAGGATGACATTATTACTATATGGGAGCACAGGGGGACATTATTACTATATGGGAGCACAGGATGACATTATTACTATATGGGAGCACAGGGGGACATTATTACAATATGGGAGCACAGGGGGACATTATTACTATAGGAGGGCACAGGGGGTCATTATTACTATATGTGGGCACAGGAGGGCATTATTACTACAGGAGGGCATTATTACTAAAGGAGGGCACAGGAGGACATTATTACTATAGGATGGCACAGGAGGGCATTATTACTATAGGGGGGCACAGGAGGGCATTATTACTATAGGAGGGCACAGGAGGGCATTATTACTATAGGAGGGCACAGGGGGACATATTTACAATATAGTGGCCTAGTAGGACATTATTACTATAAGAGGGCACAAGAGGACATTATTAAGGAGTGGATGTACTATTGGTGCATTATATGTACACGGCATCACAGTTGGCCCATTATAACTAGAGGCCTTATAAACATTGGGTACATTAAGTGGGCAGCAAACTCTTCTGAGACGAGTCACAGTTGAGAGAAGTCATCATAGTCATCCAGGACGGATAGAGAATGAAAAGAAAATTGAGTGACTCTAATTAGACAAGATGCCCGCTGTGAGTCACTGGATATAACTGCACTGTACTCACTTACACAGGCTTCAGAGCTCCTATATAACTCTGGTACCTAAAAATACATGGCGAGTGAATAGGGGGAAACATTGCAGTAGATATAGTATATGTGTGGTGTCATCAGGTTAGATTCATATATGTGCTATCAGCAGGTTAGATTCATCTAACTTTCTACTAGTTTCCATTTTATTATTTGTTATTTCTTATTACATGGGGGGTCAAAAGATAATCCTAGAGGCGTATGCACCAAAGCTTTTTAACCCTGCATTGTTGCTCACATAGCATCTTGCACAACCAGTGCATCAGTAACCCCTTTTCCCCCACTACATGTCATCGATAGTATGTGTGCACTGTTATTGGCCTGAGAAGTAAGGGAAGTAAAGCCATGTGAGTGTACTACTGGCAAACAGTCTAGTTTTGAAATGGAGAGAATGAATAGTTGTGTACTATGGAGGGGCTCGGAGACAGCAATGAGGCACTAAATCACTCCTGGTTAATCTTGGGTTTGTCCCAGAAAATTGAGCAGGAAAGAAAGAAGGCCTGTATACAGCACTTTATTTAATAAGCGCAGTAATGTCTATTAGAGAGATGAAACAGGATATCTTCATCTGGTTCATAAGCTTCACATACTAGAGGATTGACAACTTTCCCCTGCACCTGAAGTGGGTTCACAGCGGGTGACGGCTGCCCCCCTACCCCTCAGTTATTATACAAGGTCATGCTCAAATAAACTAAACAATGGAGGATGGACATGGACCTGTGTTATTGTTCTGCACAGTCTCAGGCCCGGGGATCTCACATTCAGGGGGAGGGCGGCAGGGTTTTATTATAAGCATTGCATGGGTCAGCTCAGTGTCAGGTTGCAGCTTTATATCCAAACAGCCATAGGTTTGAATAGGAACATAAAAAGAATGGTGGAGGTTTTCCAGTACAGAGATATCGCAGTATTGTGTTGGGCGATTACACAGGTGTCTAATTGTACGTGGGGACTTGGCGTAGCCACGCTATGGGTTCCCGCGGTAAGATAGGCCTTTATGTTTTATTTTATTTTTGGCAGAGAAATAGAGGGAGGAGATTAGGATTTCTGCTCTGGCTCCTCCACAATAGTCAGAGCCTTTCTGTGCTGTAATACGACGTCCAGGTGGGCCGCTCTGTAATCTCATGTTTAGTACGTTACATTTCATACCCGTTACACATCCTCAGGGTCAGACGGCCGCTATAGCTGTATATGTGTATATATCAGAGAAAGTCAGACTGTGGTGGATGCTGGGAGTAACCAGGAGGAGACTGGATCAGTCAACAGCACAAATTAAATATAATAATAATAATAATAATAATAATTATTATTATTATTATTATTATTATTATTATTATTATTATTATTATTATTATTATTATTATTATATTGTTTCATTATGGGGTCACTCTGGTTGTTGTTTTAATGGGGTCACTGTCTGTATTATGGGGTCATTGTGGCTGTCTGTATTATGGGGTCACTATCTGTATTATGGGGTCATTGTGGCAGTCTGTATTATGGGGTCACTATCTGTATTATGGGGTCATTGTGGCAGTCTGTATTATGGGGTCACTATCTGTATTATGGGGTTATTGTGGCAGTCTGTATTATGACACTGATATGTAAGATTTGTGTCTTCATCTGTCACATATTATGTAACTAGTCTCCACATTTGTATAGAGAGAAACATGAAGCAACATTGTTACCCCGGTCCTGGAGAAGCCTCCTGAATATAAAATGGGGAGAGACAAATATGGCACCAGACACCACTCCAGGAATACCGCTCCATCCTGGGTGACAATTAGCAGTCCTGGCTGCCGGTGTTGAGTGATAAACACAGGGTGTAATATTCCATTCTCTTCAGGTGCTGGGAATAGCCTGAATACATCTCATTGGTTTCTTCCACCTTGAGATGAAATGCAATAGATGCTTAAAGAAGCCTATGCTCCTTTGTGGCTCCCTGGAGTAGTAGTACTTTCCTGCTCAGCTCCCTGGAGTAGTAATACTTTCCTGCGTGGCTCCCTGGAGTAGTAGTACTTTCCTGCATGGCTTCCTGGAGTAGTAGTACTTTCCTGCGTGGCTCCCTGGAGTAGTAGTACTTTTCTGCGTGGCTCCCTGGAGTAGTAGTACTTTCCTGAGCAGCGCCCTGGAGTAGTAGTATTTTCCTGCTCGGCTCCCTGGAGTATTAGTAGTTTCCTGCTCGGCTCCCTGGAATAGTAGTACTTTCCTGCACGGATCCCTGTAGTCGTGCTTTCCTGCTCAGCTCCCTGGAGTAGTAGTACTTTCCTGCGCTGCTTTCTGGAGTAGCATTACTCTCCTGTGCGGCTCCTTGGAATAGTAGTACTTTCCTGTGCGGCTCCTCGGAGTAGTAGTACTTTCCTGCGCTGCTCCTTGGAGTAGTAGTGCTTTCCTGCACGGCTCCCTGGAGTAGTAGTACTCTCCTGCACAGCTCCCTTAAGTAGTAGTACTTTCCTGCTCTGCTCCCTGGAGTAGTAATACTTTGCTGTGCGGCTCCTTGGAGTAGTAGTAGTACTTTCCTGCGCTGCTCCTTGGAGTAGTAGTACTTTCCTTCTCAGCTACCTGGAGTAGTACTCTTCTGCACAGCTCCCTGGAGTAGTAGTACTTTCCTGCTCAGCTCCCTGGAGTAGTAATACTTTCCTGCTCGGCTCCCTGGAGTAGTAGCACTTTCCTGCGCGGCTTCCATGAGTAGTAGCACTTTCCTGCATGGCTCCTTAGAGTAGTAGTACTTTCCTGTGCGGCTCCTCGGAGTAGTAGTACTTTCCTGCGCTGCTCCTTGGAGTAGTAGTGCTTTCCTGCACGGCTCCCTGGAGTAGTAGTACTCTCCTGCACAGCTCCCTTAAGTAGTAGTACTTTCCTGCTCTGCTCCCTGGAGTAGTAATAACTTGCTGTGCGGCTCCTTGGAGTAGTAGTACTTTCCTTCTCAGCTACCTGGAGTAGTACTCTTCTGCACAGCTCCCTGGAGTAGTAATACTTTCCTGCTCGGCTCCCTGGAGTAGTAGCACTTTCCTGCGCGGCTTCCATGAGTAGTAGCACTTTCCTGCATGGCTCCTTAGAGTAGTAGTACTTTCCTGCGCGACTCCCTGGAGTAGTAGTACTTTCCTGCGCGGCTCCCTGTAGTCGTACTTTCCTGCTCAGCCCCCTGGAGTAGTAGTACTTTCCTGTGCGGCTCCTTGGAGTAGTAGTACTTTCCTGCACGGCTCCCTTGAGTAGTAGTACTCTCCTGCACAGCTCCCTGAAGTAGTAATACTTTCCTGCGCGGCTTCCAGGAGTAGTAGTACTTTCCTGCATGGCTCTCTGGAGTAGTAGTGCTTTTCTGCGCGGCTCCTTAGAGTAGTAGTACTCTTCTGCACGACTCCCTGGAGTAGTAGTACTTTCCAACGTGGCTCCCTGGAGTAGTAGTACTTTCCTGCACGGCTTCCTGGAGCAGTAGTACTTTCCGGTGCGGCTCCCTGGAGTAGTAGTACTTTCCTGTTTGGCTCCCTGGAGTAGTAGTACTTTCCTGAGCAGCTCCCTGGAGTAGTAGTACTTTTCTGAGCAGCTCCCTGGAGTAGTAATACTTTCCCAGGCAGCTCCCTGGAGTAGTAGTACTTTCCAACGCGGCTCCCTGGAGTACTAGCACTTTCCTGTGCGGCCCCCTGGAGTAGTAGTACTTTCCTGCACGGCTTCCTGGAGTAGTAGTACTTTCCTCAGCAGCTCCCTGGAGTAGTAGAATTTTCCTGAGCAGCTCCCTGGAGTAGTAGTACTTTCCCGGGCAGCTCCCTGGAGTAGTAGTACTTTCCTGCGTGGCTCCCTGGAGTAGTAGTACTTTCCTGAGCAGCTCCCTGGAGTAGTAGTACTTTCCTGGGCAGCTCCCTGGAGTAGTAGTACTTTCCTGAGCAGCTCCCTGGAGTAGTAGTACTTTCCCGGGCAGCTCCCTGGAGTAGTAGTACTTTCCTGCGTGGCTCCCTGGAGTAGTAGTACGTTCCTGTTTGGCTCCCTGGAGTAGTAGTACTTTCCTGTTTGGCTCCCTGAAGTAGTAGTACTTTCCTGTTTGGCTCCCTGGAGTAGTACTTTCCTGTGTGGCTCCCTGGAGTAGTAGTACTTTCCTGTGTGGCTCCCTGGAGTAGTAGTACTTTCCTGAGCAGCTCCCTGGAGTAGTAGTACTTTCCTGCACGGCTCCTTGGAGTAGTAGTACTTTATGCTGTACAGGCGAATGTAAGCAATGGCGGAGATGTGCTGCTTCTTCTGCAGGTCAAGGCTCCCTTACTTGTGATCAATCTCTACATTCCAGCGGTAACAATAGCCAAAGAATTTTTATTCTTCTTCTAAATCCATTACCGGTATAGAAACCTTGTCCTCTTGACTCTTGTTCTGTGCTGTTTTGCTATATAAAACCTTAACTTTATTGCACAATTCACATAGCCAGTGCACACTGCTGAAAGCGGGGCCTGTGTACAGAGCTAGAACTTCCTATGTAGATATTTTAATACTATTGTCTCGGTCAGGCTTTGCTATAATTCCTGATGTATCTATTGGTGCCTTTACACAGAGAGAGTTATCTGACAGATTTTTGAAGCCAAAGCCAGTAATGGATTTGAAAAGAGGAGAAATCTCAGTCTTTCCTTTATGACCTGTTATAGTCTCCTGGCTTTGGCTTCAAAAATCTGACAGATAAATCTCTCTGTGTAAAAGCACCCTTAAACAGGGCTGTCGAACTGGCAGCCATCCTCCAGCTGTTGCAAAACTACAATTCCTATCAACCTTTGGTTGTGGCTGTCCAGGCATGATGGGAATTTTAGTTGTGAAATACCTGGAGGGCTGCAAGTTTAAAGGGGTACTCCAGAGGAAATATTTTTTCTTAATAACTCAACTGGTGTCAAAAGGTTACACGGATTTGAAAATGACCTCTATTCGAAAATCTTCAGTCTTCCAGTACTTATCAGGTGCTGTATGTCCTGCAGGAAGTGGTGTATACTTTCCAGTCTGACACAGTGCTCTCTGCTGCCACCTCTGTCCATGTTAGGAACTTTCTACTTTCTATGTAGAATTTCCCTGGTTACAGACTACAACCTCTATTCTGTCTATTACCTCTTAGGTATGTCCCTATAGGGAAACTAAATGCAAGAAACTGGATCCCATCCAGGACTCTATAGGCAGAAATAGGGCATGGCACTAAACCTATGGGCACAGCACCATACCTGTAAACTTGCCAGATTGAAAAACACAGTATAAAACATAAGGCAAACAGTGCCATATGTAACCACACCCTTATTTTATTGCATTACTTAGAGCAGTCAATACCTACATTCCCATAAAGCAAGGAAGGGTCCCCATCCCTGCCATAGAGGGATCAAGGTGGTCACACAATACGCCTATCAAACTTAAGGTGTGACTGAGGTCACCTGAACTTCTTGCTCCTGGTAGCGCATGGGCCAAACCCCGTCACCTAGGACTGGCCTATGGCCACGGGTTATCTAAAAATACACATGTAAAACATAGAAATCTGGTCTTCATGACACCGTGTTGTGTTTTTCCACTGACTTTGGCAGAACGATATCTTCAGCTCAGTTTTCTTGGCTCCAGGATGAAAGTCAGAGCCTGGGGGCCTTGGCGAAATCCTTGCATTTTCATGGTTTTGCCCATTTCTGATGGTTAACAGTGAAGCTTGCAGAGATTCTATTTTTTTTTTAAGACGTAAGAGAATCAAAAGATGAGTTGAACATATGTTCTTCACTCTGTATCTAATCTCCAAGCCACAAAGCAAATTCAATTTTCATGGAAATGGGGTTGTGAGAGTCCGGATTTCTGATAATTATGGGTTGAGTGTGGTCATCTCCTCTTCCTCCTTATAGAAATAGAGGATTTTCCCTTTAAATCACATGATTAGAAACAGAGCAAAATGATCATACATATGCTACTAATGTGATCACTACAGCCGGGGTGCTAAATACTCCAAGAAATCAAGGTGTCTGCCATATAAAAATGTACGTAGAATCAGGGCAGGAGGGAGGGACGCTTATGGGATGGCTAGGACCTGTGCTCCTCTGCCGGGCCTGGTTGTGGTCACACTGTCTCGAAGGATCCTACAGGGTTATCGAACGCACAGGGTTGGCACAGTGAAGGGGGCGCTGTACAGACGTGTATATGGTAGGGGGCGCTGTACAGACATGTATGTGGTAAGGGCATAGGAGTGTCAGGCCTCATAGTATTAGGGAGGAGGGCTTGTTGTTAGGGAGCAGAGAGTAAATCGTATGTTAAGGTAGTAAATAATGAACAGTCTTTACTTCATAAAATAACTGGTGGCGCAGACTTTTTAGAATGCAGCTGAATAATAAGGCTGGAACTGGGATCACTTCTGTAAAGTCAAATGTTGGGATCCTTAAAGTGAATGTACCATCAGGTACATCGCTTTAAGTTTTTTACATGAATGAATTGGAGCTGGCGCGGGGTTGTCGGTGCTGCAGTACTTTCTTTGAACTGGTGCCCGTAGACTGGTGCCAGTCTATTCTCGGGCACTGGCTCAGCTTGAAGCACTGGGGGCAGGCCCGCCAGCCCCCATTGTGACGATCCCCCTTCCCCTTTGTGACAAAGCTCTATTAGAATCATTTCGTCACACTGGGGGCTGGCGGGCCCACCCACAGTGCTTCATGCCGGGCTGGTGCGTGAGAATTGGGCGCCAGTTCAAGAAAAGGACTGCGGCACTGACATCCCCGCGCCAACGCAGATCCATTCTTGTTAAAAAAATTAAAACAATGTATATGATGGTCCATTCTCTTTAAAGAGGTGATGTCACAAAAAAAACCAACCAAGTCTATACTGATGCACTGTAGTAAATGAAACGTGTGAAATGTGTGAGGGATATAGACTCACTAATCCTCCATAAGCTGCTTTGTTTAATAACCTGTTGCCCTTGGTTACGACCTGCCAGGCCTCCACTAGCTCGGGTCACTCATGCTCAGTTCAATTGCAGTCACATGATCTGTCCCATTAGTACTGGTTGTTGGTTTTCACTTCACATGCAGCAAGGGGGATTGTGGGAACGTGCTTGCTCTGGCGCATGGCAACCGCAGGGTCACAGTTCAGAGAGGAAACCAGGAAGTGATCAGATGCATAGAGAAGACAAATGGTACAGAGATGTAAGTTTGTTTACTAAAAACAGCACATTTCTTCTCCTATACATATCTGTATGTGGTAGACATCTGATTATACCTTCTTTGCTTTATGACGTTTCAGGCTTTGCTCTAGCCTGTACAGCATTTCTAGTCCTGACTCTCACTTTCCTGAGGTGTATGAATACATTAACTTATTAAATACCAAAAGACTTTACTTATTTTAAGCTGCAGTTCAGACTGTGCAGGATTTCTGAAGAAATGTAGTTGGGTTTACTACTTGATTGCTAGGCCCGGTCTGAAGCCCTGAAAGGTCCTAGAGTAAGTTATGGGGCATATGTGCAATTTCCACCCTATGGCTCTGTATTATCCATATTACTCCTATTCTCTTAATTTCTATTTCAGGAAGGGACTAGGTAAGTTCACCGGCAGGGCCGGCTCTAGAGTTTTGCGGGCCCTTGGGGGAAAGAGCCTCAGCGGGCCCCTCATCCGTCCACCATGCATCCATTATCAACACTCTATCCACAATCACTTGAGACACCACTAACATACACTAACACACATAACTGACACAGACACTGACTGACTAACACTGACACACAGCACTTACAGCTCAGTCTTCTCCCTTTTCCTCTCTGTGGGGCTGCTCTCCACACTGTAATGTTGAGGACCTTCGGGTCATGTGATCAGGTCCTTCACCCTTTTCTCTCTCTGTGCAGGTCCTGCTCCATCTCCTGTGTCTTCTGATGTTCAGCGCTTACCCTGCACTACAGTGATAGGGCTGAACATCAGAGTACTGGGCCACTCTCCCTCTCTGGGCCCCTTGGGGCACTGTGGTCCCCTGCTCACCAGGGTAAAGTAAATTTGGGCAAGCTAACTGTTCATGTGTATACAAGGATCAGCAGAGATACATGTCAGATGAAAAAGCGTTCCCCCAATAGCTGTCTTATGTGTATAGCTTTCTGTAGGGGGGCATTCAAATGGGGTGGACCCACTGCATCCCTCCCTGTGTTGCAGATTTCACTGTGAATAGAGGATTTTTGTTGGGGAAAAAATCT